>NC_133359.1:26205676-26539009 GCF_030506205.2 Paramisgurnus dabryanus | reverse complement strand
GCAAGATAAGCCACTGTTTTAAGCATTTGACGGAGCTTTCTTACATAGGGTTAGACACTTATTTCATTAATTAACTTCAACACTGATTTGCAGTTACTTTATTAACAGTAATCATTTTTAACACCTTGGGGTGGATAATAAATAGGCAAAGTGTTCTTTTAACGCTGGGGATGGACGGTCCTGTGTAGTATCGCTATTCTACCACTAGATGCTCTGTGTACGCATACTCCCAGGGGTGCGTATATTTACACACATTTCTACGTATAAGTACAATTTGATAAATTCCACACTTTGCGTAAAACTGTTCCTACGCACACTTTACGCACACTTCTGTTCGTACGCACGCTTGATAAATGAGGCCCCTGGATTTGCACAGTTTGTCCAATAATGGAAGACAGGAAACAATGAGCTGGCTGAAGTTCAGGAAGTAGTGAAGCTGGACATAAAGCCCCTTAATCAGTTTGTAATCGTATTGATGGCTCAATCGTATTAAAAAGCCGTCATGTAAAAACCTTAATCAATACGATTGAGGTAGATTAGATGCAAATTTGGATTGTATTGAAAGGGGTGGTGTAGTCCAATCTGTGATCCGATCAGCAGGAGAAAAGTATGCATGTAAATGCGTGAATCAAAGTATTTTGTCGGATGCAAAAATACGCATGTGCGCAGAAAATTTGTGCTCAAGTTCACATCTTATATTTACCTCTTATTTACGTCTCACATAATTTTCATCACAGAAACATCCAATAGCAAGGCAATGCAACATGCATTATTATCTTCCTAAGACCCGAGCTTTGGTTTGGCTTGCATTTTATATTTCTTCCAGCTATTTGGGGTTAGGAAGAACCAATAAATATAATAACCAAATATTTTTCTTTCAAAATGAAGCAGTGTAATTGTCCACGTTTGTGAACAACAAGTTCCACTTACACAGAATTAAGGATTATGGTGCAAACAACAAAAAATGTGATGTCCCGTATGTGGACACACCAGGGCTGCGTTCAGCCCCGACAAAACGTTGCACAACGTTTATTAAACTGAAACGGTGATGCATTGAACACCCTGTTGTGATGACGCAAGAGTTGCAACTACGGTAGCTGAGAGGCCATTCTTTGTGTTCTTTTTTAAATGTTTTTAAAGCCTGATGAAATCGTTATAAATGTGTGTTTAATACTGTAAAATACCCTCAATGTTACAATCACTAACCTTGCTGTCCAAAATGAAAGACAACATTCCAACTTGAACCCATTGAGAGAGCTGTCTCTTTACTATCGCGTGGTTTTATACATCTTGCCGCTGATTGGGCTGACATTTCTGACACACCCACCAAACAAGAGAAAACGCTTCTAAAACCTGTTGCATTCCGTTGCACACCGTTTCCAGGAAACATGTCGTTCAACCCGGAAACCGTAGCAAAACGTTGCGCACCGGTGTGAGATTGAACATGCCCCAGGACTTAGGAGGATAAGGAAATGGGGTAACGCGCTGTACATTCTGCAGCGTTCATGTGTACGTTCATAAGATTAGGCTACATAAAGCAAAAAAAATTTGAACGTTTGTTTTTGATCTGAAAACCTCTTAGGAACAACTTTGTCCAACTCAACTTTGTATATTTATCCAGAGATAAAGCGTGAACTTGATGAGAGATGCTGTGCGCTGGGTGGCATTGCCAAGTCCTCTTTTTTTTTGTTCAGATTTGGGCTACTGTTTAAACTGTCTTCACGAGTTGTTTTTTCTGCGGGTCAAATATGAAAGGATTTTGTTTATTAGTTATTGGAATTTGGGCTGTGATAAGTCATTGGGATGCTTTTGGGCTGTTTTAAATGTCCATGGGGATGATTTTGATACGTGAAGCTGCCAACCCTGGCTGTGCGCTTGCGCAGATCTTCGGTTTATATAAAATGTACATGTAAACAAACATTTTGAGGTGCAAACATGTAAACATGTTTAGGGTTCATGTAAACTGTATTGTCGTAAACTTCAATCGGATTAAATTCAGTTGGATTGACAAAATTTTGTGCATGTAAACATAGCCCATGTGACAGTTTGTTCAAGGATAAGAAAACTGCCATCTAGGGTTTCAGAACGAAGCAAGAGCCATCAATATTATATATGTATTGTATTTTTATGTATATATACATTAGCAAGAAAATGTAATGGTTTTCTGAATACATATACATAAATACCATAATGTGTCTAAAAATTATTACACAAGAAATTCAGATCTTTCATGTGTTTTTCAGAGCACAAGCAGGTTTCATTAAAGGCCAGAACAGAGCAGACAGAAAAGGTACAGTATACTTTCTTTCCATGTCCGCCTTGCCCACGCACACATCCGTACCGCTTTAAAAAGTATATATTATTTACAGGACATTCACAAATTTAGAAAAGATGAAGAAAAGTAGCGGCTCAACCACTGCAGTGAATATACTGTACTGTATATGTGTGCAACTCGGCGTTCTCACAACACAACACGCTTGACATCTGTTCCTCAGACATGAGGGCTCACGAAGCACGCACACAGCGCGCAGTCAACACATGCGTGATCACTAAACTAAGTTTTCTTTCTTGTTTAAGTGAACATAAACAGCTAGATGTGTCAGTATCAGTATATTAAAGCAGTGCAGTCTTTAAGCTGACTTGGGTTCTTAAAGTGACAGTAGCCTACTGCTTTCTGTGTCAGAAATTTTCTTTACACACCAAAAATGAAAATCACTCACTATTCTTAACTGAACAACTTTTTCAGCTGCACATTTAATTCATACAGTGAGCACTGTGCAGTGTTTTATGTGTATTTATTGCTAATGTTAAATCATAGATTCTAATAACTAATATTTTTAAATTTAATACAGATGCCTGAAAAGTAAAACAAGATGAGTATAGTCTTATGATAAAAAAAACTAAAGATTTGGTTGCTTGTCAGTAGCATTGTTGTAGTGGGTGATATGGAAAAATGTGATCTCAGAAAAAAATCCATATTGAACGATAAGGATATATATTTCGATGTAAGTTGTTAATGCTTCCGGCTTTAAAAGAGTATGCCAACTATGACTGAAGCCACAAAAATAAGAGGGTTCATTATATTTTAATCTGCGCCTCTGTTGTAGTCTTTGTTAAACTTTAATTAACATTAAGACACGTACACATAGGAGTTAGCGTTGAGCTTCTTTACTAGCATGCACCGAACTCTGCGTATGAAGTTTTTACAACATACCCCAAAACATCCTGGGTTAAACCAACTACACAAACTGTATGGTATATAAAGTAAACATTTGCTATGAACAAGCAACATTAACACTAGACTAGCATACTTATGTAAGCACATAATCCGTAAACCGTGCCGGTTGCCTAACTATACGACCGGCTCTTGTGCATTGCGGTTGTTGCACACTCTTTTCCACGTCTTGAGGTGGGTGAATTGAAGCAGGTTTTCGAACAGAGTCATTGCACAAGTCATTGTACATGGAACAGTCAGGTTGTAAGTTCTGTTTGAATGACCTGTCAGGTCTGAGATGACGTCTGTTCCTGCGGTAGATAGTGCCCGATGATGTGACAACATCATATGAGCGGGGCTCCTCTCGGATACTGACAACTGTAGCTGGTTTCCATGTGTTTTTTATTCTCATATATATACTCTCTGTCCCCCCTTTAATGCTGGAAGAAGAGCTGCTGTTCTATCATACCATCTCTTTTGCTGTGATTGAATATGCTGCAGCGCTTCCTGGATGTGTATAGGCGTAGAAGGTTGCAGAACAGCTTTGCTGGCTGGTAAAGTAGAACGTAGGACTCGTCCCATAAGGATCTGGGCTGGAGAGTACTTGAGACCAGTGACAGGAGTGTTACGGAGAGTCAATAAAGCCAGGTGAGGGTCAGTGCCAGACTGAGCAGCAGCTTTCAGCATAGACTTAACAGTCTTCACGGCCCGCTCTGCCATGCCGCTGGACTGAGGGAAGTTTGGACTGGAGTGTGTGATGTTAAAACCCCAGTCACGAGCAAACCGAGCCATTTCAGCACTGGCAAAGGGTACATGATCTGCAATAAGGATCTCAGGCACACCGTGTCTTGCAAACACTGTCTTGAATTTTGTTATCAGTAGTGTTGTTTTTGGCGGCCTGTTTTAATTTTAGTTTTAGTCTAGTCTTTGTGTCAAGCTGACATTTTAGTTTTTATTAGTTTTAGTCAGTTCATACTCTTTTTAGTCTAGTCAAGTTTTAGTCGACTAAAAGTCTGGGCATTTTAGTCTTATTTTAGTCAGAATTATCCTTGACTATTTTCGTCTAGTTTTAGTCGACGAAAACTGGTGACATTTTTAGTCTAGTTTTAGTCAATGAAAATTTTATTTTTGTCTCTTTTTAGTAATGCAATTCTATTTAACCCAGTCAATATAGTATAAGTACCTAGCAGTAGTATAGACAAAACCAAAATTTTCTTTTAGGCAAACCCATTAAAAAAGTTATCTTGTTATATTATACCTTATAGATATAAGAATACATCCATTTCAGACATGGAAGATGCTCTGATTGGAATTTACTTGATTTAAAGATATATATTTTACTTAATTTTATTTAACCTCTGAGTGAGTGACTTGACTGTAGGTAAAGAGTCTACATTAAAGTCTAATCAAAACAGAGTAGTCTAAGCAGAAACACACACACAGGGCCACTGCTGGTCAGATGGGTGCCATAAGCTGACTTTTACGGTGGTGCCCGTGCCACCTTTATTTCAAAAACAACAACAAAATCACAACTATAGTAGGCTATGTGTGAGAATAGCACTTTATTAAAATGCTATAGCACTTTATTAAAATGCTATTGTTATCATTCATAATTGTATTTTGACAGCAACACAAACTACAATTATACAAATATGCAATATAGTATATCTGTATTTGTTCAGCTAATGGCACTATAATGTGACAAAGCTAATTTTATGTGTCAGTATAAATCCAAGCAATTTTGGAGAATTACTAAATATCTTTCTTGTAAGTAAATTAAAAGCCAGCTTTAAGAAACATCAGATGTCTATAAACAAAAGCAAAACTTTGTATGTATGGTTATGTTCTTAATAATACAGCTGTTTGATTGATTTAACACTCAAGCATTCAGTTAAGCAAGTTTAATTAATTCAAATAATAAATAAGAACACAGACCCTTGTAGTTAGCATATAAGTTATAAAACAACGTCTTTAGCATATATATATTTACCATGCTTCAAAACACAAGGCAGCACATGTCATTTAAACGATTGAGGATGCAAACTGGTACATTGTTATATTATTTAAATCACACAGATGAGTTCGCGGTGCCAGCAGTCAACGCTATACATATTAACAGGCTTGTGAACTCACCTGAAAACGATGCACGAGTTTCATTTTGGACTTTTCGTTTCCATTTGAAGACTTGATGCGGCGGTGTATTCGCGGGCGGAGCTGGCGATCAAACGTTACATGTCGCGTGTTACTGCGCAAACGGATTGCGTATGATATCAAAGCATCGCGAGAACAGACTGCTCTCGCGGTACGTTTACGTATTTTTGCGGATCGATTTGCAGAGCGCCATTGAACACACATGATCTAGGAGATGGCTAGACGAATATACATTTCGTCTCGTCTCGTTTTGGTCAACGAAAATGAAGACACATTTTAGCATAGTTTTTATTTAGTAAACCACTTTTAGTCTCGTTTTTATTCGTCAACGATATTGTATTATACATTTTATTATAGTTTTCGTCACATGACCAGCATTTACGTTGCGTCTCGTCTAGTTTTCGTCACGTGATAAAGGTTCGTTGACGAGGATATTTCGTCATACTTTTCGTTGACGAAAGCAACACTAGTTATCAGTGAACCTGACGTTTTGTCTGACAGCTGTAGGACTTCTGGATATTTAGAGAAGTAGTCCACAATCAGAAGAAATGAACGTCCTTGAAAGTCAAAAATGTCAGCAGCTATTTTCTGCCAGGGTCCATTTGGGACTGGATGTGAGATAAGTGGCTCCTTTTGATTTTCAGGATGACTCTCTTGACAGCATCTACAGGCTTCCACCATGTGACGTACGGCTTCAGTGAGTCCTGGCCAGTAGAAGCATGATCTGGCGTGAGCTAGAGACCGCTGAATACCCTGGTGTGCCGTATGAAGTCGATTCAGCATTTCCTGTCGTAGTGCACGCGGGATGATAATACGATCATCTTTCATGAGTAGCTCATCATCTATGCTAATAGTGTGTCTGACTTGCCAGTAAGCTTGAGCAACCAGTGGGACATTTTTCTTTCTGTCTGGCCAGCCTTGCTCATGTAGCTGCCGTATCAGGTGAAGTTCAGGATCTGACTGTGTGGCCTGTTGGATCATGTGCATGATGTTACCACTGAGTGATTCTCCATTCACTGCGTAGATGACCTTCTCTTCACTTAGGTCTAGACTCTCCGTTGCATCAGACTGAATGTACGCTCTGGACAGCGTGTCTGCAATGAGCATCTGGCTTCCAGGAGTGTAAACAATGTGAATGTCATACCTTTGTAGCTGGAGCAGCATTCTTTGAAGGCGTGCAGGTGCGGCGCCTATGGGTTTGGAGAATATCGCCTCTAGCGGTTTGTGATCTGACTGAACTCTAATGGGCACACCGTAGACATGCTGGTGGAACTTTCTCAGAGCGAACACTATGGCTAGTAGTTCTTTTTCTATCTGGGCATAGTTCTATTCAGCAGGCGATAGCGCTCTGGAAGCATATGCAATTGGTTGCTGTTTCTGCATTAAAGCGGCCCCCAAGCCATCTTTTGAGGCATCAGCCTGCACTTCTATCGGCTCCTTTGGGTCAAAATGTCCTAGAACAGGTGCAGCTGCTATGGCTTTTTTGAGATTTTCAAGTGCTGACTGCTGTTCAGGATGCCATTGCCAGTCTATATCTTTCCTTAGCAACAGGCGGAGCGGTGCAGTTAGAGTGGCTTCGTTGGGAATATATTGCGACAGGTAGCGTGTCATACCTAGCAGACGTTGAAGAGCTTTTCTGTCATTAGGCGGGGGAAATTGCAATATTGCTGCAACCTTGGACTCATCAGGCTTTACTCCCTCTGCGGAGATAACGTGGCCAAGGTAAGTCACCTCATTGACCATGTATTGCAACTTGTCTCTGTTGAATTTCACATTTAGATTCATCGCCCTGTTCATCACTTTTTCCAGGATGGCATCATGTTCTGCTTTGGTGGACGCCGCTATTATCATGTCATCAGCCACCATGAAAACACCTTCAATGTCCCCAAAGCTCTCTGAGTTTAGGCGTTGAAATACCTCACTCGCTGATTTAATGCCGAAAGGCATACTGTGAAAACGATACCTGCCCCACGGCGTGTTGAAAGCACAGAGATCTGCTGACTCTTCGTCTAGTTGAATCTGCCAATAGCCATCCTTCTCGTCTAAGATGGTGAACAGTCTTTTGCCAGCTAACTTACTCCGTATGTCCTCCAGGGTAGGAATATTGTAGTGCTGGCGGAGTATGGCCTTGTTTAGGTCTCTGGGGTCCAGGCAGACTCTCAGTGCGCCATTTTTCTTTTCTGTGATGCAGAGACTGCTAACCCATGCAGTAGGCTTGGAGACTTTGCTTATGACACCCCGTTGCTCCAAATCATCCAGTGTCTCTCTGAGTCTGTCATGGACTGCATACGGTATCTTCCTGCAGCCGTGTATTACTGGAAGAATGGACGGGTCAGTATGAATATGGTGCAATCCTGGAAACTGGCCCAAACCTTGAAATACTGATGGATAGCGGCTGAGGAGCTCAGATTTTGTGGTGGGTGATGATGGTGTAAGGACGTCTACTTTTCTTATGAGGTCCAACTGCACACATGCCTGTCTTCCAAGGAGGGCTATATCTGAAGCTGTAGTCACAAAAAACATCATGTCAGTTGTTTTATTTTTAGCCTGCACATGGAGTTTAACAACACCTTCTGGTTTGATACGGGTGCCTCCATATGACACAAGCACTGTGCTGGTTTTTTGGATGTTCACAGGAACCTGAAGCTGATCAATGATTTTCATTGGAATGACGTTTGCTTCGGCGCCCGTGTCGAGCTTGAAGTTGACTATCGTGCCTGCCATACGCAGATTTGTGTGCCAGCCTGTCTCTGATGTGTCGGAATGAACAACAGTACCGACAAACAGTGTGTCTATCCCAGATATCTCAGTGTCTATGTCGAGCGCGTCCATTTTGGCTTTTGATTTGCACACGAGAGCAAAGTGGTTCTTTTTGCCACATTTTTTACACACTTCGTTATAGGCTGGGCACTGTCTTGGCATGTGAATGCGTCCGCATTTGCCGCAATTTTTTGAATGTCCTCTAGTTGACGTTGTAAATTGTTTGTGCACGGCTGGTTTGTTTGATCTCCATTTAGGCTGCTGTCCTTTTTTTGTAATAGCATGCACAAATTGTGTTTCAGATGTTGCTGCCATGGCTGTAACTTGTGCCCTCGTTACTTCTTTAGCTCTGCACATGTCAATAGCTTTTGAAAGTGTCAAATCAGATATCGACAGCAATCGTTCACGAAGCCCAGAGTCAGTTATGCTGAATACTATTTTGTCTCGTATCATGAGATCTTCCGTTTCTCCGAATTCGCATGTGCGTGCTTTATTTCTTAGCTCAGTGACAAATTTGTCTATGCCTGCTTGCTCAGAGAAAGTGTGGGCCCAGAACTGATGTCGTTCAAAGACAGTATTCTTTCGCGGAGCACAGTATTTCCGCAGTGCCGCGAGGACCTCTGATAACTTTTTATGTTGTGGATCCTCATATTCAATCTCAAGCGAGTTATAAATGTCTAGCGCCTCTTCTCCTATGCAATGCAGTAGTACAGCGATCTGTCTCATCTCAGATTTATCCACTAGAGCTGAGGCAGTAAGATACAAATTAAATCTTTGTTCCCACTTACGCCAATTTTCAGCCAAGTTCCTCGTCAGGGACAAAGGTGTCGGCGGATGAAGCATTTCCATCGTCTCCGTCTCGTTGGAACAGAGGGCTCGTGTTGCTGTTTTCACTGTTCACCCGCCCCGCGGTGACCTTCCGTCACAACTTAATATGCGCGGTGTTATTCAGTGGATGCCGTGACTTCTGACACCATGTTGTAGTCTTTGTTAAACTTTAATTAACATTAAGACACGTACACATAGGAGTTAGCGTTGAGCTTCTTTACTAGCATGCACCGAACTCTGCGTATGAAGTTTTTACAACATACCCCAAAACATCCTGGGTTAAACCAACTACACAAACTGTATGGGGTGCGCTGGGCGGTACCATTCGCTGCATATACTACAGCCTCGTCAGTTTTTTAGATAGCCAAACCACTTCCATATAAAGGAATTCGTGCTACCTTTTTATCCACAATTTCATCATCTTTGGATATTTGTTGCCACTTCCACTCATTTTTGTTTAGTTTTTTTGTTGTCGTGTCGAGTTTGCTTTGCAAAGTAGGAAATGTACTTTGTACTACTGACGTGTATAACATATAGGGCAATGTATTTTGGCTGTCACTACAACAATGCTACAGACAAGCAACCAAATCTTTAATTTTTCCTCTTAATCATAATACTATACTCATCTTGTTTTACTTTATAGGCATCTGTATTAAATGCAGAGGTGTAAAGTACTTGAGTAAATGTACTTCGTTACTGTACTTAAGTATTTTTTGGGCTACTTTGTACTTGTACTGAGTATCAAAAATATAGGCAACTTTTACTCTGTACTCAATTACATTTTTGATTGGGTATTTGTACTCTTTACTCCACTACATTTGAAATGACACTTAACGTTACTCGCTACATTGTTTATTCGTCAAATAAAAACGAGACGAAAGTGTCAGAGGGTGATGATGGATAGAATCTGGGGTCGCGAGGTTACACGCACACACACAACTGAGGGACGTCATTTGGCGCTGCGCAGAGCAATCGTATGAAATCAAAGTACTGCGAGAGCGAATCAAATGCATATGGAGAAGTCTGGTCTCGCGGTACTTTGATGTCAAACGCTGAATGGCTTGCGTTGAGCCACCGTAGCGGGACATCTGCGTGCTGCGTATTTCATAAACTGTAGAGAAAAGTTTGCGTCTGGTCTGAGAGAAGAGATAAAGAGCAAGGATGCATATCACATTTGCTTCAGTCAAGGGACCATTTTTTAAACATGTGATGCTACAATCAAAACAAAAGTGGTGCGCGATTGCAGGAGGGTCATCCCGCAACTCAAAGGCAAGCACAAATGTTTATATACTCTGATGCTACTTTATCAGCTAACCTGAGCTGGTACATAACTTGATATAACTTACTATATAAGCCAAAATAAACCAGCGAGGTCCTGTACTGATTGCCCGAGTAACTTAAGTACATTATAAGATTGATAATAAGTGTACAATTTCACTGTCCTCACATTTAATCAAGTATGCTGTAATGTATTTACTGTAAGAGGGATGCATGACGGAAGAAATGTAGTGCACTTAAGGTGAGATGGTGTTACGTACTACATGTGTTTACAATTCATCTTTCAAATGAACAACTTCACGTTTTTAATATGCATTATCATATTTCTGTTAGTGTAATTTTAGTTTACTGGAATTTTTTAAATATTAAAATTATATCTTTTTTAGGATAGGCCTATATAAGAATATTTGGTAACACTTTACAACAAGGTTCATTAGTTAACAGTAGTTAATGTATTAACCAACTTTAACAAACCATGAGCAATACGTTTGTTACATTATTTATTCATCTTTGTTAATGTTAGTGTCATGACTGCTGGGTGATCGATGGCTGTGTGGGATATGTGTGTGTGTGTGTTGTTTACCTGTGGTGCCGGGTCCTCGTGTGTTCACTAACTCCACCCCCTTGTTTCGGTAATTGTTCACCGGTGGTGTCTCGTTTACCTTTTCCTTTATATTGCACGTAGTCCTGTCTTTCGTTGCGCGCTCATTTGTTTTAATAGTCTTGCTGCCCTGCCTTGTCTTGTCGGACGCTTTCTGTCTCTTCCTCTTGTTACCCCAGGTTTGGTTTTCGGCGTCCGGGGACTCGTCTTCGCCCGGACCGCTCGCTTGTGGATTACTGGAACTCATTGACTTTGTTTGTCTCTCGGAACAGCTGGTTCGCTTCGTTTCTAGGCGGTACACCAGCTGTCTCTGTTTCTCATCGGTTTGCATCATCACCCGTGAGTGGAGTACACCTTTTTACCATTGTGGATTACATTGACTCTAATGACTGTTGTTTCTCGGAACCGCTGGTTCGCTTCGTTTTTAGGCGGTGACCAGTTGTTTCGGGTGGCTTCATCTACATCAGGATTTCACAGTGGATTACCCGTCTGAGAACTTGGATTTTCCACCTTCCATCTCCGCCTGTCATCCACCTTCAGGGCGGCGTGTTTCATCCCTCTGTTGCGTGTGGTGACTGTGCTGGTGTTCTCGACGGAGTGCGTGGGTGGCTCTCTCTCTCTCTCCCTTCGGATCTGTACTGGACTATCGTGTAGCGCCGACTCACTCTCTCCTACTGTGGGAGTGCTTCATTCCCACAGTAGTGTTGTCATCCAGAGTGAGTCAAGGGTGTGTGCCGTGTGTGGATCTACCAGTGACTTTGCTCTCCAGATCTCTCATTCTATTTTTCTCAATAAATATTGTTAACTTGCACTTGACTCGGAAGTCTTTCCTGACAGTTAGTTAATAAAAATTTAAGCTTTAATTGTTTGTTCATGTTAGTTCAAAGTGCATTAACTAATGTTAACAAGATTTTTATAAAGTATTAGTAATTGTTGATATTAACATTAACAAAGATGAATAAATGCTGTATAAGTGCAGTTCATTATTAGTTTATGTTAACTAATGAACCTTATTGTAAAGTGTTACCATATATTTATATCACAAAGTTAGGCTATATATTTTTCAGCATGGAACATTCAAGTACACAATGACACTAGACTAAAATTAAATGGGTTTCAATTAAATTTAATGTAGATTTCTAGACTAAAATCTCATGGCATTTAGTTGAATAAAATTAGACTAAAACTAAATCAATTCAGATGACAAAAATATGACTAAAACTAAATTAAATTTTAGTCTAAAGACTATGACTATGTTTAATCTGTGTTTGTTCTGCCAGGTCAAAATTTTGAGGTGTTTGATTTCTTTTCTATATTAGGAAATAAAACCTCATAAATAAACTTTCTTAGTTTTCACTGCCCAGACCTACAATGTCTCTTTGTGTTGAGGACTAGTGCATCTTTGAGCCAACATTCAGTACGAGTAAAAATACTTGAGTACTTTTAAATTGGGTTACTTTAATACTTTTACTCAAGTCGTATTTAAATTGGTGACTTGTAACTTGTAGTGGAGTAATTTTTACAGTAAGGAATTTGTACTTTTACTCAAGTATGGCTTTCAGCTACTCTTTACACCTCTGATTAAATGTAAATATATTAGTTATGAAATTGTCTGTCAACATGATTTAACATTAGCAATAAATACAAATAAAACACTGCACAGTCCTCACTGTATGGATTAAATGTGCAGCTGGGAAATGTATTCAGTTAATAGTAGTGAGGGTTTTTTTTGTGTAATGAACATTGAACACCCAAGACAACTTTGAACACCCAAGACAGCTTTAAGACGGCACTGCTTCAATATACTGATAAACATACAGATGTTTATGTTCACTTAAACAAGAAAGAAAACTTAGAGCCATCGTGTGTGAGAACCATGTACGAGCTATACACGCTGGTAAACGGGCGCGTCACCTTGTGGAAACACTCATACAGTATAGTATATTCACTGCAGTGGTGGATCTGCAAACTTTCTGTTATGTTTTCAGTTGATAAGATATGCTTTTTGATTACTGAAATTTAATTTAACCATTCAAACCAGAATCCAGAATAAAATGGAAAACACGGAATTTGAGAACAAATTAAACTGAATTTGGGGGATAAACGATAGGGCCATAGGTGTGCTAAAACCTGACTCCAATTGGCTTTTTTGAGGTCATTCAATCAAGGGTTCACATATTTTTTTCACAAGCACTAGGAGGTTTTTTGGTAGTTCTCAATAAAGACATGAAAGATCAGAATGTTTTTGTGTAATAATTTTTAGACACATTATGTTTGTCAATGCCATTGACTTAGATAAAGTTTAGATCGCATTTTATGACGAATTTATTCAGAAAACTATGAAATTCACATACTTTTTCTTGCCACTGTATATATAGTCATTACAATGTTAATCTATGAAGCTATAAGTCTTCCTTCCTCCTTGAAGTATCTGTCATTGTTTTTGAAGCAGAATAGCTTGTAGGTAACATTTAACCCTGGAGAACCCACGGGTCAAATGTGGCCAATGTTAATTGATGTTAAAGGGATAGTTCATCCAAAAATGGGGTTAAACTAACATGCTTGCATTTACCTAATTAAATAATTTTGTTTCTTTTCAAGAATCTGTCAGAAGAAATTCAACTACTGTTCGTGCAGCAGATGGTGAAGTAGAAAAGTTCGTAAAAACTTCTGCAGCTTGCATCTGACAGAGATGCAAAAAGAAGAAAAGAGCGGGCCTGAAAACAAGCAAATTCAAGGTATTTCAATTGTTGTTAAAGGGATAGTTCAATAGATATTCTTTCATCATTTACTCATCCTCATGTTGTTCTAAATCTGAATGATTTTTTTTCTGATGAACACAAATGAAGATGTTTTGCGGAAACACACAGCAGATTGTAACCATTGACTTCCATAGTAGGAAAAAGTATTTTGGAAGTATTGTGATATATGATGAAGAAAATATTTTGATAAATGATGGTTAGCACACAGTTGACGGTACCCATTAAATTCCATCATATTTTTTTATTCCTTCTATGGAAGTCAATGGTTACAATCTGCTGTGTGTTTACCATCATTCCTCAAAATATCTTCGTTTGTGTTCATCAGAAATAATTCATACAGGTTTAAAACAACATGAGGATGAGTAAATGATAACAGAATTTTTATTTTTGGGTGAACTATTCCTTTAACATTTACCCAAGTTAACATTAATGCCTTCAGTCTATCTGATGAAGTAACCATGAGTAATTTTCTGTTCCCCCTCTTATCTCTTTTCTCTGTCTTTCCTTCTTTTAGGGTACACTTGAGGAGTGTCCAGATGTTTATTAATGTTTTATAAATGTAATGTTATGTTTCAAATAAACATGTAAACATACTGTATATTTTTCTTTTTAAACACCTACAGTAAAGTGTGACACTTAACACATTAAAAGCATCACAAACATTGAGGATAAAACTTCTAATCTGCAGTTTAACTTTTTTAACTAAATATAATTAAAAAAAATTTAAGAAGGGAAAAGTACATGCCATCTTAAGGGCTAAGGTTATAAAATATTGTTTTGTGGAAAACACTTTAAAAAAAAATTTGGGCTAGTTTCGGCTGAGTGTAAAGTTTTAGCCTGCGTGATTCTGGCATTGTGCTGGCAGTGTCGGCTCACTTTTGGCACCCGGACATGGGCCAGTGTACTTGGGCCGATTCTGGGGCGTCATTCATCCCAGATTTGGCCCTTTTCTGGGAGCCGGAACTGGGCCGTGGCTTTTTTCTGGCCTGCCGGATTTGGGCCATTATTGGGCCAAACTGTTTTGGCTACCTGGGGGCAGTGTTTTCTTTATTCAAAACATGATGTGTGTGAAGTAGGGATGGACAATATACTGTATTATCATTTGTGATACTGGTACAAATTCTCCTCATGATAAATAGTCTTCCAGTGATAATAACGATAAAACACAGACAGTAAAAAGAAAGAGAGAGACTCAGAGAGAAAGAGAGCGTCTTACATACAGATCAAGGCAAAATTACAAAAATACAATGTTTTATGTTGAAATGTTTTCATACATAAAAAATGATGTTAACCATAACAACCAACTGTAAGCCTATTTAATTCTTTATATAACCAAAAAATGCTAAAACACAACTGTTACGGACTAAATTGCTTAGCATGTCCTGACAATAGTCCCTATCACACATACAGTCTTTACTGGTAATTTACTGGTAAATTGCAGTTAACATGTGTTGGACTTTAAGGCGTCCATTTGCATGTTCATAATTTAGAGGAAAGGCACAAGATACGAATATCTAAGTTCAAATATTTATTGATCAGATTGAAAAAGTTTAACAGCGCTGGGTCCTCTCAAGTAGCGAACAACCAGCTCAGGAAGTAACATGCATATTTATAAGATATGTGACGTCGATCTTTCTTCAGAAAATCTCCACCCACAAAGGCCGTTCCCCTCGTCCATCTGACTCCATCACCACACCCAATTTTAGCCTGTAGGCAAAGATGGACACACATAGACAAAGAAAAAACAATCTGTTCTCCTCTCATCCCTGGGAGCCCTGCAGTTCCTCTCCAGTACTCCTCCACTTTGAATAGCATGTTATAATGCTTTCTTAAAAACAAATCATTAATAAAACATTCATTTATAAAAAAACATAAGCTGTAAGATGAAAGTGATTATTATGTAAAACATATTTCAATATCATGACATCATTTCATTATTTGTAAAATTGGTTATATGAATAAGGCACACATTAACTTCTTTAGATAGATAAACACATATTAAATCTTTTACTGCAATACTACTTCTAAGCAAACACTTTAATCATTATTAAAACCCATCTGTTAGGAAAGAAAACAGACACACAGGAGATTCTGTTCTTCAAGGTTGAGCTGCCCTGGCCCCATTAGGTTTTTCTGTATGCAACCTTCATTTCATTGGTTAATACACATTTATCAAAGACAACATCTTATATTTATTACATCAATTATTCAATGATTAATACTGATTAAGTAAGAAATACATTGCATATTTTATCCTGTGAACATTAAAACATTAGTTAATGACATAGTCGCCTGTTTGCTTTCCCCCTCAGGCCTCTCTCTTATCTTGATCGATACCAGTCGTAAATTCCTAAATTCCTCCTTGCAGCACACACACAAAAACTGGTAACTCTCCACTCTCAAACATAAACACCTCATTTCTACATAATAGCTCAGTGCATATATGAAACACACAATGTTTATAGAATAAAATGAACAATTAAAGAAATATAAAAATGGAACAAAATCAATTTCCACAGTCCTTATTTGGACATCTTTGTAACTTTAACACTTTTAGCAATTAGCAAGATTGATAAAACAACATAAAAATCCCACAATTCCCTCTCTTGACCTCTGAAAGAGGTCACACATTTTCTTCCTCCTCCTCATCCAGGTTCTGTAGGCCTAATAGCGGCATGCTGTATTTGGGTGGATTTTCTTTTTTCTCTATTGCAGACACTATCAGTCTGTTACACAGGGATCTCCATTGTTTATGCCAAATATTATGGTGACTATAATTGCAGTTATAACTCCTAGGGCCCACAGAACCTTCCAATTTCCATATAGCTTCATCTCTGTGGAAAAAATACACTTATGCCTATTGGCTAATACTCAAATAACAATCGTAAATTCAAAAAGGAAAAGAAAAATGAAATATGAAATTAATACTGTAGAATTGTATAAGAAACTTAAGAAATTCAAAGATCAAAATTCAAAGGTCAATCTGGTATGTAGTTACCCAGGTTATAATGAATATATGGTAATTGTGATATTCAGGTCTCTAAACACTTCTGTCAGGATTTCCAGCACTTTGTGGAAATCCAATTTATCTAAGCCACACCCCAGCCGGGGAGTGCATACACTTGTTATGTTTTCTTTCTCACACCACTCTCTCATACGTCTTAGGCTGTGGGTAAAATTCTCATATGTTGGTAAATCAGTACAATTTTGTTTTGTTATTAAATGAAAAATCAATCTGCCGTCGTCCTCATGGGTAATTGCACATTCACCTGTGTGTTTGTTCTGTCTTACAACCTTTTGTGTACCGTACTTCGCTTTGAACTGTACGGCTATACAGTACCTGCTCCGTAGGCACAATCTGTGCTCACACACTGTGCTAGGGGTTCTGTTACTGGGCTGGAAAAAATGTCACCTTTTTTATGCACAATTTTACAGAGTGTTTGTTGACTTTGTTGTTGGTGTTGTGTGAGTGTTACCACTGATGTGTTACCACTTCCTGTTTGTCCTCTCTGTATTCCAGCTGATTCACTTTCACTTTCAACACTCTCCCTCTCTTGGACCTGAGTCCTCAGGTCCACACCTGTGTCTGTTAGAAACCCAATCATCATTTTTAACAGCTGGGTCGTTCTCACAATTTCGTTGTGTGGTAGCCTGTCAGGAAAAATGTTCAATCATAGCAGTTAGTTTGTTAGATGAAACGTCATGTGTTAGAGGCAGGATGGGATCCTGCACCACGTCATGCCTTGGACCTGGAAACTGTCGACCTGTAAGCAATTCAAAAGGTGTGAAACCAGAAATCCTGTTAACACAAGAGCGAATAGACATTAATGCAATTGGTAATGCGTCAAGCCATGTTATTTTTGTCTGTGCACATAGTTTGTCAAGTCAAGTTTTAATGTCAAAGTCAGGTTCACTATTTCATCTTTGCTCTAACATTGGGGTGATAAGCAGCCCCGAAACTATATGTCAATTCCATTGCGTGTTTGTCAGTATGTCAGATCTAACTTTGTCTTGGGAAACCATGGTTTGGGATATAAGTGGTTTATTAGGCAGTTGACAACAGCCACTTCATTAGGTACCTTCACAGCCTGTAGTATGTGTCAGGCTTTGCTAGCATTTACTATAGGCCGGCCTTTCCTGGTTTCAAACCCACCTATCTGCCATATGGCAGTTCCATATATACTGCACCAATCACATATGCAGATTCACTATAAACAATCACCCTCTCTTCACCAGTGTAGTGCAAGGCTTTGATAACAGCTGTCATTTCAGCTCTCTGTGCTGACCGTTTACCTTTCAATCTACCACTCAGTCGTGTTACAAAATCACCCTCAACCTGTTCAACAACTGCAAAACCTGCCGTCAATGTGTCATCTGCTGCTCTGAAACAACAACCATCTGTAAACATTTAGATTACCGGTGGGGCAGTTGTCAGTGGTACCGCGAACAAACCATCTCTCAATTTATTTGCTTTTTCAGTCAATGGTATAACAATTACAATTAATTACAATAACAATAATTTGTATATCAGTCAATGGTATACAATCATTTGGCTCACCCTCAGTGATTAGATCTGCCATGTGAACACCTTCATGCACATATATGATGTCTGGGCTGGCAATTTCCTTAAATACAATGTTTGTTACAATAATCAGTTATTTTCTATACTCACAGCTTTTCTTGTTTACCTTTTATAGTGTTCTATGGTGTTCTTTTTTTTCTTTTTCAATTTATTTCTTATATCTATTTTAATTTCCTTTCTGCCATAGCTGTTCTATGCCATATATATTTGCTTTTTAGCTCAGTACCATCAGTGGAATTCTAACTTCCTCTGTAGATACCAAATTCAATTATGCATTTCTTCCTGTCAGATTAATAGGAGTCTGATTTGATTTTAGAACAGGTAGTCACACCTAACAACAAAGTTCTTGATCAGCTTTTAAATTTGTCAAGCTGATTTTCTCATAAAAATTGTCTGTGTCCCTATAGTAACAAGGTCTTTACTAAACATTGAACGGCTGTTTACTCTTTCCCCTTTTTCACTCAAAGGCTCGTATGAAGATGAAAAAGTTCAGTGTCCAGTGAAATATTGTCCAGTTTCTCTTGCCTCCAAGAACATTATTGTCTTTGTTAGTCTCTTTCTGGATTCCACTCAGTCTTTTTTGTGATTCATCCTTGTAAATGTCTCTGACCATATGCAGTGCCCCCTTCACCGCTTGAGTTCAAGTATAGTCCCATTCAAATAGAATGTGTTCTCAGTCCAGTTTATGAGTTACTCCTCTCTTTGCAACTCCAGCACTTTGATATCACACACAGTTTTTCATTGTCTTTGCATCGCCAGCTTTTATTCACTTTCTTGAATGTCAAAGGATGAGAGCTTTCAGCCTTTCAAGGTTTAACTTAACCCATTGCAAAATATTGCCTTTCAATTTAAAATAAAATTTATCTTGTGACCACCTTCCATCATCAGATGAAGACTCCTCTTCATTTTGTTAAATCTTTTTGTCCTTTATACAATTTATCTGTGTCATTCACCTTTTAACAATTTTCTGTCCTTTTTCAATTGTTCATCTTCATTTCCACCTTTAATAACTTGGTCTCTACTCTTTTCTGTAATTTGTTGTTTTTCTTTCAAAGCTTCGCCTCAGTCTTTCTGCTAGATTTTGCTTAATCCCATTTATGGTTTTAACAGACTCAATATATCACAGACACACTACATTTTCACACAAATAAAATCTACATCTACATTTAATTCACCGCTATTGATTTGAAAAACAGGCTGTTGCATTGGGGCTTTGGCTTTCTCATAAGGAGTAGGTGTGTGCAAGGAGGGGTAGATCGATTTCACTGGGGGTGGAGCTGGAGGAGGAGCCGTAGTTGTCACACTTGAGTCTGGCTGACTGTTTCCTTGTTTAACTTCCTGTTGCTTTGCAGCTGCACCACTGTAAACTTCCCCTTTTCTATTTGATTCAATAGCCTGCATGGCAGCAGCAACCAGAGCCAATCTTGTCCAAATTCTCAACTCTTTCTCTTAGTCTTTTACAGTTGGTCCCTTTCCAAACTATTATCATTTTTTCCATGGCACATACACCGGTGAACACACATATTCATCACACTCTTTCTGAAATTCAACCATTCTTTATACAACTGTAAATACAATTCCTCTATATATATACAACATCAAAATGAAATATACCCAAATACAACTGCAGAATCAAGTGCACAATGGAATTTCCTGGGCCTGTAACCCAAAGGTTTCCACACCCTTAATTTAATACTGTACTCAATTAGATTATTCCTAGGCCTTCCACCTAAAGGTTTCCCAACCCATAAATTTAATACTGTACTCAATTAGATTATTCCTAGGCCTTCCACCTAAAGGTTTCCCAACCCATAAATTTAATACTGTACTCAATTAGATGATTTCTAGGCCTTCCACCTAAAGGTTTCCCAACCCCCTACGGGCTTCAACCCGAGTTGGTATTTTATAACGCCTAATGCGTTAAAGGAATCCTCAACCTTTCATTTAACAAAAAAATTCAAAAATTTCAAAAAGTTTTTCACTCTGATCAATTCTTATTGTTTAAATAATTAATTTCAGTTCGGAGCTCCTTATCAACACAATTAATTTGGTATATGTCCAATAGCAGAATTTGATATAACAGGTTTCTGCTTACCTCTATTTTAGAAGACCGGTCTTTTGTGTTGAAATGGAGCCCTCCCTTACTCTGGTTTCTTCAATGTGAAACCCTCCTTCCTCTCACTCTCTCCTTTCCCTCCACAAAACGTCGGCGGTCACCAATTGTTGGACTTTAAGGCGTCCATTTGCATGTTCATAATTTAGAGGAAAGGCACAAGATACGAATATCTAAGTTCAAATATTTATTGATCAGATTGAAAAAGTTTAACAGCGCTGGGTCCTCTCAAGTAGCGAACAACCAGCTCAGGAAGTAACATGCATATTTATAAGATATGTGACGTCGATCTTTCTTCAGAAAATCTCCACCCACAAAGGCCGTTCCCCTCGTCCATCTGACTCCATCACCACACCCAATTTTAGCCTGTAGGCAAAGATGGACACACATAGACAAAGAAAAAACAATCTGTTCTCCTCTCATCCCTGGGAGCCCTGCAGTTCCTCTCCAGTACTCCTCCACTTTGAATAGCATGTTATAATGCTTTCTTAAAAACAAATCATTAATAAAACATTCATTTATAAAAAAACATAAGCTGTAAGATGAAAGTGATTATTATGTAAAACATATTTCAATATCATGACATCATTTCATTATTTGTAAAATTGGTTATATGAATAAGGCACACATTAACTTCTTTAGATAGATAAACACATATTAAATCTTTTACTGCAATACTACTTCTAAGCAAACACTTTAATCATTATTAAAACCCATCTGTTAGGAAAGAAAACAGACACACAGGAGATTCTGTTCTTCAAGGTTGAGCTGCCCTGGCCCCATTAGGTTTTTCTGTATGCAACCTTCATTTCATTGGTTAATACACATTTATCAAAGACAACATCTTATATTTATTACATCAATTATTCAATGATTAATACTGATTAAGTAAGAAATACATTGCATATTTTATCCTGTGAACATTAAAACATTAGTTAATGACATAGTCGCCTGTTTGCTTTCCCCCTCAGGCCTCTCTCTTATCTTGATCGATACCAGTCGTAAATTCCTAAATTCCTCCTTGCAGCACACACACAAAAGCTGGTAACTCTCCACTCTCAAACATAAACACCTCATTTCTACATAATAGCTCAGTGCATATATGAAACACACAATGTTTATAGAATAAAATGAACAATTAAAGAAATATAAAAATGGAACAAAATCAATTTCCACAGTCCTTATTTGGACATCTTTGTAACTTTAACACTTTTAGCAATTAGCAAGATTGATAAAACAACATAAAAATCCCACACATGTCATGTGTGAACAGAACCTTTCCGGTAAATCAGTGCTCCCAATTTACCAGTAAGACAGGTTGTAAGATTACCAGTAATTTACCGGTAAGCACTATGTGTGAACGAAAAATATAGGATTACTGGCATTTAGAACGGACGACGTCAGACCACGCTGACAGATCGGGTCAATCAGAACGTTTTTAAACAGATGACGCGTTTACCACCCCACTGTTTACGTTCGTTTCCACACCCATGCTGCTTAAAAGTCGAGCACAACTAAAGTTAACATCCACATTTCTTCAAAGTTGTTTAAAACAGCTTACCATATATTTGCCAAATTGCCGACGTCCTAGCACACCCTCGGTGAAGCCTAATGTGCAAACACAAGTTCCGTTTGACGCCGCCTAACGCAATGTTGTTTGGTCAGGAGCAACTTCGCAACCGTTTGCCACAGATGTGAAAACAACAAAATACGGACCGACGATTTTAAGTCATAACCCGACATTGTGTACAAGTACCACACGTAGCTCGCGGCCGTGCGCCACAGGTAACTTCGGCTTTCTCTCCGAGTTTACCGGTATTTTGATACTGATGTGTGAATGATGTCTTCCCTGCTGAAAAAAACAGCATACCAGCAAGACCAGCATATGTTGTGTTTTGGTGCTGGTTTGCTAGTGAACACCAGCTAAACCAGCACCAGCATTAGCACCAGCTAAACCAGCACCAGCATTAGCACCAGCTAAACCAGCAACAAACCAGCATTAGCACCAGCTAAACCAGCATTAGCACCAGCATCCCATGCTGGTCATACCAGCATATGTTGTGTTTTGGTGCTGGTATGCTGTGACCACCAGCTAAACATGCTGGTTTGATGCTGTTTTTTTCAGCAGGGATTACTGGTAAAAAGACGGAACGTCATTGCATGTGTGAACCGCACATTTTTGTATTTACTGGTAAATTCGTTCTGGTAAATTCATGGTAATTTACTAGAATTACTATGTGAAAGAGGCTGTTTAAAGTAAACGATCATTTCGTTTAATTTATTTCACTGTTGTTTCAGTTAATACATATACTAACAAATTAGAATAACATGATGTATAATGTCTTATGTAAGCAATAAGGTACGAGAGGCTGTGCTGTATTGCTTCGCGTCATGCCTAACAACGCCCTTCAGCCGTCACTTTTTCATGATACAGCACTTGCCTCAAGTACCTTATTCACCTTATTTTCCACGACAACAAGGGCGGCGCCATTACGCCCATTTTGTCAACGTACTTCCGGCTGCATATAGGCAGTGGCTGAAGGCGACGCGTTAAACTTAAAAAGCTCACTCAAGCGCCTTTATGTTTGTTTCTTACCAATTTTAACGGACGGGATGCCGACTGAGGAACACCCTTATCCCAAGTAATGGTTTGACTACGATGTTCCGGTAACTTGAAGCCATGCCGGGTGTTGAAAAGGTGGTCAGTTTCAGGTAAGCTAAATGTGCTCTTTCGCCTACCGTTAGATTTGTGATGTCCGTTCTACAAATACACTTAAGATCAGTAACGTTAGTTTATCAAATGCAATTATATTGAATGATTTTGATTGCCCACCTATATTTTTATATTTAAGATAAGATAACAATATATTAGTACATTACATTCTTACAGTAGCTCACGTGATTCATACAAGTTACCGAGATTTCAGATGCTAGAAGGTCAGTTAATTTCTCATTCAGATATTGATAATGACCTATTAAACTACATATTATTTAACACTGAAGTTAGAGGTTTTGTGTATAATGTTACTGTCTCTTTTTAATGTATCTCTCTCTCACACACTGTTCTGTTTAAGTATGGATGTCATTTATATATTAATTCTCATGATGCAAGTTTCTTTTAAATACTAACATAAAAATGTTTATGGTTATATTATTTTCACAGATGCATTGATGTTTAGTGATGCAATGGACAACTGTGAGGATGATACAATCAATGTGTTCCTTAACTGTGATGCAGAAACACAATGGGAGGATCAATCCGTCTCTGAACACAACTACACTTTAAAATCACAACTCAACCTGAAGCAACCTACATCTGATATGGCAGTGGTTCTTAACATTATTCCTCGAGGCCCACTGCCCTGCACAGTTTGTATGTCTCCCTCATTTAACACACCTGATTCAAATCATCAGCTCATTAGAAGAGATCTCAATGAACTGAACTGAGTCTGTCAGATTAAAGAGACATACAAAATGTGCAAAGCAGTGGGCTTCGAGGAATAACGTTAAGAACCACTGTGATATGGGAAAACAACCTTGCGGTTTCCCGGACAGGGCTTATGCTGGTCCCAGGCTAAAATGCTTATTTGAGCTACAATAATTTAAAAACGCCTTGTACTGACATACCTCAACATATGAGTACCATTGTTTTGTCACAAGATGTGGTTTGTTTGTAAAAACTAAAATGTCCTAATATAATTAAGGCCTGGTCCTGTAAACCCTGTCCGAGAAACTGCTTTAATCCTTCTGCTTCATGTGTTGAGCTGGCACAAATGTACATATCTCTGCTGAGAAACAACCATCTTTGTCAGCTTTACACAGGGTTGATATTGCATGCATTACACAGTCGCGAAGCACATCACCAGTACATACACCAACAGCTTCCAGATAAACACTTGGGATCAGCTCCTGATGACTCTGATAAAGCTGCGTCTTAATTCATTGCAGGGTGGTCTTGCTGAAAAGTTTCTTAGTCCATAGTTATTTTTATAAACCTTTACAATGTGACCTGATTTTACCTGTTGTAAAGTTACATTAAACCTTCATATGTGATCAGATGTCATGCAGTGATATTAAACCTTTACAATGTGATCAGATATTACCTGTAAGGAATTTCTTAAACCATATGTGAGCTTTGTAGATTCCACTTAAAAGGATTTAAGTCTCCTGATTTGAAGGAATAAGTGTTTGCAAGTTTGCAAATGAATTCTATCATGGTACATTACCACATAAAAACGAAATAGTTATTGGACTGGCTAAGGTGCACATTTGCTTTAAAAAAGACGAAATCACTGTGTAAATATTGGTAGGCATAAGTACTTTAATAATTTTCAATGCTGCTCCTTCTGACAGGACGAGGTAATTAAATATGTCCAATAGGTTACTTGCCGCGGCTGCTTCATATCGTCTAACCACGAGACGATTGATGGGACATTATAATGGGTTTTCTCCGTGCTCCTAATTTAAAACATTTACAGCAGGTGCGATAATTGTCATTTTGGTAAAGTTATAGTGAACTACAAACAATCTTCTAACCACCAAACTAGCTACCGAATGCACTGTGCCATATTAACAGCGGAAGTCGGTTGACAAAATGCGGAAGAGCGAAGAATTGAAAAGGGGCGTGGCGGAATAAGGTGAATAGACCAATTTAGACTTGACGTCACAGTTACGTCACCTCAAGCTGCGCGCGCAATGCGGTTGCAGAAAAGCAGTGGAAATGAATTAGACACGAGTGAAAAGAGCAAGATAACTCACTAGAAAATGTCCTGTTGTGCTGTTCAGTGTCAGAATAAGAATGCCAAAAAAGATGGCTTTCATTTTTATAGAATACCATCGTCGAAGACATCATTTGAAGATAAACGTAGGATTACATTTAGCCCTTAAACGGACAGAATGGAGCGAGGAAATCATCTGGAAATCTTTTAATAATTAGAGTAGAGAAGATGTCCGGTGTTCTGTCGAAGTCTGTTCCCTCCATGTGTTTCTTATACCGTTTTTATCACGTTACAATTATAATTTATTCGGAATAAATGTTTTTTTTATACTGAAAAAGCAATAATATCACAATTTTTTAAAAATATTTAAAAAAAAAATTCGTTTTCTATTATTTATTTTTATTTCCTTATATCTTAGCTTATGTCTTCTTCCTGTTTTTCTAAATTTATTATGTTTACATACTTAATAAATATATAAATATAGCACACACACACACACACACACACACACACACACACACACATGGTGTAAAGTGATATTAATATATAAACAGGCCTTTTTAATGTATGTTAAACATAATACTTTTATAATAGTTTTAGAACAAACACGTAAGATAAATATAAGGAAGAAATAATAGAAAACAGGAAAATTATGAGATATTTAATAAACGCTATTATATATAATACATGATAGTATTGCTTTTATATGTACTTTAGCGATTCAGACTGTAAAAATAATTGATTAAGCAAAAAAGAACAATACATATTACATACATGCATATCAGTAGCCAAGCCATTTAAACTTTTTATCTATCTAAAAAATAAACGTAACGTGATTAAAACGCTATAAGAAACACTGCACTAAAGGGAAACATAGGGGAATCAGACTTCAACAGAACACCGGATCCATAAAAATCACGGTTTAATGCTAAAACGCTTCACAACCCTACTGCGGAGCAGTCACTTTCTGCAACCAGTTTGGCTCCGCCCACAAAAAAACGTAATCTCTGTTTGCAAACACGAAATTGGTCTATTGCAGTGGTGTCAAACTCAATTTCATCCCGGGCCACATCAGCATTACGGTTAATCTCAAAGGGCCGGTTGTATTTGAACGACTGTATGAATGTATCAACTCTTTTATTACTGTACATTGCATAATTTTCTCTGCATTTGCTTACTATTGGTTTTGTTAATAACTCAATTAATACCTAGCTTTGAAAGTAGAAGCCCAGGCAAATAATGACAAAGTGTATAGAGTACAACTATTCTACAGATTATTTTAAAAAAAATTGTGGTGACAAAACACATGTTGTATGTGAGTACAGTACACTCAAAATGTTATGTTATCCTTCATTGTGCAGGTCAGAAAATGAGAGGCATTTTAGATACTAATAAAGAGTTTTACAATCTCCACCATGCATTTATTAAACACATCTACCCTCGCTTGTCATTTCTTGCCCTCTTTACAAAAAAGCTGTGATTTTTTTACCTGGCTTTGAGTGTCTGACTGTTTGACTGACGTCTCATGAGTTCATTGTTGTAGGCTACAGATCAATAGATTCAATCGTTTATTAATGAGTCAGATGGGTCATTAGTTCGCGTATTCAGCGGAAATAGACGCGTTGTAAACTAATCCCAGCTGGACATCGCGAAACATTTCTGTACACGAGTCGGAAAACATTTTCTCGCTGGATGCGCGTGAGCGGGCGCGAGAGAGGGAGAGAAAGAACGAGCAGATAACTTACTGTCCGTTTCCATATGCGGAGGTCGCATAGGCAGCGTCATCAAGCCTGGTTTATTTAAGTTAACTGACATTCGCAAGTCATACGCATATTACAACTATTTACTATAAACAAAGAATAATATTTAACTTTATAATTGTTAATATTCTGAAACAAGACAGTCTTGATGACGTATGCAGCCTGGAAATGCGAGCTCCGGACGCTGCAGCGTTCGCATTCAGACACGCCCACTCTAGTAGTGCGCGCGTGCGGGGCACTGCTCGTTCTCTCTCATGCAATCATCAACATTATCACTATAATTACATTACAAAAAGACTTTGGCGGGGCAAAAAGTAGTTTTTGTGGCTGCTAAAAAAATCTATATAGGAAATAACCTGCAAAAATAAAACTTATAATAACAATAAAATAATCTGTAAACTCTCGCGGGCCACATAATTAACATAATTTGTAAACTCTTGCGGGCCAGATGAAATGAGGGGGCGGGCCGGATTTGGCCCGCGGGCCTTGAGTTTGACACCCCTGGTCTATTGCTTTTATAAAACGGTTACCACACAGTATTAAAGTAAAAAAAATATTAGTGCAACTTTCATGAAGTTAAACCAATAAAAAGCATTCCTTCCGCTAGAAAAAAATAGTCCCTGACCATGAACAAAAATGTGTTCCAATGTGTAATATGCATAAAAGCTCAAATAAAAACAACAAACCGATACGTGTGGTTGCTAAGTGCTCAGTGATAAACAGAACCGTTAGGTATAAAGCGGTCATAGCCGTGTTTTATCGTGAATAAAGCACACCTATTGACCAATCATAATCAAGGATTGGAACTAACCGTTTTATAATAACACATAACCTGAGATGTATAGCCTTTATAGAAAAACTGGGAACGTAATGTTAACGTTTAGCCTACTTGATGCAACAGAAGCCTATATTTGTTTTAGTTCTATATTTGTACTGTAATGTCAGTATTGTCGCTTAACTAAGATGTTTCACTTGAAATTATCTGCTACCAGAATATGGAATAGAGAGAATAAACTGACACTTTTCAAAGTCTGTGATTGTAGCGCCTTTTAGCGGTAAAAGGTAGCAAATGCACGCGTCTACATCTGTGGAACGTTGCATTTCTGCTATGGCTGCCTTTCTGATTTTCTGTCGAATTTGAACCACTGAATTTAAAATAGTGGTTAATAAAATGGACCAAAAATTGCCTGTCGAATATTATTTTGTATTTTTAGGTTGTATATTTAAACTTATTTACTGCATATTTTGGAAGTGAAATATGAAAGGTGAATATGGATTATTTATTTATTTTTATATTGAAAATGTGTGTTTCAGCCCATTACATTGCAAGCCCTATAAAATATAATGCATTAAAATGCAATTTTTCAAGTAGTGCAATCCAACAGGCTTTTTTGTTTGAAAACATTTGGCATTATTTTACTTCCAAACAATTAATCCAGGCCCCTCATTCCGAGCAATTTTTAAAGGGGCCATGGCACAAGACTTTTTTAAGATGTCAAATAAATCTTTGGTGTCCCCAGAGCACATATATGAAGTTTTAGCTCAAAATACCATATATATAATTTATTATAGCATGTTAAAATGGACACTTTGTAGGTGTGTGCAAAAATGGGCCGTTTTGGGTGTGTCCTTTAAAATGCAAATGAGCTGATGAAATTCAAACACTGATCACAATGATGGTGGTTTGTTGCAATTAAAACTCAATTGTGCTTTTCTCTGCACTAAATGGCAGTGCTGTGGTTGGATAGTGCAAAATAAGGGGTGGTATTATTATAATAAGAGCTCCTTATGACATCATAAAGAGAGACAAATTTCAATGACCTATTTTTTCATGTGCTTGTAGAGAATGGTTTACCAAAACTAAGTTACTGGGTTGATCTTTTTCACATTTTCTAGGTTGATAGAAGCACTGGGGACCCAATCATAGCACTTAAACATGAAAAAAGTCAGATTTTCATGCCAAGGCAAAAATTCCAGAAGTCTATTCTGATTGGTTGATAACTTTTGACACGCAACATCTAAGCGAGAAGAGGCGGTTCGTAAGAGCACTGTGTATAGACCATAGACTGTAAAAAAGATATATATATATATATATATATATATATATATATATATATATATAAATATATATATATAAATATATATATATATATATATATATATATATATATATATATATATATATATATAAAACATACACATAACAATAAAAAACATTAACCAGTCCTCCATCTGCTGGTTAAAATGTATAATACAATGGAATGAACAACAATTATTATTATTCACACTTTGGGTCACAGCGGGGACAAAGGGCCATTTGTTCTTGACTCTTGTGACCAGGGGAATACTTTTAGTTAATAGCTTAAAATTTAGTCAAATCTATTAAGTATGTAATATAAGACCTGAGTCATATCAAAGCACTTTATTTATTTAGTAGTTTCAACAGTCCCAATAATGAAATGAAACAACAGCTAGTCTATTTATTTAAGGATTGTTTTTACTATTTATTCTGAATCATGTTGAATTTCATGTTTAAAGTGGTTGTGTTAAGGTCAGAAGTTATCAGGTCCAGGAGAAAAGGCACTTACAACAAACACATACACATTTCAAAAGTAATAAAACACGTTTTGATGTCTATAAACACAGAAATGAAACAAGATTCATCTCACATACATGCAAAAAACAACGGGCAAATAAATACAAGCACTCTCTACTATCAACATGATTTTTACCTGATGTGCCTCTCCACTACCATCACTGTCTATACTTAGAAAAATAGCATAAAACCAAGCACAAAAATACAGCAAATACATGGAGGAGTAGCAAGAGTTATCTGATTTTCTTATGAACTCTGTTATTAAACATATATAAAACTTTTTTTTAATTAAAAATAGCTCTTTATAAAACACTCAAATGATAAATCAGCGCAAGATTTGCAAACAAACCTTTTGTTAAGTGCTTCAAATGTCCTTCAAATCTTGTCACATCTGAGTGTTTTTTTATGCATGTAAACTCTATTTTAAGCTTAAAAACATTCGATTAAACTTTATCATTGATTGATCATGACTGATCAATTAGCTGGTGATAAAATCCCATTGGTCTATAAAGAATGGGAACTATGCATCGCATATAAGTTGCTTTGGGTAAAAAAATGTATCGCTTTATAATTATCTAATTTTGTCTGTGCAATATGGAGGTCTTTGCGAGAAACAGGATCTATTAAAGTATCTTGTATGTGAATGAGCATCTGTACGGTTCAGGATCAATGTGAAGAGCTGCGGTCATTGGCAACATCCTGCAGGCGTCTGAGCAGTGCTGTCTGATTCTCCTGACAAAGTCTCTTTGCGGGAGACTGTTGCTCTTCCTCCAGGGCAATGCTTCGCTTCTTCGTGGGCGTCTCGCCCGTCCGGATCATATTGTTAATTTCTCGAAGGCGCTGAGAAGGAAAAAGAAGGAATTGGGTTTAGATTTTCTTAGGAAAGGTGTTGGGAAATTCTGGAGCTGTGATGTGGTTGTTATATGTAGGTGTTATGATGCTAGATGATTTTATGAAACTGCATTTTGATGACGTAATATAAATCCGACCTCCATGAACGTGAACAAAAAGTAATAATTCACTTGTCTTACATTAGACGGGCTGGAGCTGATGTAGTAGAAGACTTTGTCTCGAGGTGTGTGAGGGCTGGAGCTCTTGTGAGGAGATATGTAGATGGAGTGACTGTGGGAAAGGAGGACACGGCGTGGAGAGCCAATCCGGAGTGACGGATACGGACAAATGGGAGGAGCTTCAGCCTGCAAATAAAAAACACACAATTATAAATATAGCTGCAAGCAGCAATTCAAGCCAACAAGAGCAAGAAAGGAAATAAAGTTAAGTTGGGTTTACTTAGGATAAAGAGCCTACCCCCATGTCTCTACGTTTCTATGACTTTAGGAGTTGCAAAATTGTTGCTAGGGTACTCTGTTGGGTTGCTAGGGAGTGAGTTGGCCACGAAAGGAATCATCCATGATTATTTATGATTTTAGATGTAATTGTGCAGTCGTTTTAAGCGTGACCACTAGGTGGCGCTATGATGAAACTTGCATGAAACCTCAGATATTCACGATTGTTTTTCAAACTCAAAACCTGCCATGTTTGGTATTGTTGGACTCGGCAACAATTCAGGCCTCTAATGAATCAACTCCCATGACAATACGTCAATCGCTGCCACAGTTATAGTCATTTAAATCATTTTCTGATCACTAGGTGGCATGGTTGCAAAACTGTGCATGTACCGTTGCCATCACATTTACCAAGTATCGTGTCAATATGCATACATTTTGTAAAGATAGAGCCTCAAATACATACAAAATAAAAAAATTGCATTTTCATCCATTTCCGATGGGAATTTTGAGGTTTCGTCATTAGTATCTAGTCCAGAAGCTATATGTTTAGGTGAAAAAAGTTTTGAGGCGCTGGACTAAACATAAGGCAAAACCTGGCATGTTTGGAATCATTGGACTCGGCAATGATTCAGGACTACAACAAAACAAGTTGCATGAAAATACATCAACCACAGCCCAAGTAATAGACTGTCATCCTAAGTACCGTGTAAATAAATGCAAGTTTGGCGAAAATACAGCCTCAAATCCGTTTTTTCCCACTCTACGAAAAATTTGTTGATGCGGTATACAAAAAAGGATTGCAGAATCTACACAAATTCCATATCTTTTACATGACTGCTGTCACGTTTAAGATCTATGGCCTGTTAAATAAAATCATAACACACCTTCCTTTAACAAACAGCACAATCAAGCCAACAAGTGTTTGCTTGCTCAATCAAATAGTGTGGGATGAGTTACATCCAAATTTATATTGGGGCGGTTTCCCATACACGGATTAGACTAGTCCTAGACTCAAATAAATGTAAGAGCATCAGTGCCCTTAGTTTTGCCTCAAAATGCACACAAGTAATGCTTTTAGTAAAACTAGTTATATTCCCTAATTAAACTAAGGCCTAGTCCTGGCTTAAGCTAATCCCTGTCCGGGAAACCACCCAATAATGTATAGAATTAATAAAAACGTGATCTCCAAAAACCTTTTCAATACAAATTGACTACCAAATATGTCAGCTCAGTAAGACAACACAGGGTAAACTGGATGACCACAACTGGGTTGATGGTTAAGCAAAATTGTTTGTCAGTGAATGAATACTTCTCAACAGATCATGTATAGTGCATTGTAGTCACCCCGTTTTTCAGCGAGTTCCTGGAGTAACGCAGGGCAAACTGTTTGATCTGTTTGATGTAGATGTTATTGTAGAAACGGATGAGGTCTCCTCTCTCTTCTTCTTGCTCCTGGGCTCCGAGGGCCCTGGTCGGGGTGGACGGAGCGCTGCTGGGGTGGGGAATAGGAAGAGTGCTGCTGGATCGCATGGGCACCGGACTGCTTTCACCACTTGCTGGAAAACAGACAAAAAGAAACTGCTATTTACTAAAGCAAAAATATAAACACTTATGTTCTTACGCCTGCATGCTCACCGCTCCACAGATGTGGCACATTAAGATGGTGATTAGACAGCATGATTATTGCACAGGTGTGCCTTAGGCTGGCCACAATAAAAGGCCATTCTAAAATGTGATGTTTTGCTGCATTGGGCAGAGTCCAAAACCATTTGCCTCACGCACTGCATCACATCTCCTTTGCATAGAGTTGATTGGGTTGTTGATTGTGGACTGTGGAATGTTGGTCCACTCCTCTTCAATTGCTGTGAGAAGTTGCTGGATATTGGCAGGAGCTGAAACACGCTTTTGTATACGCCGATCCAGAGCATCCCAAACATGCTCAATGGGTGACATGTCCGGTGAGTATGCAAGCTATGCAAGAACTCTTTTCAGCTTCCAGGAATTGTGTACAGATTCTTGCAACATTATCATGCTGCAACATGAGGTGATGTTTGTGGATGAATGGCACAACAATGGGCCCCAGGATCTGGTCTTAGTTTCTCTATGCATTCCCATTTACCATTTGGGAAGGAGGCTGATAAGTTGAATAAGGTGTTTTAAATAAGGAGACATCTAAAACTTTCTTGGAGGAAGTTGGCAGGACCAGGATTGGGAAGCACTGTTCTATGACATACATCTATACCATAACCCCACCACTGCCATGGACCACTTGATTCACAATGTTCACATCAGCAAACCGCTCACCCACATGCTGCCTGCCATCTTCCCTGTACAGTGAAAACCAGTGATTCTTCTGTGAACAGAACATCTCTTCTCTTTATGACGACAAACTGCAGTCAGGTCGAGACCTCGATGAGGACGACGAGCATGCAGATGAGCTTCGCTGAGATGGTTTCTGAAAGTTTGTGAAAAAATTCTTTGATTATGCAAATTGATTCTTGCAGCAGCTGTCCTCAGACAATCTTGGAGGTGAAGATGCTGGTTATGGAGGATGTGGAGGTCCTGGGCTGGTGTGGTTACACGTGGTCTGTGGTTGTGAGGCCAGTTGGATGTACTGCCAAATTCTCTAAAGTGTCTTTGGAGAAATTAAATTCACGGGCAAAAGCTCTGGATGACATTCCTGCAGTCAGGATGCCAGTTGCATGCTTCATCAAAACTTGTGACATCTGTGGCATTGTGCTGTTTGGTAAAACTGCACATTTTTGTGGCTGCCTAACTGTGCGTTCACACCAGGTGCGAAAGAGGCAGCAAAAACATACTATTAGTACATAGTTGGACGCTTGAACTAGATTACTCGCTTCATTCGCACGTGAAATTCTAGTCATTCGAGACTTCACGCATAAATTTACATCATGGGCTTGAATAGCTCAAATTGCGTAAACTTACCAGATTGTTCAACCTCCTCACTCTTCCAAAAAAGATCCTTTTAATTCCTGTAAAAGTACGAAGATGTCTCGTGTAGTGATGATGATTGTCCTCCATTGTTGTTTTGTTTTTCAGCCTTCACTCGCTTCCTGTAATCACGTCACTGCTAGAACAAGCTCCTGATTGGTTAACGCGGCGCGAAAATCCACCAAAATTCAGATTTTGCAACTTTTCGATTTTTCCATCTGCACGTTCTGTGCCTTCTGCGCCATTTGCGCTTACTGTGCCGCATGATCCCTTTTCGCATTGACTTAACATGTAAATCGCACGCGCTTGCCGCCTCTTCCGCGTCTGGTGTGAATGCACCATAAGGGTACACCTGTGCAATAATCATACTGTCTAATCAGCATCTTGATATGCCACACCTGTGAGGTAAATGGATTATCTCGGCAAAGGAGAAATGCTTACTAACACAGATTTAGATAGAGTTGTCAACAATATTTGAGAGAAATAGGCCTTTTGTGTACATAGAAAAAGTCTTAGATCTTTCAGCTCACGAAAAATGGGTGGAAAAACAACAGTGTTGCGTTTATAATTTTGTTCCATGTAAAAACATTGCAAATAATGTAGCCAGAATGTAAAAAAATGAAGAAACTAAAGCACACATTAGGGGGTGCCGGGATCCATGTCACTGCCACATAAGGGATGTATTCAGGTCCAAGAACTCACAAGGGACCCAAGTTTGATTGTGATCCACAATTACTTCCCATTCATCTTCCGTGCACTTTGAGGACTTTGCTGAAAATGTGCCGTTTAATGGATTCTGCCAGCAAACCGGTATTTCTTAATGGCACAAGACCGGGATCAAGTGGATTTGAAGCAACATTATTTGATAAATACGAGCCGAGAGCACTTAAAGAGGTGGCGTTTAGTGGCATCTCATCTCTTCATATCGCACCTGGTTAAGGATTTAAGTTTGCATATAAGTAAGATACATGGTTTTACGCTTTAGTACACATAAAGTGGCGTTCAATTTTCCTTAACAGTGTAGTTTGAATGTAAAGCATGTGTTACCTTGTTCTTGTGCTCCCTCTGCTGGTGAGCCGTGTCTCTGTGTGTTTTCACCGTTCCCAGAGTGACGTCTCTTCTTTCCAGTGATCAACACACTTCTGTACACCTGAAAAGACATCATCACCTCCGTTAAACTTATCGTATGATCAACTTCACCAGTATCTCATGAGAGAAATTAAGTGTAACTCACACTGCTGCTGGCTTGAGGTTGAGATCTGTAGCACTTCATGATGTTCTGAAAGGACTTTTCCTCTTTAGTGACCTAAAAAAATGAACACATGGTTTAAAAAACTACTTTAGTCAAACACAAAATGTCAGTTTGCTTAAAACTGAGCAAAAATCAACTTACACCTGACATCACCACTTTTGGTTATACACAGCTGCCACAAAATCATTGAATATAGCTACGAAATATGATTTGCACAATAAATAGTGTAAATATTTAGATATAAACACCTTAGTCATGACGTAAATGGCACACATGAGCAGTTGGTCTAGATGGCGATCCATCATGAGTTCAGTGCAATGCACGAGTGAATACTCAAAACACGTCCAGATCTTCCTGCGCAGATCTGTACTGATGTCCAGTTTAGCACACAGGTCTCTGAGACGCACACTAGCAAGGTGATACACCTGACAAAGTTGAAGTAAACTGTGTTATTTCGGATTAAATCATTTAAATAATAACAAAATTAACAACGGGGGATCTTTGTACCTTGCGGAAGAACAGAGAAAGCGACCCTGTCTTCTGTGAACGACTGGTGGGTGTTCCCTGCTGAGGGATCTTTCTGTCCTGTTTGGCAGGAGTGGGATTGTTTTGGACTGGGGCTGGGGGGGTGGCAGTCAGCTGTTGGGTGGTCAGAGTGCCCGTCAGAGTCTGGGCACTAAAGGTCGGCAGTGCCCCACCGCTCTGCCCCGTCACATTCACTTGCACTGGGATAAATGTGATGCCTCCGCTCTCATTGGCTATTCCTACAGATGATAAACATAAATGTTGATAACAATTTAAAAGATAAAGAGTAGCAACTATATTTATAGTGATACAGTATTGTGCAAAAGTGGTTTAAATGATTTGTGTGCTATATTAGAAGCATTCATAAGTCACACAATAGCTCTGTCTAATGGGGCATACACACAAAACAAGAATTCAACAATTTGCGCAAGAAGATTACATACAAAGTCAATGCAAATACGCGAATATACGCAAACTCGGGTGAGGCGTTGCGAATGGAGTGTAAAGGGTGCCGCGATTGCAGGGAAAATTTGCTATTTATATATAACATTTTGCATGTTAAATCCAGCAAGTGATCTAAAGCGAGAGCTTCGCGTTTGGTGTGTACGCAGCATAAGGAACAGAAATGATCACATACACATTTTTGTACATTTTAATGCACCTTGAACAGGTATGGTGACCGTCTGGCCGTTGTTTGCTGTGACAGTAGCTGTTGCCATGGTGACCACAGTCTGTCCGGCTGGGATGGTGGTGACCAAAGAGGGCTGAGCTGGCTTGACAGGCTGGGCAGGATCAGAGGTGGACTCTCCGTCGATAAAAAGTCGGCGTCGAGCCGTACCTGTAGGGGGCGAACTGTAGCGCTCGTGAAGCGTGGTGGGGGATGGAGAAACACCTAAAAAGGTCCGATTAAAATAACAGTGTTTCAGTTTATTGGGTAAATAAAAGGTACAGAAACGAAGGTAAGAACCAGTATAGGTACCTTTCGCTGCTGCTGTGATGTTGGCACTAAACTCCCTCTTGTTTGGAGTAAGTGTGCTGTTTCCTGAACTGTCCTCCAGGTGTTGAGGAGGCATCACCTGTCAAGCATATAAACAATTTCTTATAATCTGCCTAATATGATGAAATATGACATAACTACTTATGATGTCCATGTAGTTATGCAGTTTTATTGTTCTGACCTCCTGGCAGGCAGGAACGCAGTTCTTGGCTTCTCGGATGCTGTCCCACAATGGAGAATTTCCTTTCCACGCCAAACAGTCCAGTACTTGCTCCTCAACATGGTTAAGATGTTTGACCACTTCCCGGAACAGACCCTCCTCCGCCCGCACCAGCACCTCAATAACCTGAGACACAGACAAAGACTTCTAATATATACGTCCCATTAATTAGTAGTTTACTACCTCTATATAATCACATACCTTATAGAAGTGATAAGCAGGGAGGTCAAAGATCTGTAAGACTCGTGGGAACTCTCCTGGGGGTCGATATGAGAAGATGACAATCTCCAGACAGCAGGCGATTAGAGATCGATGAAACACGTCCTGCTGTAGAATGCCCTGAGACACACAATACTATACTCAGTACATACTCATAAGAGATACAACATCATTGATTGGCAAATTTCTTTTTGACGGAATGTGAAACTTACAGACAGATCCACATCCCCAAGGCGTTTCTTCTCTTGGGTGATTATTGCTTCCAGTGATTTGTAATACAGAGCTTCAGCCAGACAGAAATACTTCACTGCAACATCTGTGCGATAGAATGGCCAAATGAGATATTTGTGTTTGAATGGAGTCATGAGCTACAAATTAAACCACAAAGAAACAATGAGCAATATGTGACATGAATGTGCATACCTCTGGCCAGCCTCTTGTTCTCTTCGCCTGTGCCCTCATAATTCTGAAGAAACATCTCTGACATTTCTTTCAGTCTGGCTGCTATAGACTCACTGGGGTCTCTCACACAAGATCTGTTTAATTTTAAACAGAAAATACCGTTTAAGTGAACAGTGAATCTTAACTGCAATCTCAGTTCACGGAAATAAAATAAATTACGTTTTATTGCGGCATCACTGGCATTCTTGGTATCAAAATTCACTGGAATCATTGCATTGTAGTTTACTGGTGAAAACACTGAAACCAAAACCAACTTTAATTCCTAATATATTGGTTTATTAGTACAGTATTACTCCTGCAAAATGAAATGGAAGTAATTCCGGTGAGTTGTTATAGCAGTGACTACAGTAAAGTGTGATTGGCGTGACTCCATTGAATTGTGATGACAGTGTGAAGGAAGTGATTCCAGTGAATTGTGATGGATAATGATGTTGATCAATTATGATGGCAGTGATTCCAGTGAATTGTTATGGATGTGACTACAGTAAATTGTGATTGGCATGACTCCAGTGAATTGTGATGGCAGTGACTACAGTAAAGTGTGATTGGTGTGACTCCATTGAATTGTGATGGCAGTGTGAAGGAAGTGATTCCAGTGAATTGTGATGGATTGTGACTTTGATGAATTGTGATGGTAGTAAATTGTGATGGACAGTGACTCTGGAGAATTGTGATGACAGAGATTCCTGTGAACTGTGATGGCAGTGACTCCAGTGTACTGTGATGGCAGTGATTCTGGTCAATTGTGATGGCAATGATTCCAGTAAATTGTGATTGGCATGACTCCAGTGAATTGTGATGGCAGTGAAGTGTGATGTAAGTAATTCCAGTAAAGTTTGATGAACAGTAACTCTGGTGAATTGTAATGGCAGTGATTCCAGTGAATTGTGATGGTACTGATTCTCGTGAATTGTGATGGCAGGTATTCCAGTGATTTGTGATGGGAGTTACTGCTGTGGATTGTGATGGCAATAATTCTGGTGAAATGTGATGGCGTGATTCCAGTGTGCTGTGATGACAGAGATTCCTGTGAACTGTGATGGCAGTGACTCCAGTGTACTTTGATGGCAGCGATTCTGGTCAATTGTGATGATGACAATGATTTTAGTGAATTGTGATGATAGTGACTCCAATGAATTATGATGGCAGTGATTCTGGTTAACTTTAATGGGCGTGACTCCAGTACACTACAGTGATGGCAGTGATTTTGGTGAATTGTGATGGCAGTTATTCTGGTGAACCATGATGGCAGAGATTCCTGTGAACTGTGATGGCAGTGACCTCAGTGTACTGTGATGACAGTGATTCCTGTGAACTGTGATGGCAGGGACTCAGGTGTACTGTGATGGCAGCAATTCTGGTCGATTGTGATGACAGAGATTCCAGTGAATTGTGATGTCAGTGTTTCCAGTGAACTGTGATGCCAGTGATTTTCATGAATTGTGATGGCGGCGATTCTCGTCAATTGTGATGGCAGTGATTACTGTGAACTGTGATGGGCGTGACTCTGGTTAATTGTGATGGCAGTGACTCCAGTAAATTGTGATGGCACTTATTCCAGTGATTTGAGATGGGAGTGACTGCAGTGAATTGTGATGGCAGTAATTCTGTGACTGTGATAGGCGTGACTCAAGTGTACTGTAATGACAACAATTCTGGTCAATTGCGATGGCAGTTATTCCTGTGAACTGTGATGGGTATGACTCTGCTTAATTGTGAAGTGTGATGAAATGTATTAAGTGAAATGTGAGGCCAGTGATTTAAGTGACTTGTGATGTCAATTATTCCAGTGATTTGAGATGTCAGTTATTTTGGTGAATTGTGATGGCAGTAATTCTGGTGAACTGTGATGGGAGTAACTCTGGTCAATTGTGAATTGTGATGGCAGTGATTCTGGTGAATTGTGACGCAAGTGATTTCGGGTAAATTGTGATGGTAGTGATTCCATTGAATTGTGATGGCAGTGATGATTGAATTATGATGGTAGTGACTCCAGTTACCTGTGATGGCAGTGATTCCAGTGAATTGTGATGGCAGTGATTCCTGGGTTTGATTCCAGTGAACTGTCTGTGAATCTTTTGGTGTTTTAAGCAGAATGCAGGAGAATCTAGTTTAAAATGGTATTACCTGAATGCGTCTCTGAGTCTCATGCTGGGTCTGTATTTGAATCCTGTCAGTAAAGTGTGCAGGCGACCCACACTCTGCATCGCCGTTGAAACAGGGGTACCGATGTTGCTGTGCAGCACGTACCTCCTTCCCGTGAGCGGAGTAGACACTCTAAGAGCAGATGACTGGAAAACAAACGCAATCTTTAATTATATCACAAAATGACATCATTACTGTTCATAAACATAAAGAGATTCGACGTGTATTTATTTGTTCTGGTACGTTTGGTAAACATACTGTCAGAGAGTTCTGGGGGGTGTTGGTGATGCGCTCCTGATTCTCTATCCCCTCATATAAACAGGATCCTGGGGTACCAATGTCTTCTCCTGCCGCTTCTCCTAAAAATATTCTCTCATCCAGAGAACCGGACGATAACACATGTTCTTCATACACACGGTTCAGAGATGTGCTAGAAAAGAGAAAAGAAACATGAGATTTAAGAGAAAGATCTTTACATTAAATTTGTTTAACTATAAATAACTTACAGACTGTCACTGAAGTTCACCGGCTCTAAGAATCCTGTCAGCGTGTCTTCTTTGCCTTTCAAAATCTGTTTACATGGAAGACGGTTGCATATAACAAAAAAAATGTATTATTTAAACTTAGTTTTAGGACGATGCGAAATGTTACTCACAAGAAACTTTTTCAATGTGTTAAAAACTTTGTGTGATGTATTGATGTCTATACTATTTGCAGTACCTTGCGCTCAAAGAGTTTCTTGATGAAGGGTTTCCAGAAATGCTCTTTCACACCTTTGGCTTCCAGCACCAGACCATCATGCAGTTCACACAACTGTTCAATGAAACATAATGAGCCCGGGCCTGGTTTATAATCTTTACTGCTGAAGTCTTCCGGCAGCGCTGGGTACAGAAACACACAAACATCTGTCATAACCTACTGTCTGGACTGAAGAAATTATATGTTCTCTGCTTTTTGATGCATGTGTGTGTGTGTGTGTGTGTGTGTGTGTGTGTGTGTGTGTGTGTGTGTGCGTGTGTGTGTGTATGGGTGTGAGAGTGTTTATGGGTGTCTGTTATAAGTGTGTGTGTGTGTGTGTGTGTGTGTGTGTGTGTGTGTGTGTGTGTGTGTGTGTGTGTAACCTTTAAATGCAGGGTTAAGCAGGTCTTTACGACTGGAGCACAGGAGTGAATTGCAGTAAACCAGATCCAAAGCACACAAGAGAAGATGATACGAGTTCACCAGATCATCACTGATCATGGGGAAATTTCCTACAGACAAAATCGAGAGACAATAAAGAATAAATGATGAAAAAATAATAAGACAATACATATTAAATATATTCTATATATTGTATTCTATATATTCTACCATTTCAATTATAAGTATGCACTGCATAAAAATTATTTTCAAGAAAAAAAAATCTTAATATTTTTGTCTTGTTTTCAGTAAAAATATCTTTTTTATTAATTAATTAAGATGATTTTTCTTGATGAGCAAAAAGACCTAGTTTTTAGACCAAAACTATATAAATTTAAGTGATTTTGTGCAAAAAAACAAGCAAAACAATCTGCCAATGAGGTAAGAAAATTTTTCTAGATTTTTTCTTAGTGTTTAAGAAAAATTTTCAAGATTTTTTGCTTACCCCATTGGCAGATTTTTTTGCTTGTTTTATGCACAAAATCACTTAAATGTGATATTTTTGGTCTAAAAACTAGATTTATTTTCTTGGGTCTTTTTCAAGAAAAATCATCTTAATTTAAGAATTTTTAGATATTTTTACTGAAAACATGACAAAAATACTGAGAATTTTTTCTTGAAAATCATTTTTTGCAGTGTGTGTTTTTAGTAAAATTCTCTTTTTTGTTTTATTCTTTCAAAGACCAAAAACATCTATGCCAAATTCTTAAAAAAAATTATGTTTTTATTTGCATTTATTTACTGAAAAATAAAATGGGGAAAACCTGGTCAAAAAAAAGATGCAGTGTTTTCCGATCTTCAATGCTGCAGAGAAAACTATTTCAAATTAAAGTCTCAACAACAAAATACTAATGTTTTTACATGTATTTTAGGAAAAAAGTTGTTGGGTGACTTTATTTCACTCCCAAGGTTTGCTTTTGTTGAAATTTAACAGACACTGGACTAAAATGGTCAAAATAAATCTAGAAATGATTATTAAAGTCAAAGCTGGAGTTGTCTTTTCATTTTTTCAATGGCTGTATACTGTGTCATAAAAACAAAAAATTGTGGAATTTGCAAGAGACAACTTCTCACTTTGAGCACACGAATGCGTGTGTCATTTATTTTCAAAGGTAAACAACAGAAGAAACTCCAACAAGCGCTCATCAGCGTCATGCGTCATCACGCATTCTAAACATTTAAAGGGAACGCGATCCCTGAACAGTTATACAGAACTACTGTTAATAACAAAGGTGAATTATGTCTTTCACATTCACTACACACGTCCCCCCAGAATTCACCATAACAGTCAACGGGGAGGTGGGCGTATCAACCGACCACAACGACTGCGCTGTACCGGAGGTCGAGGAGACCCCAATGCAGCCGGTGTAACGTCATTACATGGAGGAGGGGCACAGAGTGTGGGAAACTTGGTTGGGACAGGAGCACGAGGCGGGGGCAAAGCCGGAGGCCGTCCACGTCGTGGGGGCTGGGCCAGGCCAATGGGCCTGTCCACATCCAAATGGGCTGGTTTAAGGCGGTCAATGGAGAGTCGCTCTGGTTTGCCACCCCTGTCCACCATAAAATGTTTGTCCCCTGTCTCCAGAACTCGGAATGGGCCCTCGTAGGGCGGGCGTAGCGGTCCCCTGTGGGCATCGTGGCGAATGAAAACATAGTCGGCTGTTTGAAGTCCTGCGGGGACGTGCGACTGAGGAAAGCCATGACGGGAAGTAGGGACAGGTGCAAAAAGCCTCGCATTATCCAGTAGATTAGACCGCTGGAGAGTAGCAGACCAGGGAACGGTGGCACTAGGGACGAAATCCCCTGGCACTCGCAGCGGCTGTCCGTAAACAAGTTCCGCCGATGAGGACTGAAGGTCCTCCTTTGGTGCAGTCCTGATGCCCAGCAGTACCCAAGGGAGCTTGTCGACCCAGTTGCCGTCTGTGAGGCTGGCACGCAGGGCAGCCTTCATTGACCTATGAAAACGTTCACAGAGCCCGTTAGCCTGCGGGTGATATGCAGTCGTGCGGTGGAGTTTCACTCCAAGGTTCTGTGCGACAGCGTCCCAAAGCTCAGACGTGAACTGCGCACCTCTGTCAGAAGAAATGTCTGAAGGGGCACCGAAACGAGCAATCCAGGTGCCAATAAAGGCCCGTGTCATCTCGACGGACGCCGCTGATGTCAGCGGCACAGCCTCAGGCCAGCGGGTGGTCCTGTCCACCATGGTTAACAGATACGTGAAACCTTGAGAGGAGGGTAAAGGACCAACCAGGTCCACGTTTACGTGGTCAAAACGCCTCTCAGGCACTGGGAACAATTCTAACGGGGCTTTAGTGTGGCGGTGTACTTTGGCCCGTTGGCACTCAACACAGGTGTTAGCCCAGTCCCTAACGTCCTTCTTGAGGCCGCGCCAAACAAATTTTGCTGCAACAAGTCTCTGTGAAGCTTTCGCACCTGGGTGGGAGAGACCATGGATGGCATCGAACACTTGTCGTCTCCAGCCCGAGGGAACGATTGGCCGAGGACTACCTGTGGAGATGTCACACAAGAGCGTTGTGCCGGCATCGCCAAAAACCATGTCCACAATCTGCAACCCAGTAGCCGAGGTTTTCAGATGTTGCACGTCTGGGTCTGTGGTCTGAGTAGTGGCCATGCGGTTGTAATCCAATCCAAGATGGACTGCCCCTGCCACGGCTCGTGATAGGCAGTCCGCCACGTGGTTGCTCTTACCGGCAACGTGCCGCAAGTCTGTAGTAAACTCGGAAATGTAAGACAGGTGCCGTTGCTGGCGGGCGGACCACGGCTCGGCCACCTTAGCCATGGCAAAAGTCAGCGGCTTGTGGTCTACAAAAGCAGTGAAGTGTCGGCCTTCTAGCAGGGAACGAAAGTGTCTAATGGCGAGGTAGAGACCCAACAGCTCCCGGTCGAAAGTGCTGTACTTCCGCTCACAAGGGCGCAGGTGACGGCTGAAGAAAGCCAACGGCTGCCAGGCCCCATCCACCCACTGCTCGTAGACAGCACCGACAGCATAATCTGAGGCATCCGAGGTGATAGCAATGGGGGCTGTAGGAGAGGGATGCGCCAGCATAGTGGCGTTTGCTAGTGCTGTTTTAGTGGCATCGAAAGCCTTGACTCTGCTCTCAGTCCAGTCCACAGCGTGTTTGGGTTTACCTTTCAGGGCCTCATGTAAGGGCCCCATAATCTGAGCGGCACGAGGGATGAAACGGTGATAAAAATTCACCATGCCGAGGAACTCCTGCAGGGATTTGACAGTAAGTGGGCGCGGGAACTGTACGATTGCCTCCACCTTTGATGGGAGAGGAACAGCTCCATCCTTAGTGACTCTGTGTCCGAGGAAGTCAATGGTGGAGAGACCGAACTGGCACTTGGTAGGGTTGACAATTAGTCCATGGTGGCTAAGTCGCTCAAAAAGGGTTTGGAGGTGTACCAGGTGCTGAGACTTGGACGTGCTCGCTACCAGGATGTCATCCAAGTACACAAAAAGGAAAGGAAGGTCCCGCAAAACAGAGTCCATGAGTCGCTGGAAAGATTGGGCAGCATTTTTAAGGCCGAACGGCATGCGCAGAAATTCAAATAGTCCAAACGGCGTAATCACCGCTGTTTTGGGAATGTCCAGTGGGTGTACCGGCACCTGATGATATCCCCGGACGAGGTCCACCTTGGAAAAGATCACCTTGCCAGCCAGGTGTGCTGAAAAATCTTGTATGTTCGGGACTGGGTATCGATCAGGTGCCGTTGCCTCGTTAAGCCGTCGGTAGTCGCCACACGGGCGCCAGCCGCCGCCAGGTTTGGGGACGATGTGGAGGGGTGATGCCCATGGGCTGTCGGATCTGCGTATTATGCCGAGGCGTTCCATGTTTGCAAACTCAGCCTTTGCAACAGCAAGCTTGGTCGGGTCAAGGCGCCGAGCGCGGGCATAAACGGGTGGACCTGTAGTGGCGAGATGGTGCTCCACACCATGCTTCACAGTAGATGCAGAGAAAGTAGGCCGAGTGAGGGCTGGGAAACTGGCCAGTAGACGGTGGAAATCATCGGAAACAGAGAGCATGCTAGACAGTCGCATGGGGTCTGCCTCACTGAGCGTGCATGTATAAGAACAAAACGTGGCGGCATCAATCAGACGGCGGTTCTTAACATCCACCAACAGTCCATGTGCACACAAAAAATCAGCGCCGAGGAGGGGAAAAGCAACCTTTGCGGTAACAAAGTCCCAACCAAACTGCTGTTCCCCGAAACACAATTCGACATACCTCGTTCCATATGTGCGGATGGGGCTGCCATTGGCAGCTGCCATAGGGGGACCGTGGCTGTCGGTCACCATGTCCAAACGGGATGCGGGCAGAACGCTCCTTTGTGCTCCCGTGTCGCACAGAAAACGGCGTCCTGAGATGCTATCGCGGATGAAAAGCAGCCTGCCTACTCGGCCGGCACTCATGGCCACTACTGAGCACCGGCCCTGGCATTTCCCGAAACACTGAAACTGCATGGTGGACGGCATTTGTTGGCCTTGGCTCCAAACTTTGCATGATAGAAACACAATCCTGATGGCTGCTGGGTGCCAGAAAACTGCTGCCGACGAGAAGTGGACGCAGCAATGAATGTGGAGTTGTCCCGTGTCACCGAAGAGATATGCGCGGGAAAAAGCGCGGACGCACAATGTCCCTGACTCGCCAGAAAAAATTTATCAGCCTCGTCAGCTAGTTTACGACAGTCAGTGATTGTGGTGTTGGCTAAAGCAGCTCTTACTTGGGAAGGCAGCTGGCGCAGGAAAAGCTGGATGAAAAGAAAATCAGGTTTGTGTTCGCCCAAAAGATCCAGCATACGGTCCATGAGCTCGGACGGTTTGCTGTCACCCAGTCCTTGAAGTGAGAAAAGCCTGCTGGCTCTCTCAGCGTCTGACAGTTCAAACGTTTTCAACAGGTGGGTTTTAAGTGCTGTATACTTCTCATTTTCGGGAGGATTTGTAAGAAGGCTCACCACCCTGGATGCTGTTGAATTTCCGAGAGCTGACACAACGTAGTAATATTTTGTTGTATCCGCGGTGATCTCACGCAGCGCGAACTGCGCTTCAGTCTGAGCGAACCATGCCGATGCTGACGATTCCCAGAATTCGGGGAGTTTGAGGGCGACAGCGTTCGTGGTCATGATCGCGTCGTGTCTCTGGATACGTCCAGCAGACTAATATCGGGGTCACCAGTGTGGAATTTGCAAGAGACAACTTCTCACTTTGAGCACACGAATGCGTGTGTCATTTATTTTCAAAGGTAAACAACAGAAGGAACTCCAACAAGCGCTCATCAGCGTCATGCGTCATCACGCATTCTAAACATTTAAAGGGAACGCGATCCCTGAACAGTTATACAGAACTACTGTTAATAACAAAGGTGAATTATGTCTTTCACATTCACTACAAAATAATGTTCACACTAGTTGTTATATTATTTTATGTTATGGATTCATTCTTCTTTGTGTTGCATCTTAAATTTCCGAATCTAAGTTTTGATTTTAAATCAGTTCAGTGGAAGTTGAAAAACATATACATACATGCACGCATGGACGCACACACATATATATATGACATCAGACAGTAAACCTAACCCTTTTTGTATATGACAGAAAGCTTAGTTTATTTAAAGTTATAGTTGGGTTGGAGAACTCTATGGTCTGCCAAACCTATTACAGAATAATTAAACGATTGTTTTCAACAGAAAAACACTACAACACTACATATATCGTATATCAATGCGACAGGCAGGCAGCTCTACATCATCTGCTTCAAAAACAGGAAAAGGCTGCAAAAAATGAAGTTGTGCTGTTAGGCCGCAGTGTTTAGATTTATAATTTCCTGTTTATATCTACATTTCAACAGTAACCTGCCTGTGCAGTGCAAAAAAAACCTTCATTGATCACTTATATAGCTCATGCAAATGAAATTGTGACTCATGAAATTTAAAATTTAAATTGTGACTTTTAGTTCATTTGTGCTCTTAAAAGTTTATAAAATAAAAATAAGAAAACCCTTCACTAGTCATTGACTAAACTTACCAGTCATGTTTGTAATTCATATGTGTAATAATGGCGTAAGCCACCAGTTTAGTACAATGTATAGTACAGTAAAACATAGTATTGTGCACAGCCTGTGGATTTTTTTATATGCATGGAACGCTCAGATGTCAAACTACATAAAAAAAATAATATGCAGTCTCACAATGTAATGCACTTAACTTGAACTTTCACTCCAATTAATGAATTATACATTATTTGATCAGACCGCCAAGGGGCGATTCACATTTTGTGTCTGTTGTGCGCGTAAATACGTTATCATGAATAGAGCCGCATGACAAGCGTGCTCAAATAAAAAGAGACGCGGTCACAACGTGCACATGGCACGGCACACTTTTTTTCAAGCTGTGGCGGTGACGCACCCAGTTGAAAATACTTTAAAGTTTCAGAACGCCATGTCGAAAGTGTGTTTGAAAGAAGGAGGGGAAGCAGCGCGGCCACATTATTAGCACGATTTTAGACGCGATATGTGAACCGGCCCTTAAAGGCCCACTGAATCTCCCTTGAAATGCGCTGCATTATTTGATGTTGTGATGTCATTTTAACATAAACAGGAAGTCAGTGCAGAACTATCGAGAAGTTTTAAAATTACGGATACCGTTTCGATTCAGTCCAGCAAAGCCGGATTTGAAAGTTTGTGAGCGCCACCGTTGCATTAAAATAAAGTCTAATAGAGTCCCGATTTAGATATAATATGAAACTGTTATTACAGAACAACAACAATGAAAACATTTATAATTCCGTTCACTTCCATAGTATTATTTTTTACTTGCTATGGAAGTCAATGGTGTCCCAGATCAGCTTTGTCACAAACATTCTTCAAAATATCTTTCTTTGTGTTCAGCAGAACAAAGAAATGTATACAACTTAAGGGGGAGTAAATGATGACAACGTTTTCATTTTTTGGTGAACTATCCCTTTAAGACTTTTACAAAACATTGGAAAGAAAAACACGAAAATAAAAATAAAGATGATAACTGCACTCCACTTACAGAATTAAAGATGCATAAAGAGTTCATGTGTTAATGTAACATATCACTGCATAACGAATGAATCATATTGTGTTTCACATATAACTTTACATATAAAACTAATGTAAATAAATGGCTACTGGTTATGTCTTTTTATATGTCCACCCAAACTGCTTTTGCTTAGAAATCCGTCAACACAGGAAAGAAAACTGCATTTGTAAACTGAGTTTTTAAAGAAACAAACAATCCCCTAAATAAGTTCACGAATACTGATGATATGGACATACAGTAAAAAAGATATTTATACTGTATACTACTAATCCAGATAAAATGCCTCGTGTACCATTACGCAAACAGGACCCCTGACTACTTTACATTTCATACAGTGTTAGAATTAAGTTGACTTACATGCAATTTTCCATTTTATTCCTCAGGTACAACCATTGACAGCGCGGCAGTGACATATCCTTGCATGAAGAAGTGCAGTATGAATGATATTTCTGCAAGGCATGCTTTAAGGGACACAGGTCGGCCCCTGCGGCCCAGCTGAGCTCCCTTACACACAGACAAGTCCTGACTTGTCATCTGATTTGGTTGCTATGATAAGTGACGCATAAGTTACTCATGAGGAAATAATGCGCTCGGTGTCCTTGTGCTCTGCAGGATTCTGCATGACTTTAACTAATAGAGAAGCATGGAAAGAAGAAGAAGAAGAATGTTTCATATTCATAAGTTTGGACTGGATTTTATTGCTTAACTCAACAATTAAACTCAATCAAATTTATCCGTAAACAAGCTAGTCTGCAAACTTCTGCATATGCATGTCTGATCATATGCAAGAAAATCTCACCGGCTGTGTCCCCAATGGCCTCTGACTAAATTAAACGTGCCTGCACAGGCCCGAATAATGAGCGCAGGTCACATGATCAAGCTTTCTGCACGCCCAGCCAATCACAGCACGTCTTTGTGTTAGACGCATAACCCTCTTGGCAGTGTGAGACCCTACGGGAGGAACAGTGTGCCGCCTCCTTACTCAATACAGCGGGAGTCCACAAACCCCTCACCTCCTCCTCTTCTGCTAATCTGTTCCAATGTAATTATCTCTCTAATGTCGCACGTCTGCCAAGCCCTTATTCAACATAATCACTCATGGAAGCATGCAGGGTCTGATTCAGACTCAAAACATGACTGCCGGCAAACAAACGTTTTTAATATTAGCTATTGAACATTTAAGATTATGTCTAAGGAGCCAACAATAAGTCTAGTCTACAAAGCTGTAAGATTAATCGCTTTAATGTTTTTACATTTTTGTAAGTCTTTTTGGATAAAAGCATCTGCTAAATACATATAAGTACATGCAAACTTTTTAGTAGTTTTTAAAGAATAACTGGATATTTCTTCTTATGGGCAATTCCATGCAAATGTTAACCTTAGCATGAAAAGTACGTTTTTATCCATACTGTTATCTTAGATGTAAATATTTGGTGGTTTAAATATCCATGCAAAGTCTCTGTTAAAGTTTTTAAAAACTTTTTTTTTAATTATTTTTCATAGTTAAGTGCAAATTTCAGAACTGTAACATCCATAACATTCTTTCTTAAAAATGCACACACAAAATGTAAATAAAATTAATATTAAATGTTCTTTGAAGAGCAATCCTTTCCCCATGCGTTTGACATTATTGCTTGTATGTGCATTTTAATACAATCAATATTGGCAATAAATGCATTCTCCGAGAATTTATATTTCAAGTTTTGACTGCAAACGTCACATCAATAATGCTGGAATTGTTCATATATCAAATTGTGCTATTTGGTTTATGTGGAGGTTAGCAAATAATACATAATTTACATACAGAAGTCATAAAGCTATAGAACTAAAACTGACAAGCTATTCAAATGAGCATGGTTGTGACCATGTTCACCACATACACCCATCATAACAATATAATTATTGTAAATACTATGTGTAATGGAAATAATGTGTAAAAATGTAAATATTACAATGTAATAAAATAAGGAGTTCAGACGCAAAGCCCTCTAAGTGCGTCAGAAATTTTTCTCACAAATGAGCATTTTTTATCACTCTCTTACGTTTAGGTTCAATAATTTCACTTTAATCGCAATGAAAATGTTATTAGTCATTAATTGAAATGCCCTATTTTCCACAAATGTCACTTAAGTAATTCCATTGGTATTTACCAAATCTGACTTTCTTTCACAGGATGGGACCTGGTCAAGAATATCCACATTTTAAAAGCTTTTTGATGCAAGAAACCTTGAGTAACACTATTTATTGTATATATATTATAATTTTATAGCATGACTAAAATTACTAAAGTGGAGTTCAGGGAACAATGCTGCAAAATTCTCTTTAAACACATATTTAGTCGATATTCAATAAAAGGTTTGTTAAATAGTTACCTTTAGCGTGTATGAACAGGACCCAGCAGAAGTTGAAGACCTCAGTGATGGTGCATGGATGTCGTCTGAAGACACAGAAAACATCAGAATCAGACCAAACCTCGTATGAACAACTCAAAACCAGGAGCTCAGAATATAGGCTAAAGGTGTCTGTTTTAACCAGGCCCTTGATTTTATGCTGTTTTATGTCAAATGTGTTTTTCTTGCAATGTTTAATCTTAAATAAATCATATGCATATATATTGTTGCATCCAATTTTTGGTATTTACTTATTTGTCAACCATAAATGCCTTAATATGTTATATAACAGTGTGACTAACATTGAAAATGATCCCAAAGCAATGAATGGGTTTGTTGCAAGTACCTCTGCTTCCTGCCCCTGTGCGTTCTGGGTAATTCATCAGTGGGCATCTTAAAGATGTCTTTGAAAATAGGCACATATTTCTTAAAGATGACAGATGTTACGGTAAAGTTTCTCTCGAGTTTCTCAGTGCTCTGCTGGAACTCCTTGGGTAGGTTGGCCATATCCTGCCATTTCTTCATTTTATTAAAAAACTCAATCAAACTGAAAAAAAAACAATTAATATTACAAAGACCGAACAATTATTGTTCATAACTAAGATGGATATTAAATAAATAGATCTAAATAAAAGTATTTTTATTCAAGCTATGTATTTCTGAGCTGTATGAGTGTCAATGGTAAAAGTAATGCACATGTCTGGAGGTCCAGCTGATCTGTACATTGTTTTGGGAACAACACAACATGTAGCTGTTTGTGTGTCTGCGCAACATTAAACCGTAAAGTGTTACATGAGTCTGTTTAGCAAACCTCTATGTTCATGATAAGGTAAAGTTTGCTGACCTCTGTTTTGAAGAGCGCAGTATTCTGGTCAGCGACACATAGTTGCCCTCCGCTGTGCCTTTACTTACTGTGGGCACTGAAGTCCTACAGGCCACATATAGAGCACATGCCAACCAGTGCAGTTCACTACCCTGCAGAGAGAAATAACACTTTACTTAATATCTGTCTAAACAATAAAGGGTCATGACATGAAGTGAGTCAAGTCAAATGTGCAGTACATTATGATGTGCATGTAAAGAATATGATTTGTTTTTTTTTCTGTAAAATGCCTTGGAGTATCATAAATACCATAATATTGCATTGTTATTATTCTGTACAATGGCATTGCCATCACTTTACCACAGTAACCGCAAAGAAAGACATCCTTATTATCAGTTTGTAAAGGTGTTCATTCAGATAACGCCACTGACGATGTCACACACGACGTCACTCATACCTACACGCGCAGAATTCTGCGCTCATGTCAAGTACACGATATGCGCACTTTTACACATTTCACAAGCACACGTGCACAAAAATATCATTGTGTTTAGCAAACGACTCACACTCAAGACATAACACAAATGTGATTCGTGCATGTATATGCCCAAGTCTTATGTGCAATGAGTAAGTACACATTACCTCGAGAGTGTAATTTTTGCTGATGTTTTCATAACTCCCCCATGCCCCGTTACTCGACTCCTCGTCCATATTCAGAGCTCGACACAGATCTTCAAATGCATGTCTAGTTTTCTGCAATGTATCTTCCTCGTCGCTCATTTTAGGGCTGTCGTGCGTAGATTTATAAAGATACGTGTGAATTTAACCGCTATTCATGTGTAAAGCGTACAGGAAAACCGATATTAAAAGAATAGGGCGAAATAAAAATGAAGCTACTTCATGACAGCGCGAGCTTCTGTACAGATCTACACAGTGTAGCCATTTAAATGTCCTTTGACTGACAGCTCGCTCCTGTTGTATTTGAGTTACGCAGAGTTCGAGCCGAAGCGAATAAAGTAACAAGATACGCCGAGTATTTGACGCAACTGCGAAAGCGAATTCCATTCTGTGCGCAAACCCCGTCACGCGGAAGTGGAGACCACGCCCACTTTCTGCTTTAAAAGTGTCATTTCACCGTGATATAACTCATTATAAAACCAGTTTGCTTACATTGTAGGGTTTGGATAACAGTTGTGTGTTTTTAAAGGAAATTATTTAGGCCATTGTTGTGTTATTCTTACAATTCTTTCAATATTTACTGTAATCGCATATTTCATTGCGATTAAGTGAAAAGTTACTTCTTTCCTTATAATATTGTATTTAATTTGATTGAATAATTGGTATGTTTCAACAAAAGTACTCGGTGTATGTCTTCTATAATACTGTGTGTAGCGGGATTTCAATGAAAACTCAACGTGTGATCGTGAAAATCTATGGTAAAAAAATACATTTCCCACAGCCTTTGACCGGAAGTTTAAAGCCTCAGAGCGGAAGTGTACCGGTTGTTTGTTAGCAACAGTCGCTGTGGTTTGTGTGTAATGCTTTTTTCAAACGGTAAGATTATGTTTGATTTTCTTATTTATATAAAGGTTTGAAATTATATGTTGTGTTTATTTGTTGATATAAGATGTAGTCTCTTACGGAAGAATGTGATTTTATTTTTTGTGTAGGTTTTTTTTATTAATAGTAGTTACGTTTCTTAACAATTCACTTATTTACTGGGAGGCAAGACTGTACAGTGATGGTGGGTGTTATCTGGTAATATAATTTTAGCAAATATTATATCTATTATAGTTAAATGGATATGCCAGCTGCCAGTTTGTTTTAATAATACACATTCAGACATTTACAAGTTTACGGTATGATTTATCGCAAGATGTTGTTAACGATATTAAAGGTTTTTTGTGGTGGGGGGGATTCAAAATCGCAATAAATAAATAAATAACAAATACATTTTAAAGTACAATGGTACAACTGCTAAATATTTCCTGTGGATTTTGTTCATATTTATAATAGACAGAATCACGAGATTCACTGATTCATTGGTTGAGTTATTGTTCTTAACAACCTAGTTTCTTTAAATCTTAATTGACTGATCACGATGTTTTATGCATGTAAAAAACAACATTACGTTTGTGATATTGTTGATTATGTTGTCAGGTTGAATGATGTTTGCTCACGCCGATGAGACAGCTGGTGATATTCCTGTCAAAGACATCACTTTTAACCCCAACGGTGCCACATTACCAGGTGTGGAGAAACTCTAGTCGGATCACATCAAAAAGATTCATTTGCACAAAATGCCAATAAATCTGAATTTGAATTTATTACAAGAATGAGAATATGATGATCAGTATTTGTGTTTGTAGATTCTCTGTTGTCTCAGAATGCCCGAGAGAGGCAGAATGTGTCCAAGCTCAGCAGAGATGAACTGGAGGACAGATATTTGCGCATGCAGGAGGAAAACCTTGCGCTTAAACAACACACATGCAAACAAGAAGACAACATCCGAAGGTGTCCTTACATAACGTCTGTCTATGCAGTCTGCACATGTTCTGTTTCTGTTGACTCTGCTTTTATATCATCTCGGATCAAAGTTATCATTCAGTTCATATATTAGACTGATGAGTTTAATAAGTACTCTTTTTATAAAAAAATAAATGTTTTTATTTATTTATCTTTTCTTTTTAAACATAGTTTTGTCCCTAACTATCAATAAAATCAATGTATTGATACTAAAAATGTGTTTGAATGACAGAATGGCCACAAAGTTGGTTCGTCTGGTGAAGGACCGTAAGCAGGCTGAGCGGTCATCCTCAGGGGGTCGTGGAGCGGGCGGTCGTGATGTTGAGATGGAGGAGATGATTGAGCAGTTGCAGGAGAAAGTTCAAGAGCTGGAGAAACAGAATGAAGGGCTCAGACGACGTCTGCTAGCAGCCAAACAGCAGTTGCAGGTTCAAACCCGCAGGCAGACTCCCTACAGTCACATCCAACCACGCATCAATACTGGCCTGCAGAGACTCCGAAATGACATCCCTATGCCATCATCAAGACCAAACACTGCAAAAACAGGTACAATCATTACTGAAATAGACATCCTATCCCATTCCTATCTTATTCTATCCCTATTCTGTTCTTTCACTAACCCATTCTATCCCTATCCTTTTCTATCCCTATTCCATCCCATCCTATTCTATTCTTATCCTATTCTATCCCTATCCTTATTCTATTCTATTTCTGTTCTATTCCTATTTTATTATATTCTATCCTTATTCTTATCCTATTCTATTCCGATCCATATACTATTACTATTCTATTATATTCTATCCCTTACCCATCCTATTCTATTCTATCCATATCATATGCTATCCCTATTCCATTATATCCCTATTCCACCCCATTCTATTTTGTTCCTATTCTATTCTATCCCTATCCCTATTCTTTTCCTATTTTATTTTATTTTATCTTATCCATATCCTGTTCTATCCCTATTCAATCCCATCCTATTCTATTCCTTCTTTATTATATCATATTTCTATCCTTGTCCCTATCCCTATTTTTTCTATCCTATTCTATCCCTATCCATATTTTATCCCTAACCCATTCTATTCCTATTCTATCTGTTCTATCCCTATCCATAGTCTATTATATTTCTGTCCTATTCCTATTATATTATATTCTATCCCAAACCCATTCTATTACCATTCTATCCCTATTCTATTCTATCCCTAAACCGTTCTATTCCTATTTTATTATATTCTATCCCTATTCTTATCCTATTCTATTATATTCCTGTTCTATTCCTATTTTATTATATTCTATCCCTATTCTTATCCTATTCTATCCCTATCCATATTCTATTCCTGTTTTATTCCTTTTTTATTATATTCTATCCTTATTCTTATCCTATTCTATCCCTATCCATATTCTATTCTATTCCTATTCTATTATATTCTATCCCTAACCCATCCTATTCTATTCTATCCAATCCATATCATATGCTATCCCTATTCCATTATATCCCTATTGCATCCCATCCTATTTTGTTCTTATTCTATTCTATCCCTGTCCATATCCCTATTCTTTTCCTATTTTATTTTATCCATATCCTGTTCTATCCCTATTCCATCCCATCCTATTCTATTCCTTCTTTATTATATCATATTTCTATCCTTGTCCCTATCCATATTTTATCCCTAACCCATTCTATTCCTATTCTATCTGTTCTATCCCTATCCATAGTCTATTCTATTCCTATTCTATTATATTCTATCCATAACCCATTCTATTACCATTCTACCCCTATCCTATTCTATCCCTAAACCATTCTATTTCTATTTTATTCCTATTCCATCCCATCCTAATCTATTCCTGTTTTATTATATCCTATCCCTATTCTTTTACTATTCTATCCCTATCCATATTTTAATATATTCCTGTTCTATTCCTATTCTATTATATTCTATCCCTAACCCATTCTATCCCTATTCTATTCTATTCTATCCCTATTCCATCACATCCTATTCTATTCTATCCCTAAACCATTCTATTTCTATTTTATCCCTATTCCATCCCATCCTAATCTATTCCTGTTTTATTATATCCTATCCCTATTCTTTTACTATTCTATTCTATCCCTATCCATATTTTAATATATTCCTGTTCTATTCCTATTCTATTATATTCTATCCCTAACCCATTCTATCCCTATTCTATTCTATTCTATTCTATCCCTATTCCATCACATCCTATTCTATTCTATCCCTAAACCATTCTATTTCTATTTTATCCCTATTCCATCCCATCCTAATCTATTCCTGTTTTATTATATCCTATCCCTATTCTTTTACTATTCTATTCTATCCCTATCCATATTTTAATATATTCCTGTTCTATTCCTATTCTATTCTATTATATCCCTAACCCATTCTATCCCTATTCTGTTCTATTCTATTCTATCCCTATTCCATCACATCCTATTCTATTCTATCCCTAAACCATTCTATTTCTATTTTATCCCTATTCCATCCCATCCTAATCTATTCCTATTTTATTATATCCTATTTCTACTCCGTCCCTATCCATTTCCTATCATATTCTATCCATATTCTATTCCTTTTCTATTCCTATTCTGTCATATTCTATCCCGATTCTGTTCTATCCCTAACCCATTCTATTCCTATTCTATTCTTTCCCTATTCTGTCCCATCTTATTCTATTCCTATTTTATTATATTCTATCTCTATTCTTTTACTATTCTATTCTATCCATATCCATATTTTATTATATTCCTGTTCTATTCCTATTCTATTCTATTATATTATATCCCTAACCCATTCTGTTCTATTCTATTCCTATCACATCCTATTCTATTCCTATTTGATTATATTCTATCCATATTCTATTCCTTTTCTATTCTATTCTATCTCTATTCATATTCTATCCATATTCTCAATCCTCTATCTTTTACTATTATATTCTATCCCTATCCATAATCATATTCCTGTTTTATTCTATTCTATTCTATTCTATTCTATTCTATCGTATCCCATTCTATTCCTCTTCTATCCCATACCACCCTATCCTATTCTATCCTGTGCTAATACATCCAGATTCTCTGTTTCCACAGAGAATACTTTAAATTCAGTTCTCAATACAAGTACAATGTAAGGACAGATATATTGGGAAAATTTCAAATAGTTTCATATTTTATGTGTTCACAATATGTTTGTGTTTTGTTTCACTCAAAGATATCAGGCTTGTTGAGGGAGACACGGGTGCAAAGCCGCCTCAGGGTTTGTTACCACGCTACGGGCACAGTCTGCTGGATGAGGCGCGGGCGGAAGTCCGTAACCTGTAAGTACCACACATGATGCAGTAAAGTGTCTTATGCCATAATGACACGCATCAAAGGAATCACATTATCTAATGTATACATACTTGTTACCTGTTTGTACCGATCACAGAGAAAACGTGATAGAGAGTCAGCAGGCTCAGATGGAGGAGATGGAGAGATCAGCAGAGATGTTGAGAGATCAACTAAAGAGAAAAGAGAGGGAGTATGAAGAATCACTTCTTCTGATGAAAGAACATCAGGCCAGTGGACAGAGGTGCTGTTTCCTGATCGAACTTTTATTAGGGCTAATAATGTTATGGAGGGCTAATAGATACTAAAAAAAAATATGTTATGGTGTTTGAGTTGTATTCAATAAACAAGGTCCCCGTTTTTCAGGTTGACTATAAAGGATAATGTGGAGATGATCAAACTCCAAAAGCAGCTTGCTGAGAAGGGAAACATACTTACAGTGCTGGAGGGCAGATTTCTACAGCAACAAGAGGTACAAGAGACAGCAGCCATTTGATCCAGACAAATGTCCCAAGCTGTCAATTCCTCTTACTGTATTAAGTCTTAATACTGTTATATAAATATAAAATGTTTATTTTGCATCATATTTACTTATGATTTATTCTTTATATATCTGTCTGCAGACACCAAGCTGAAATTAAAAATAACACAGACTGTGACAGATAAAGTATTTGTGTATTTCATGATCCATTGCGCCCTCTGCTGGTGATGAATAGCAGGTGTTGTAAAGCTCTGTCTGTAATGTTTTGTGTAGAGTCTGAAGTCTCTGAAGGCCAGTCATGATGCAGCTCTGCTGAAGGTGGATGAGGTCAACAAACAGATGAAGGAGGAGAGACTGAAGACTTTCGAGCTGGAGACACAGATTCAGTCCAGAGCTCTGGATCAAAGACGCGCTCATGAGGTGCATACATCATACATTCAGCTGCTTAGAGTTTAGCAGTACATTACAAGAATATATCACTGTTGATAATTGTAAAATACACCAAACAAGTTTTTCAAAAAATGGCTTTACATTTTCTGTCCACAGTTACAAGAGCGAATCCAAGACTTGGAAAAAGAAAGAGACTTGCTCAAAGAAAACTGTGATAAGTTAATGAAAAGGTGAGAAGTACCGAAACCCAAACCAATACAGTAAGCCAGTATTTTGTATTTAGACATGTGTGACCCTGCTCGTAAAAACACAGTTAAGTCATTTTTTAATAACCTTAATATCTTTAATATTGACATGGTGAGGTGATGTTATAGATCGAAATTTAATTCGTGAAATCAGGACTCTAGCAACCTCCCCGTGTATCATCATGAGAAATGATTAAGTCTTTGAAAAATATGCTAGTTTATGGCATTTTGGAATCTCAATTTGATGTTGACAGGTGTTTTTTTCTGTTGTATCAGCGCGTTTGATATGAATCTGGAGCAGAAATGGAAGACGAGAGAACAACAGCTCAAACTTCAGATCGCTCAGCTGGAGATGGCGTTAAAATCTGACCTTACAGATAAAAACCAGATTCTGGATAAGATCAAGGCAGAGAGAGGTACAATATCATACATGTGACTTCAAAGAGTTCAAAACTGGTACTGTGTTAGACTCATTGTTATTTCATTTTTCACTGAAGATCTGAATGAAAACCTCGCAGAAGAGAACAAGCAGCTTCAACTGCGTTACCTTGAACAGAAACAACAACTGGATGAAATTAAAGATCGCATGAAGTTTTTTACTAAGGTAAAATGTGCTGTAGTGAATAGTTGACATTTAGCATACATTTAATTTGATCAGATTCTTTCAGTTTTGCGATGAATTGTTTTTTTTACAAAAAAAAAAAGGAAATTTCTGATACTATTGTGTACAGGAAAGTGAAATAGACGCTGCTGAACTGAGTGAAGCCCTAATGCTCATTAAGGTAAGATTGGAAACTATCAGATATTACAAAGAAATGCAACTTGTATGTAACATTTGTGTATATTGTTGTTTGTGACCGTGTAGGTTCGTAGGAGTCAGAAGAGCGGACATCTAGGTTTCCTGGAGAAGGTGGATGAGGACGTGAAGGTGGATGTGGAGCGTTCTCTCAGGGATCTGCAGGCCACTTCTGCTGAAACCGTCCAAGAGCTGGAGAAGACCAGGAACATGCTTATTATCCAGCACAAGATCAACAAAGACTATCAGGTTTGATCAATAACTAATGATCATCTGCTAAACAATTTTGAAATTATATTTTGCATTTATTTGAAAATCATCTGTCACTGTGTTGTTCTTGGCTATATATGGTTTGAAATATGCAGGAAAGACAATGGCTGTGTTTTGAAATAGCTCCCTATTTTGCTAAATTGTGTACTACCCGCATGGTTGACTTGGTTTATATCTCTGTGTTGTTGTAGGCTGAGGTTGAAGTGGTCACTCGTAAGATGGATGATCTAAAACTTGAATATGAGTTGAAATCAGAGAAACTAACTCAAGTACTGGATGTGAGAACTGCCAAGATAAAGAAACTCGAAGGTTTGGATGCATCAAAAACATTATCTTTATATTGAGCATGCACCTATACAAAATTTCGATACTGATATACTTGGAATGACATTTATCCATAACGATAGATAAGGATAGTTTTGCTTTTACTTACTGTATTATATTTTGAAATCCTAGAAGTGCAGAGTGTAAAAATAACAATATTTTAACAATCAGCCGATGTCCGATATAGTGGGGAAAAAACTAGTGCTGGGCAAAGATTAATCGCGATTAATCGCATACAAAATTAAAGTGATTTTTTGCATAATATATGTGCGTGTACTGTGTCTAATAATTGTGTATGTTTAACCACACACACATTTATATATTCATTTCAGAATTGTTTTACTTATATATAATTGTTTTTAATTTATTTTTAATATAGAATATATAAAAATATAAATAAATTAGGGCTGTCAAAAGATTAATCGCGATTAATCGCATCCAAAATAAAAGTTTGTGTTTACATAACATATGTGTGTGTACTGTGTATAATTATTATTTATATATAAAAACACACCCAATCATGTATATATTTAAGAAAAAATTGTTATATTTATATATAAAATATTTATATTTATATATAATATAAATGATAGAAATGTATATACAGTATTTAAATGCAAATATTTCTTAAATATATACATGAATGTGTGTGTATTTATATATACATAATATTTATACACAGTACACACACATATGCTATGTAAACACAAACTTTTATGTTGGATGCGATTAATCGCGATTAATCTTTTGACAGCCCTAAAATAAATATATATAAACATGTAAATGTTTCTTAAATACATACATGATTGTGTCTGTATTTATTTATACATAATAATTACACACAGCACATACTTATATATTATGCCAAAAATCACTTTTATTTTGTATGCGATTAATCGCGATTAATCTTTGCCCAGCACTAGAAAAAACTGCTGATACTGACTACAGGCCAATATATTGGTGCATCTCTACTTTACATAAGCGAACAGTCTGAGATGTCAAATATTTGTTTTCAATAAAACCAATTTGTCCATGCAGCCCAGCTGAAAGACATTGCCTATGGAACCAAGAGCTCTGTTTTTAGACCCGATATAACCGAAGAGCACGCTACAGATGAGTTGGATGAAACTCTTTGCTTGGCTCGAGGAGAAAACCTTCTGGAAATCCACCTGGGAACAGCACGTTTCTCTTCTGATGCTGTACAGTGTTTGGACAAAGACCCGTCCACTTTCTGCACATACGCTTTTTATGACTTTGAGCTGCAGTCTACAGCTGTGATGCGAGGTGACCATCCAGCGTACGACTTCACATCTCAGTATGTGGTGAGAGTAGATGAGCTCTTTTTGAACTACATCCACAACAGCTCTGTTACTGTGGAGATCCAGCTGGCCGAGGGTTTGAGTTTCCGCACGGTTGCGGCCGGACAGCTCAGGTTAAATCAGCTGCTGGAAAGAGATGGGAAGGTGTTTGGCACCATCCAGTTAGTTGGTGAGTCTTCACACTGCCTGCTGTTATTGCTATCAAGGACATTTATTCCAAGCTTTTGACTGCTATAGTTTTAAGTTAACGAATGACCAGTAGAAGGTATTTAATTAAATAACTAACTAGGTTTCAGAACAAAGCTAATATGTGACCCTGGACCACAAAACCAGTTGTAAGTCGCACAGGTATATTTGTAGAAAAAGCAAAAAATACATTGCATGGTTCAATATTGACAATTTTTCTTTTATGCCAAAAAAATCATTAGTATATTATGTAAAGATCATGTTCCATAAAGATGCCATTTTGTACATTTCCTACCGTAAATATATCAAAACGTTCTTTTTTGTGAGTGGAAGAAGCAAAATCGTGCGGCAGCATTTTTCATTGTTTTCACAAAAGTTTAATGCCTTCAAGAGAATGTTCTTCTTTAAAGCAACACCAATGGTTTTTTTTTACCTTAAAATAACGTTTCCAAAAAAGTCGAAGTAGGGTGAACGGCACTTTCACATTCGCTTTGCAGCCCTCTATCGGCCAAAACCGCACTAAAGAAGTTTCCAACCGTCGGGTCGTGGTCCTGTAGTTCGAGTGAAAACTACAAAAACTTGCTTTACGGCAGACCTACAATCCACTCAGAGCCAGCTTTGCTGCGATAGGCTAAATTATTTATGACAGTGGTAATGGACAATTCCGCTTCCTGTAGGGGGAGCAAAGAGCAAAAACTCTTTGGTGTTGCTTTAAATATATAAACATACAATATATTAAATGAAAGGACAAACCCTCTGCTTTCAAACAACAACAACAACAAAAAACGTTTCATGTTACCTTTATTTGTTATACCTCTCAAATATGGGTAGGTTTCTTCAAAAATACAAAATTTTGAGCAAAAAACTGATATAATTGCGTTTTTGTGAAGGAATTTTGATAGAGATCAGATTCAGGGCGATGATCAAAACATGGAGTTTGAGCTGTTTGCCCTAGGGCTATACTTCTGGGTTTTATAAGATGCATAAGAGTGCCACCTGGCGGATAATATTGGTATTACGGATTGCTGGAAATACTCGTCATTGGCAGGGATGCGTTTTCTCTTGATAAGTTAACTCGTCAATGGCGGGGAAAGAGTTAAATTTTTCACCCTCAGATTCCAGATTTCCAAATCGTTGTATCTCGGCCAAATATTGTCCTGACAAACTGTACATCAAAGGAAAGCTTATTTATTTAGCTTTCGGATTATGTGTAAATCTCAATTGAAAAAAAATGGACCCTTACGGTTCTGTGGCCCAGGGTCACATTATTGTAATATATTTAATAAAAGCAGAAGAGATTTCATGAATCTTTTTATAAAAGATTTGAAAAAAAAAGTGTATTTATTGACAATGCTATTTGTAGATTTTGGAACCAATACAATCGGAGGAAACCCTTATGTTTGTCAGCCTAGCAGGTAGATTATCGGTTTAACCGATATACCGGCCAGACCAACCAAATGGTGAAAGACTTCCAAATAAATTGTTATATGGTCAGGGGTGTGATTCTTCCGGATAAATCCGGAATTCCGGCTTTTCCGACCTGAAAATGAGGCTTTCGTGAATCATGCAAATCCATTTTTTGAGTGCGTGTGTGTGTGTGTGTGTGTGTGTGTGTGTGTGTGTGTGTGTGTGTGTGTGTGTGTGTGTGTGTGTGTGTGTGTGTATAAGGCACCGTTATAAATGACCGCATATCACTCCGCAAGCAGTCTTATTTATTTGTCACGATGGAACTTCATTCAAAGCAGAGCTCACTAAGCTTGCAGTCGGATCTCCGGCGTGTGGTGTGGTAGTGGCTGCGAATAAAAAAAATCATGTGTTCGCCTACAAATAATATGAGAGGAACACATATTTCACTCTCAACCAAACTAACAAACCAGCCAATAAGAAGTAGAATAGGGAGGGGTCTTTGAGGTGTGGCTGAGATCCAGCTGCAGATGCCGCGCGGCCGCGGAGAAGTCATAATAAGTTAACTTTATCAGCAGGATGAAGAGTAAGTATATGAAGCAGACGACCTAATTGATAAATTACTTAAATCAGTGGTGCTGGGCATGGATAGAAGGATTAGGCAGAGACAAACAGCATTTTAGTAAGAATTTAAGAGAACCTGCCAGGTGTTTGCTGCTTTGACAAAACTGTCCGTTTTAAATCAGGCTATGCCAGTAATGTAAATATCAGATTTCTCATCGAGGTGAAATGCTGTCTCGCGATATCAATATAAAGTTGCTTTTTTTGTCAAAAAGTTTGCTTGCATTATATTATTCTGTAATCACATACGTTAACGCATGCATATACGCAAATCAAATCAAACGTCATCCTGACGAACACACACGTACGTTTGCTTCTCTTAATGGTTGGTGAATCTGGCAGTAACGCTTGCGATTACAGAATAATATAATGACAAACACAAACATTCGTGGATCTGGTTTGTGAAATGCGAAGCTCTTTACTGTTGGATGCTTTGCCAAAAGAACTATACAAAAGACAAATGCACTTGATTGCCTTTCCAGAAAGTCACAACATCATTTGAATTAAGTAACTTAAATGTTACAGTATCCACTTTAAATTCAGCGTTCAAATGTTGTAATCAATAATTAATCTGTATTAAATGCCCCCACTAATTATTCTATAAACATTAAACATGTTTTGACCAATGGCGAATCTCATTTATCAAGTTGTGTATATGGTTTGTGTGCCCTATTATTATTACAATATGCAACCAAAGATTTTACTAAAAGGGCACAAATTTGTTTACAAGAACATAAAAATCCTCATAGATGTAGTCACTTATTTTTACTCTCAAAATGCACCACATTGATATATTTACCTTTAAATGCACAAAATGATTTTGTTCAGTCTGATGCAGTGGCAAGGCTATATAATGGTCAGGGTGGCACTTGCCCATGCAGATTGACGATTCGCCATTCAGATCGATCAATTTCGAGGCCAAATTATATTTCAACTGTATTTCATTTTATCTATATGTGTATGTGCGTGTATGCGTGCATATGTATGTAGCCACATCATGGTAGGTGTGCCGTATATTTTCCTGCTTTTTTGTCCTTCGCCAATCACACCTATGATGGTTTCCTTATGTTTGTAGGTGTTGCAGATGAGATCCAGATGTTTGGTTCTCTGGAGTACTGGCTTAAACTAAAGGTTCCTATGGAACAAGCCATTTGCCTTTATAAGGAGAGAGTCAAAGCACTTGGTTACCTCAACACAGGCACAAGAGACACTCAGGTAATATTTCAATCCTATCTAGAGCTAGTAAACATGCTGAGACCTAGTCGTTTGTTGCTAAAAGACCCTGCAAAATATAATTTTCTTAAAGGAACATGCCCACATTTTGGGAATTTAGCTTATTCACCGTATCCCCCAGAGTTAGATTAGTCCATACATACCTTTCTCATCTCCGTGCGTGCTGTAACACTTCTGACACAGCCCCCGCTAGCTTAGCTTAGCACAAAGACTGGAAGTGAATGGCTTCAGCTAGCATACTGCTCCAAATAAGTGACAAAATAACACAAACATTTTCCTGTTTATATGCTTTGATTTGTATAGTCATAGCGTGTACAAATAACAAGGTCATATGAGACACAGCCATTTTTTAACCCTATACATACTGGGAACTATATTCTCAGAAGGCGAAGCACTGCTACTTGGGTGAAGTGATTTGCACAACTTTGACCGAACTCTCTGCTCCTCACCAGGGGGCTTCTCGGGTGCAGTAGTAGCAGTGCTTCGCCTTCTGAGAATAGAGTTCCCAGTATGTATACTGTTAAAAGATGGCTGTGTCTCATATGATCTTGTTATTTGTACACGGTGTTACTATACAAATCAAAACATATAAATAGAAAAATGTTTGTGTTATTTTGTCACTTATTGGGAGCAGTATGCTAGCTGGAGCCATTCAATTCCAGTCTTTGTGCTAAGCTAAGCTAGTGGGGGCTGCGTCAGACAGAGTTACAGCATGCACGACGATGAGAAAGGTATGTATGGACTTATCTCACTCTGGGGGAGATACGGTAAATAAGCTACATTCCCAAAATGTGGGCATGTTCCTTTAAATAATTTTGTATTTTCAACTTGTTTTTCAGTAAAAGTGTGAACATCCTTAAAACAAAGATATTGTTTAAGATTTTCATATGAGACCATGGACCACAAAGTTCATAAGTAGTCATAAGTAGCATGTGGGTATATTTGTAGCAATAGCCAACAATGCATTGTATGGGTCAAGATATTGTTTTTATGTCAAAAATCATAGGATATTAAGTAAAGATCATTTTCCATTTTGTAAATTTCCTACTGTAAATATATAAAAATTATTTAATATAAGTAATAAATTGGCAGTTGTAGCCTAGTGGTTAGAGAGAGTCAGGCTTCTAACCGAAAGTTGCTGGTTCGAGTCTCACGGCCAGCAGGTTGCGTCTGTGGTGCCTCTGAGCAAGGCACCTTACCCTAAATGCTCCCTGGGCACCGGGATAGCGGCCCCTCACTGGGATGGGTTAAATGCAGAGGTCACATTTCGAGTATGCATTGCATAATTTTTTTTTGGACCAGGTCATGAAGTATCAGTGATGTTGTTTGTCACGTGAATTTTTTTTTTTAAATTTCGCTTGTTAAATTACATTTCACCATGAATATAGCCTTAGAAGCTGGTATGGCGTTGAAAAGAAAAGAAAGAAAGAAAGAAAGAAAGTTGTGACATAAGGAATGCTGTTTCTGAGTCCAAGCCTCCACTGATTTTAAGTGAAACTACAATCTAAACAGCCATTTATTGGCATTGTTCATTAATTTTACACATTTTAAGCAAATTTTTTATTTTCTCACAGTTTACACTCCATTATCAGGCTCACAGCATCTCAGACATAGGTCATAAAAATTCATCTTTTAAATCCATGAAAGTCAGGGAAAATTCAGGGAATTTGACATTTGGCTTAGAGTGGGAACCCTGTGAACCCTAATCTTTACAAAAACTGAATTAATGATAAAACATTTTTAATATTTAGTGTGTGAAAATCATTTTTTACCTTTACCTTTTTTGCTACTAATTAAAATAATTTATAATAAAGCTGAAGTTTTGTATACAAAATGCTAACTTTGAAATTAGTAACAACAAGAAAAATGAGTCTACCATGTTGTCTTTCCACTTAGAATAAAATAAAACAAAACATTTAAGATGCGGTAGTAAAACCTTTCTTTAGGGATTTTTTAAACACATTTTATTTTTTTACCCAAATGTGGCTTCTTTAGTAAATTTGTTTTATTTAAGGGATTTTTTTATAACTTTTACTGGAAAACAGCAGATGTTTTAATAGATTTGCTGTGCACCAATCCTGACACCAGTTTCTCCTTCAGGTTGTTTGGGATTCGGTTCCTAGTTCCTCATCATCAAGTAATGGCGATCTAAACGAACTAAACATCACCTTACACTCCTGCTGTAATCTCAAATCCAGAGGTCCACACACTCAGCCAAGTCCTTACGTCATCTACAGACTCTACAACTTCCCTGATCACGACACACCGATCATATCCTCATCAAACGAACCGCAGTTTGAAGATCACATGGTCTTTCCCGTGACAATGAACTCTGACCTTGATGCATTCTTGAGGTCAGAGACTCTGGTGATGTACGTTTTTGATGATTTAGATGTTAAGGATCAGATGTATCTGGGGAAGGCCAGAGTACCACTCATCTCACTGGCCCAAGACAAAACCATCACGGGTGAGAAGAAAAACAACTGAACTTTTAGTCATTTGTTTAGTTTAATGCTAAAGCTTTGAGCATAATGCAAGTTTTGTAGCAACCACAAGTCATTAATTTTCATGGATAGTTGAGGATTTCTCAGTTGATAAAGTGCCTTTTATTATTTTTCTGTCTCTTATATGTGTTTTTTTAGGTATGTTTGAGCTAACAGACCCTGCCGGACTTCCCAGTGGCCAAATCAACGTGACACTAAAATGGAAGTTCAGATACCTCCCTTCCTCATCCTCAGCTGTCGAAACACAACAGACTAAAATGATCAGCAGTGAGACACCAGAGAGGCAGACATCAAAGATGGAAAAAACACAAAGCGAGACCCTGACGCCTAAAGACCCTCCTCTGTTACCTCAACCTGTCCCTTCAGAGGTAACTTTACTCTTACTTAAACACTGTTCAGTCATTAATGACCTTAAATCTGACTGTGAATTACTGTATATAAACAATCAGGCTGTGCTGTTTTGTTTATATAGAGCAGAGCTAGTCAAATGGCGGCCCACGGGCCAAATGCGGGCCTTTAATCGTCTTTATCCGGCCCTCCGGTCATCCTTGTCTGATTTAAAATGTAAAATAAAGCTTGGTTACTTTAAATATATTCCTAGATTAAAGGCTCTTGCGCTGGAATGAGCTTCTCTCCCATGTTGACAAGGATTTATGATTAAACTGAAATTTCATTACAACTTCCACTAGGGGGCAAACTCCAACAGTCGTGTCTAAATGTAGGGTACAATGGAAAGGTGGTTTAGCCTATATATCTTTAAAATATTAAAAAAGAAAACTTGAACATCAATTTTAGTAATTAGGAAAAGGCTATATGTTGTGAATACTTGCAATGTAACAGTTTATAAAAGTTAAACCGTTATAAACACTTTTTATTTACACTCGCACTTTTTTGTGCAATGATCATAGTTGAACTATGAACATTTCGGTTTTGCAATGTTAAACCGCAATATATATATATTTTTAATTAAAAAGAAAATATGACTTTTCAGTAATTAAGAGGCAAAATACTGTATTTTTTTATTTATTTTAAATGCATATTTTTTAATATATGACCTGTAACAAGAAGTAACAAAAAACACAAAAGTTATAACATACTGTATATAATAATATATATAATATATGTAAAGGTGAAAATATATAAAAGGTAAACATAAAAAACATTACATTTTTAAAATCTGGCCCTCAAAGAAGAGTAGGCGAAGACTCCTGATATATGGTTTCATTAGTTACTGCAGTTCAGCAAAATGACTTTATTTGCAACTTAACATAGTCGTATCGTATATGTATTATTGCTTTTATTAAACCATTGCTAAAATAACTCTGCTTATGAGTTGTAGCATTGCTCAAATGCAGATTTTAGCTTCTCTTGTTTGTTTCCTGTCCCGTAGACTCCAATGCCCAAACCCAGACAGCGGACTCTAACAAAATCAGCTACTAAAAGAGTTTCTTTTGTGGACGTCTCAGAGCTTGAAAAACAGGTAAATTACAGTACCCCTGCTTTGGTTTTAGTACTGACATTTGTCTTTAAACACACAAACACACACTTTTTCCATTGCTTTTTCTTGGTATGATAAAGATAACGATTACTGGAAAGATTTGACTAAAATTGATCTTTCTTGATTGTACTTTTGTTATTAGATGGAGGAGACTACTGCACCTGATGATGATGATGATAAAGAGACAGGGTCAACTGTAACCCCTGTGCCAAAGGTATGTTCAATATACTGTGGATTCTTCAATGTGTAAATGAACAAACATTCACACCCCATCACATTCTGTTCCTCAGACGATCACAGTGGTCGAGGCTGTGCAGCCTGCTGCAGTCAGTGATGATGAGGATGAGGAAGAGTCTCGCTTTTCTGAAGGTCAGCTGATTACTGCCAGCTCTCAATCTGATGGGTCTGAGATTTCAGAGGATCTGGAGGAGCCAATAACAGGTGTTTATTGTCATTTGTTATTATCTGCTTTAAAGACGAGACTCGAATAAGCTTTATTATTGCCACACAAATAGTGCTTCTAGTATGGAAAAGAGTGTGTGTAGGGCTGCAACTAACAATTATTTTCATAATCGATTTATCAAATAAAAGTCTAAATATTTACTCAGATTTTTCACTTATTATAGCTAAATAAGGCACTATTAGGGTATTTATTTGTAGAAGTGTACGTTTAAAAGTGCAAAAGCCATACACTACTACAGAGTTTTACTAATATAATCTTTTTGATTTTAATATTTTAAGCCTTAAATAAAAAAAGTTTGTGCAGATTTTAATAGTTAAACATGTCTACATGGATGTCCTGGTGAATAAATGTTGCCACAAATAATTAAACTAATTTTAATCGTCACCTTAATGAGAATTAATATTATTCGTTATTAACCCTCTGGGGTCTGAGGGTTTTGGGACACTGGCAGAGGTTTTAAAATGCTCTACATTTGGTCTTTTTTAGTCACATATTAGTGGCTAAAAACTGTATTCAGCAGAAACTGTGCTACATTAATACGTGAGTAACATGCATGTACATGTTTGCATTTTTAAGGAAATTATGTTTATGCATGGTTAGTAAAAATATTTTAAAAGTTGCTGAAATAAAGCAAGGGAACACATACTAAACATTTGTTCACAAACAAAAAGACAAGAAGTTGACAATTTGCTACAAAAACCAACAACGTCACAGACTTACTAATTGATAATGAAATTCGTTGACAACAAATGATTATTATTATAGATTTTATCTATTAGTTGTTGCAGCCTTAAGTGTGTGTGTTTATTTGTATTGCTGCAGACAGGAAGCCACATATGAATGCTTTGGTAAAGCGATGCTTAGTGCTGTGTTATGGTCGTTTCAATGAGGGAAACAGCTGTGTTATTGTTTGTCAGGCCTCAACGATGGTGTGTCATTAATATTGCATTCACCACTGCCAATAATCTGATCTGTTTCTTATTTACGGCCAACAACATAAATGTTAATGTGGGTTGACCTTGGTCAAGAGTCTGTATTTTAAGTGTTACATCTCTCTCGTACCTGCTGCTGTACGCTCGAGACAGCAGAGACATAAACAAATCATCTATATAACAATCATTCTGTGCATTATAGGAAGCGTAATATAGACATTGTTTGTCGTCCGCAGGTTTGGATGAGGACAGTGATGACTGTATCGTTCCTGCTCCGAGCACACATAAAACACAGGTACGGGTGTATATCCAGAATGTGTTCTTGGATTTGTTTATGTGTGCTTGGCTCAAGGACACTGTGAGAAACTCAGTGGTTTATAAACCTGCCTTGGTCGATGCACCAAAATGACAGTATTACAATAAAATGTACCAAAGCAAAACATACTGAAAACGTGGATTATTAGCTCTATTCCTGCAGCGTTTTTTTTTTTTTTTTTTTTTAGTTAGCCAGCCAGTGCCAGCATATTTTATGATTTTCACAAAAGTTTAATTCCTTTCAGAAAAACTTTCTTTTTTAAATAATATTAGCACATAATATAGACTCTCTGCTTTCAAAAAAAGTTTCATCATACCTTCATTTGTTCTCTTTTTATTAGCTTTCAAATATGGGTGGGTTAAATTTTTTTGACAAAAAGGCGAAGATAATTGCATTATAGAGATCAATTTTATAAATTGGGTAAGAGCACCACCTAGTGGATAGTAGCGTAAATATGGATTGCAGTCATAATTCGTCAAGGGTAGGGAAAGAGTTAAAGTGTATAGTTGGATCATTGTAATAAAAGTGATATAAACAGAAAACCCTAAGCTAAGCAAATCATGCCAAACAGGGTGATAGCAACCGAAACTCCATAAATGGAAAAATCCTTGTGGAGGAACATTGGCTTACTTTTTTGTAGTCATTTTGACTTTTGCAATCGATTTCAGAGCTTTGACAAAATGAATAATTTTGAAAAGCAAGTGATATACTCCATAATATAATTTTGCACATAGTTAATGCTGCATTCACACTAGCCGTGGTAGAGGCGTCAAGCCTCAATGTTAAGTCAATGTAAAGACGCGTTTACATGCGTCTGGAGGTCTCGCGGAATCCACCTCATCCGCATGTTGAGCAGGAAAAATCGGAACTTCACGTCAAAAAAATCACGCCAAGTTAACCAATCAGGAGCTTGCTAGAGTAGGAACATGATTTTAGGAAGCGAGCGGAGTCGCAGAAGCCCCTCCCATGGCGCAAATTTCCACGTGAATGTCTTGAATGACTAGAATTTTACGCGCGGCTTTCACACACGAATGTAGCAGAAAACTCGGAATGTTCAAGTATCCAACTACGTGTGAATAACGCGTTTTTGCCGCCTCTACCGCGGTTGGTGTGAATCCAGCATAAAACAACAATAGCGATATTATTGCAAACTATAATACTGCGTGTTTTAGAATAATTTTAAGGCTGTGTTGGATATTGCAGTAATTTGTATTTGTTATGCATTAATGAGATGCATGGTGTTCCTTTTATTATTATTATTCACAGCTATTTCAGTAAGCTTTTGATCAGTAAGTCCTTATAAGTCGATCTGAAATCACTATTAGTTTGAGTCGTTATTAACATGCGTTTGAAAAAGCAACACTCGTCAAACATCATCACTATACATATTCTTTATTATCATGAAAATACCTGAAAATGTTTAAAGAACAGCAATATAAAAATGTTCTTAAGCCATTTCCTGGAGCTGCGTGTGTGGTTCTTCATCTGCAGAGCATATTCAGTTCCCTTTCAATACGGTTCACTTCGCATTGCGTCAGTTAGCTGACGCTATGGGGGAAACTCCTGTTTACTCCGTGACTGAAGCCTATTGGTTAACGTCTGTACAAAGTACAGACCAATGACGTTTGAACCCGCGCGCGGGAGGAACGCGTCCTTATATAAGCGCGGTTCAATCGTCAGGAGCTCATTATTTTCTCCTTCAGCGCGAACCTCTCGCTGCTCCGAAGAAAAAAAAGAAGCCTTACCTCGCCGTTGACAAAAGCCCTGCAGCGGAGTCCAGGCCTAGCGTCTTCCCCTGCCGTTTTCCGGCTGAGAACCGAAGATAGCAGAGTCCAGGTCTAGCGTCTTCCCCTGCCGCTTTCCGGCCGAGAACCGAAGATAGCCTTCGCTTGCCGTGGTACGAGCCCTGTGCAGCGGACACACGCCTGACGAGGTCTCCCCTGCGGCCGCCCGGTAAGATCAATATTTTTAATATAAAGCTATACGCTAAAAGAGCAGGTGCTGTTGTAATAGCGTCCAACACAGCGGCTCGGTGAGCCTCTCTGCTATGAATTTCCTCCGAGCGCGTTACCGGTCTGGCACCTCCCACGCCGGGACCGCGCTTATGCTTTGGTTGTCTTATCCATGTTTCGTGCTCCCCCTGCTGTTCCTCTCTCGCCGGGATGAACACACGGCGAGCCATGAGACTAGATGGATGCATAGACAAGCACACACGGACTAACCCCCCCTGTGTTCTGTCACACCGCAACCGTTGATGCTTACAGAGTCCCTTCGCTCCTCTCACATTCAGTGGCGAGATCTCTGGCACATATATTAATCCCCCGAGTGCATCGGGTGATACCGTCACGACGCATGGCTGTTCTGTCTGTGTTGCTGCTCCCCTCTGCCGTTCCTCTCTTGTTGAGATGAACAAGCGGGGAACCGTAGACCTGGATAGATGCATACGACAAGCAAACACGGGCGGTCTGCCCCTGTCTCTGTCATAGCACAGCCACTCGTGCTCCACGCTCGCGGAGTCCCTCGCTCCTTTCCCCACAGTGGTGAGGTCTCTTAACGGCTTAGCTAGCACGCGGTATTACGGCTCGCTGCCTCTAAATGCAGCTGTCCAGTGTTCAACGATTACAGAGCTTCATGCCCCTCCCCTCATGGAGCGGCGCGATCTCATTCGTCTGCTCGATAGGGCCGATTCGCCGCTATTGGAGCACCAAGAACACTCATTATAAGAGAGCTTCATGCCCCTCCCCTCCTGGAGCGGAACGATCGCATTCGTCTGCTCGATAAGGCGGACACGCCTCTATTGGAGCGCTAAAACACTTATTATAGAGCTTTACTGGCCTGAGCCGATCTCACTTCAGATAGCTCATTCTTCGTCTGCCTGGTAATTTCTCTCTGGTTTAGACGGAATCAGAGGCAGAACGAATTTGTTTATAATATACTGAGGCCCGAATACCTCCCTTTATTCAGTCCCGTCCTATATCAGTGCGCTGAATATTGGTACATTCTTATATATATACTAGGGCTGGGAAAAAAATCGATTTGATTTTAAAATCGAGTTGGCAGGTCAAATCGATTCATTTTTTTAAAAAATCGATTTTTTTAGATTTTTTTCTCCCCCTCTGCAGTATAGAGCAGTACATACAGTGTTTTCCAAACATAGGCTCTACTGGGCATTCCGCCCAGGTAAAATGGACCCGCCCAGGAAAAAAAATCACTTTACGAATTTCCGTATTTTCTGAACTCGACTGGATGACCCGTGTTTTGTTGAGAGAGCCCGTGAAGATGCACGCGTCATAAACTCATTATCCAGCGCATCATAAACTCATCATCCAGCGCGGCAAACTGGATCAACTGCAGCACATACTGAGGTAACTGAGCAGCCAGGGAACTACACTGCGACCAAAATGGTCGCATATGCTTATGTGCATATGTGTTTATAGCATCCAAGTTGGCCTCATTTTCCGTGCAAGCACGTTGTGTCTCTCCCGTTGAGTGTCCGTTCACGTGCTCTTCGTTTCTCAATGAATTGGGTGCGACGCGAAGCCAGCTCAGTGTCACATTGTATCCTTTATGTTTCTGAACTTGAGCAGAGTTTTACCATTAGAGGTCTTTCTTCCCTGAGAGGACCCGTACGGTTCCGGGTTTATATTAGAAATGGTCAGTCTGGTCCGGGTCGGTCCTAGTTTATTACTTTGAGTCCCAAGTATGATTAATATTGTGTGTAAAACCCGATTCGACCGGAGAACTGCCGTGAGCGCTACCTAAAGCTCGAGTGAAGTTTCAGCGTGCCTCCGGTTTCTATGGTGATGACAACTGGCTCTTGTTGCGCCCACGCGCTGCATTTTCTTTAATCCATTTTTTTATAATCTAATCTATACTATTAATAGACCATATCTTTTCTAAAATCTAAAAAGTTTGCACAGAGATTGTAGCAAAAAGCAGTGCTAATGTCAAGCCCATTGCACTGAACGAGCAAAGCTAAAGCTGACTCAGGATATAAAAAAACGCTAAGCTGTAATGTAAAGTCTGTCATCAGGACAGCAAGTAAACTTTTAAATCTGAAATAATGAGTGGATTAAGCTTTTTTAATCGGCAAAAGAGAAATAGAAAGCAGAAGCAGTAAAAGTGCCTATCTCTAGAAATTATTACCATTATAACATCAGTCACATTTATAATCTATAGACCTGCACTGTCTTTTAATATACTGTACATAGTATTGTATATATTGAGTTTGATAAAAGGGGTCATCAAATTGCTTCATATACCAGTGCAAAAACAGAAAGTGTTTTCGTGGTGCTTTGACAAACAGTGTCAGCTTTGTTCATGACAAAGAAAGTTTGGGGTGGTTAGATTAATGAATTATAATGTGAAATTAATATTAATGTTCAATAATTCAAAGTATTGTGTTGTGTCACACATTATTAGTTCTGTGTCACATGTATAGTAGACCATTTTTTGTCGGTGGATTATAATGACTGCCCTTTTCACCAGCTACCACCACAAGTAAATTTCAGATCTGTGGGAAACACTGACATACATTTTGCATTCGCCAATCTTCAGATCTGTGGGAAACACTGACATACATTTTGCATTCGCCAATCTTCATTCCTTTCCAATTTTTTGTTGATGCATTTTAATTAAATATAATAAACATATATTTTAAAAATATATACAGTTTGCAATTATTTTGTTTTAAATGGGGTCGGGGAAAAAAAATCGATTCGAATCGTAAATCGAGTTTTTTATAAAAAAATCTCAGATTTTTTTATGGGGACGAATTGCCCAGCCCTAATATATATACCCGGTTTTTCTGCCCTTTTAATAAACGGCAAAACCGCGGGCCTCACGGCAGACTTCCTCTCTGCGATGGGTTCAGTCTGACATTAAACCACCTAGACATACTACCCTGCTCCGTGAGCCGTTCGGTCACCGTCACTACTGAGGCTTGTGCACCTGAACGGCTGAGCTCTGGTCTCCGCAGCACAGCTGCATCAACAGAGAACGAAACTGTCTGGGAAAAAAGGGGTTATGTCGCGCCTCCGCTGGACTGCCCTGAAATGTTTTCTGTGTGCTGTTTATCCAAACATACTGTGTAATACTGTCGGCTATGCGACCTCACTATAGTGGCGAACGGTATTTAATTCCTCTAAAAAGAGTAATTTCCGTGCTTACTATACTGTGTATTGACACCCACGGTTGTACGGTGTCTCTAAACACTTTATCGCCTTACTGACAAGCATTCAGTAATACGCACACACGGCCCGCTGTCCATAAATCTATCGACGCTAGCCGAAAAAACCCCGGTTTGGCCATATACTGTGTATTGACACCCCACGACTGTACGGTGTCTCTAACACCTTTCTGCCAAATTCGCTCGCAGCCCACCTCAGTTTCTCCGCTACGATGCTGATGGCGCAAACGAGCACGGTCTTACGCCTGTTATTCTCTCTTCCTAGAGGAAGGACAGCCTCAGACTTTTGCATGGCTCCAAGCGTTTGAATCGCGCCCTCTCCGGACGGCCACTCAAAGGCTTACAGCCAAGCGGTTTATGACGTTTTTCGGCCATATAGCTGATTTATATTAGCGGATCCGAAGACGCTCACACCTCCGCTCCAATACTCAGAGATATTAAGGGTAATATCAACCTCAAGTGAGCTTGCTACCCGCCACAATAAGTTTCAAAGCTTAAAGCGCGCGCACAGTCAGACGCGCGCGGCATCTCGTTTAAGACGGGCACACGTACCCCTCTAACGAGCCTCAGAAAGCTGAATATCGTGGCATTCTGTTCATAAGTCCACTTCAGTTTGACTAAGCAAAGGTCCCGCCCCGAGCTAACGGCCGGGAAGCTTGCTTAAGTTACACACGGCTGCATGAAGTGCTGTCATTACGAGCTAGCCCAGCATTTGCTGTGGGTTGAACACGCTTTACGACGGCAATCAGCCTTCGGCGCGTGGAACGCCGTTTGTCTCATATAAATCACCTTGTACTGTGAATACGGTACATTAAGAGGATGATTTAGCACTGCAGCACTCTCGACCGTGTTATTGTGATAATGCGGTCGGGCAATCTACGGTGGTTTCATCATTTACCGAACCAGACTGAGATCTCGCCCCCTGAACAAGCTGACGAGTCATCTCCTTTATAAACTCATTGCATCGCTTTATAAGCTATGTTCAATCAGAGTGATACGCATCTCATGCTTAAACTACCAATATTAACCCATTACGATGGGCGTGCGGAGATGGCATCCGTGGGACACGACCTACATTACGTGCCTTATGACACATTGACACAAGCTGCTAGGACCCCTTTCACGAGGCGTCCTTATGCAAAGTCTGATCCATTCTGTCTAGTGACATTTGAAAGTCAAAACCCCCCGCGAATCGCCGGTGGAACACTTTTCTCCTCACTACAGAGGCACGGCGGCTCTCTCCCCTACCTATATCTATGTGGCCGTGATAACAGCGAACCACGCTTTTACGACCGACCATTCATTTAATTCACAAGCCTGTCATCTCTCAGATGCGGACGGCGGCGGTAACAGCGAACCATGCTTTTACGGCTGGCCATTCACTTTAATCATAAGCCTGTCATTTCTCAGATGCGGACGGTGCCCGAGGCACAGCGCTCTGGAACTGTCCAAGGTCCTGTATGACACATACGTCTGACGTACATCAGACGATCAGCTGTTCATCTGCGTCACAGATCACTCACTAGAGCACCTGTCAATACAGGTTATTTATGGATCGTTGACGTTATCACCTCCTGTGACAATTATGCTCACTTGTCTTAGAGCATGGGCATGGTCTTAGAGGTTTCTCATTTGACAATTGTGACACGGCCGGCTGGTCCCCGCCGTCCACGTTGTCAGTTTACAGCTTCGACATCCCTGCTTCACGCACTACTGAGGTTTGTTGCATTAAAGGTGCGCCCATTAGCTCACCTGTATGCACGATATGGTTTTTAATTATATGCGTCCACCGTGCGCTTAGAGAAGCTCACATGTACACGCTATAACATTTTGGTATACAATAAGATGCGCTTGGGAAAGCTCACCTGTATACACAGCTGTGTTATGCTTTGTGACACATACATTGTTGTTCATCTGTGTACGTTCACGGTGCGTTGGGTGCCCACCGTTACGTTCATCAATCATATCTGTACACATTCACGGCGCGTTCTGTGCACTGATTTATCTATACACATTCACGGTGCACTGAAGAGTTCACCCCTGTGCGCACAATTTATTATCAGAACACATGACGGCGCGCTCGAGAATCTTGCCGGCCTGTGCATTATAACACTCTGATTCATCTATATGCATTCACGATGTATTCAAGTGTTCACCTGTGCCCGTGCAATTTATAGTCAATACACATTTACGGCGCGCTTGGAAAGCTCACCGATCTGTGCACTATAACACTACCTATATGCATCCCGATGCGCTCGAGGGTGCACCTGGGTTCACACTATTGTGGTATCTGTATAATCCCACGCTACGAACCGTTCTGCCGCATATTATAGTCAGATCGGCCGTTCGTGAGCTTCGCAGATCACTCACTACGTATGTCTGTTGCTAACAGTGGTTATTTAGATGGATCGTTGAAACCATCGCACTGGCTCACGCCCCTCTATGAGCTATGTCCTATATAGAGCCCACTCTGTGCGAGTTTGGCTTCTTCATGAACTTGGTCTACAGGGGTATCTATATCTATATTTGATATCTGCTACGCGGCCGGCTGGTCTTCGCCGTCTACGTTGTCAGATTGTACAGCTTAAGGGCGATTTATAGTCGTGCATAGGTCCTACGGCGTAGCAGCGACGGCGTAGGTTCCGCGTCGGTTTTCATTTATACTTGTGCGTCGCCGTCCGCGTCGACGTGCAAACACACGCAAAACCGCTGGTTGGCAGTAATCACGCGTGTAACCACAGTAGCAGCAGAAGTCGTCAGAGAAGAAGAAGCTAAGCAAGTTAACCCACAAACGAAAAAGAAATAGCAACTTGTTGTGTATAATTTGAGAAGACCAGCAATGATGGAAGTAAATAAACAGCGACATATGTTGCAGTTTGAGTTAAATCACTCCTCAACTTGGCTCATCTTTGTTTTAATCGTCTCAACCGGAAATACCTATGACGCAGTTTTTTTACCTGACGGGAGGGGTTCTGGTGGACCAACCACAGAGCTTGCGGTCCGCCTAGAGCCAACGCGCTGTTAGGAATTTTGTGAGGTGCGCGTCAGGCTACGCAGAGCTACGCACAGGCTACGGATAGCCTACGCCGTAGCTACGGCGTAGCACCTACGCACGACTATAAATCGCCCTTTAGACGTCCCTGCCCTACAAGCGCAGGTTCTCTCGGCTCAATCATGCACGCTCATGCGTGTTATGTGTACACCACGGTGCGCTCAGCGAGCTCACCAACGTGACTCTGAATTTACTTATCTCGCACAGCCGCGGCGCGCTCGGTACCTCGCCGTCTTGTGCTATGTTATGTGCCCCCGGTGCGTTTAAAACCCCACCGTGTGCGCGTCAACAATTTATATGGTGCTTACACATTTGCTTTTAAAGCTGTGAATATGCCGGGTATAGGGCCACACGCAGTGTCTCTCCGGTAAGGCACTTCAGTACGTTGTGTATGCACGGCGTGATGGGATTACGTTCCCCCATAGCGTCAGCTAACTGACGCAATGCGAAGTGAACCGTATTGAAAGGGAACGCTTAGGTTACTCACGTAACCCCGGTTCCCTGAAATAACGGGAACGAAGCATTGCGTCTCTTGCCGTGCTACAAACGTCTACGCAGCGAGTGTTATTCGGCTGCGCGCTTCAGTCGAATAATAATGAGCTCCTGACGATTGAACCGCGCTTATATAAGGACGCGTTCCTCCCGCGCGCGGGTTCAAACGTCATTGGTCTGTACTTTGTACAGACGTTAACCAATAGGCTTCAGTCACGGAGTAAACAGGAGTTTCCCCCATAGCGTCAGCTAACTGACGCAATGCTTCGTTCCCGTTATTTCAGGGAACCGGGGTTACGTGAGTAACCCAAGCGTTTCTGCACGAGAGCGCCCTCTGGCTTTTGGATGTAGTGGCATTTCACCGTAATTCATTGAGAAGCATAGCAAGCATCATCGGCCGATCGATCAGAGCATCCCTACTTTTAATATTTTTATTTATTTATATTCACAAAACTTATCAACAAAACATTGATTAAAATTAAGAGACAAATTAAATGAAACGAAATTCGTCTTAAAGAAGCAAACAAAACGTATTAATTGGTCGAAAATTATGCCTGACCCACTTTTTTTTTTTCTCCCATCATATTGGCCTTCAATCCATTACAATGCCCTAAATGCCCTTCTGTGTGTAATATATTCAGACCGAGTCTGGTCATGTCAGCCAGTTTAAAGTTTTATGTAACATTGTGATGTGATTTTTTCCCCCCAGCCGTCCGAGTGCATTCATGTGGATATTGTTTCTCTGAGTTTGAAGCCGGGATCCAGAGTGGCAGAAGACAGTACGATCGTGCGGCTGTTTGTAGAGTACTGTTTCCTGGGTCTGCCGTCAGTCGAGACCCCGATGTCACTGAAGAAACCTCTGCCTGGACACAGTGTCTCCTACAACTTTAGTAATGGTAAAGAACATTATCCAAATAAACTACCACCAGTTATCTAAAAAACCAAATACATATATATATTTCCGCACAGGAATGCGTTAACGCTTGACGGAAGGCTTGTCTGATGCGTGGCCAACAGCCAATCACAGTGGCCACAACACATGCTCCAGTCTTCCATAAACATAATTGACTGTCTCTGCCTAGGTTATTTGCATAAGGCGATCTGATTGGTTGAAAAGTTGAGAATGTTTTTCAAAATAGATATGTAACCTAAAAAATGATGTCCATTGTTTGTTCTGACAGTGATTCATGTGGATATGAAGAATAACCAATCCAGACGTCAGACTCTGAGGGCGGTGTTGGAGGGCAGGAACAGACAGCTCGAGCAGTGAGACCTCTTTCTTTTATTCAGTCTCTCCTCTGATCTCTTAAATGTGTTGTTGTGTCATATGTGACTCCATCAATTGACCAGCTCTCTTATTGGCTGTCACAGCATAAAGTTCACAGTGGTGAGTGACCCTCCAGAGGAGGCGGAGCAGGAGGAGGAGTGTGAGGATGTGGGCGTGGCTTACCTGCGTATCCCCGATATCCTGGACAAACAGAAAGACATGAGGGATGTCAGTCTGAACAGTAAGTGCAGGGGGCGATTTGCTGGGTGGGATGGGGGGATTAACCCCACTTCTGGTCTTTATATCCCTGCCTCTGATTAATTATTTTTTATTCCCGGTGGAGACAAAATTGATCCCCATGATTAATGATCATCAAACAGCCATATAAACGGCCTAAAATAAAGATAGTGCGGGTGCAAGTAGGACTGGTTACATTCATATACATATTTTATATATATATATATATATATATATATATATATATATATATATATATATATATATATATATATATATATATATATATATATATATATATATATATATATATATATATATATATATATAGGAGCCTGTGGTTTCTAATTTATTTTTATAAATAAAAATATTTGAAAAACATCCCACCCTCATATTGCACCCTGAATAAATGTGTTTATACATTTAAATGAGCTGTATGTAAGTTTTGACTCTACTAAATCCCGAAAATGCTATATATTCGTATGTCATGATAACTAGATAACTAGTAAAAAATTAATTCTAGATAAAAAAAAATACGTTTTTTACTTGTAAGAATTGTATTTCTTACATCTGAGATACAATTCTTGATAATAGTAGCCTATTGTGACATTTTAAAGGCGGGGTGCATGATTTTTGAAAAACACTTTGGAAAAGCGAGGCAGTCCGAGTACCAAAACACACTTTTAGCCAATCAACAGTAAGGGGCGTGTCTGCTAACCAACATCGTTGCCTGGGTTGCGTATGTGTGGGGCGGGTCTATCAAACGAAGGTCCAGATTCTATTGGGGTAGGGGCGGATTTGTTTAGGTGATTTCAAATGTCCTTTGGCTTTCAGAGATCATGCACCCCGCCTTTAACTAGTAGAAATCCATTTTCTGATATCAAGAATTCACATTTTTACTAGTTTAAATTTAATTGTTGATAACAAAAATTCATATCCTAAGAATGAATAAAAGTCAAAGCGGTGGCTTGCCATAGTAGAGTCTGAGGATAAGGGGTCCAGGATAAACGTCTCCAGTATTTTAAATTTAGACTGCGGTACCAAGTTCATCCTCTAGATGTCAGTAATACACACTGCTCCTTTAAATATTCAAAAAAATAAAATAAAATATATAAAAGGCCAAAATGGGCTGTGTAGTTGCCAGGGTGCTGAAAAAGTGTTTAATTTGTTGATTATTGCAACATTTTCGCTTCAAATTATTTATTAAGTGGAAAGCAAAAGTCATAACACTGATGCACCAGACATTGTGGAGATGACAACATTTTTATACTTGCGCATCAAGCAAAAGTCAAAGACAAAAACAAACTAAAAAGAGAGAAAGAAGGAAAGGGGAGGATAATACAAAAAATTATTACAATAATGCGAAGATTTTTCAATTAAACCAATTTACACATTTTTCATATTTGTGTTGTATTGAACTGCATTTTTGTTGTATTTGAATCGATGGATACAATTAGGAATGCAGATACAACAAAGAACTTGAGTCAAACCAGAATCCTTATTTAATGGGAAGATACAGACATTAAATATTTGAGCTTAGGGTACTTTTATGTTAGATAACAACCTATCTAACATTTTATCACTGACGTACATTACTTTAAATTAGGGCACACATGTGATCTATTAATGCCACCTGGTGACTTCACTCTCTCTCTTTTCTTTGTCTCATGTAGTCGTGGATGTTCAAGACAGCAGTGAAGTGATCGGTCATCTCGTCGTGACGGTTGAAGCTCTGGACGCCCTGACGTCCATTCTGAGAGATCCAGAACGTGACCGGCCTCTGTCCTCATGAACTTGAATTTAAAAAAACCTGCTATACATCTTCCAGTTGTCCGTAATTTCTTTTTTATTTTGTCTGAATTTACCAAAGCATAAAGTACACCAAACAGTGAGAACATATGGGAACTTATGAATGTGAACGCCATCACATGGTTTAGGGCGTGAAATCGTTCCCTAATGTTTGTCTTTATGGCCTCCAGTGTTGCGTTTGATGGAGCGCTGATGTTTAGACCTTTAATAACTTTGCCTAATGAAAAGCCTGTTAAGCTTCATTAGCCGACGCTTTGGCAGGCGGCGATATTTTATTGAAGGTGCAAAATGAAATCTAACTGGATTTAATGAGATTAAATCAAGCTCTTTAAAATGCTAATGCGCATTTTCACGCATGTCGGGCTGTGGCGCGTGACGCTTCTGTATCTGTGTGTGAAATGAATTCAATACGTTACTGTTATCTGCCCTGCTACTTGAGATTTTGTTATAGGTGCGTTTTATTGCTGGATTTTGAATCTAAAACTTTGTAGATATTGCATTTACATACGTTTGTAAATGTTTTGTATTTATAAAAATTTCAGAGGAGTTAATAAAAGGTTTCAGTGTTTCTATTTTTTTGTAAGATCGAGTATTCGAGCATCAGTATTGATCAGTATTATTAGGATCTCTCTTACCAAGTTCATGTGCTCACACCATCAATAACCGTGTACATGATTTAATCAATATCATAGATCAATCAGATCAACTACTGCTGTCCGCCAACTACTCGCTTTCTCTCTTCCACTTTCCGCTATCATGCAAATGACCCTGTCACCTGAAAAGAGGACAAGAAAAGGTGTCCCACGGGGTCTCATTAGCCATTCAGAGTTAAGATGTGAGGTGGGTCGTGTTGTCATTTGAAGATGATTGGAGCGCAGCCCTTTGACAGCCATGACAGGCGGGTGGGTGGCCCCAGCCCCCCCTCCCTTTCCACTTTTGGCCCATCTGTCAAATCGCCGCTGAGCACCCTGGGAAATGATACACGGCCGGTGCTCATTTAGACATGTTAGGACAAGAGGGAAGTGTCATTTTTGTGACATGGTTAACCTGCAAAGGCCACATAATACTCTGGCAGAAGCTAAATGAATCGTTGGAGCCATTCACAGATATATTATTTTTAGCTGCGTCTCTCAGAGGGCACAGTCTGTGTAACTTGAATGCACTGTGAATAGTTTTAGATTAAAGTGTCTGCTGAATGCATGCATTTAAATCTAACCTTTCATGAATTGGTAACGATCTCATGTAAAACTTGAATGTGTCTGAATGGGCAGCATGGAGGCATTTTGCGCACCCAAGATAGAAAGACTCTTTACAGGTGCTGATGCATAATGTTAACCCAACTCCTCTGACTCAGCGCTGTACTTAATGTAAATGCTAATGTTTGAGGTGCTCTTGTGACGCTTTGTTGTGCTTGGACTATTATCTATAGTATTTTAAGGGTGGTTCTGAGCAGGTAGCATAGATTTTCAGTACATCGTCTATATGACTGGGCTTGTCTGAGTATGACTAACTTGTCAGTGGGTTTCACGGTGGGCACTCAAGCGCCTGCATGATCGAAGGTCCTTGAAGACAGAATTTCTGTCACACTTGCTCTTTTTGTAATATAGGCAGATTCATACTGAAATAACCTGACTGTAGGCGAGGTGTATTTACATGAGGAAGAGAGAGTTAGGAATGAACCAGATGGAAAAAAAAGGTTCTCAGCTGCAGTTAAAGTCCCCATGATGAAATCAAAACAATTTTATGTTTAAATCGAGTATTGCAGTGTTTATTATGAACAGTTTCTCCGTAAAGTAATTTTTTATATTCAGGTGCCCTCAAAATCTGAAAATGTACTTCCTCTGTGACATTCTCTGATGATGTCAGCTAGATGGCTTGGGCGGAGCATATGTTAACTCCACCCCCTCCAACTGTCAGTTTGTTGCGAGTTCCATTTCTGTGCCTACTTTTCTATATCCAATCAATTCACATAGGACCCACTATTTTCCTCATGTGACGCTGCGTCTGAAACCGCCTACTTCCATCACTGAAAAAAGTGACTCTCTTACGAAGATATTTCTACTGAAAACAAGACAAAAATACTAAAAATTCTTAAATGAAGATGTATTTTCTTGATGAGCAAAATTACCTAAGAAAATAAGTTTTTAGACAAAAAATATACAATTTAAGTAAATTTGTGCTTAAAACAAGCAAAAACATCTGCCAATGGGGTAAGCAAAAAAATCTTGAAAATTTTTCTTAAACACTAAATTCAAGAAAAATTTGCTTACCCCATTGGCAGATTTTTTTTATAACATGTTTAAATTGCCAATTTGTAGCTGCAAGCAAAAATGTGCCGTTTTTGGGTGTGTCCTTTAAAATGCAAATGAGCTCATAATGCAAACACTGATCACCATAATTGTGGTTTGTTAAAATTAAAACTCAATTGTGCTGTTGTTTATTATTTTCTCTCTCTGAGGCTGTTTACACTTGGCATTAACATGCGTTTTCGTCAATCGGATCACAAGTGGACGACGTTAATGCCAGGTGTAAACTGTGTTCAAAACGTTTTGAACGCATCCACTTTCGACCACTTTCAACGACATTCAGAGGTAGTCGAAACCACTTTTGATCGGATCGCTTTGGAGTTGCGGAACGCAATGTGGTTGAATGCGTTCGAACAGCCACACACGACCGCCTTCTCTCCGCCCATTTATCTAATCTGAGGTATTAAACACAAGTTTTACGTCTTTTTTTTACTTCTGGCGTAAACATACGGTGAACAGCGCTATTTTTAGCCTTTCATTGATAAAACTTCTGCGGGTGTTCTCCGTAGTTTCGTTTTGAGAGCGTGAAAGTTGCGCGATCCTATTTCATCAATTGCGCTGAAAATTCAGAGAAAGCTCCAACATATAAACGTACAAAACACTGTGCAGCATGCATACTTGCTAAACAAGCAGCGGACTTCGACATAATATAAGTTTGCGTCCATATAAACTCATAATTACTCCCGCTCGCATTTGAATGACAGCAGAGAGACTCACCCACCGTCTCACAGACCACCCCCTCACAGTATTCAGGACAGATGCGGTCGAAAGTGGACAAAAGAGACGGATTTAAGGTGTAAACGTAATGTGTCTCTCTCGTCCACTTGTGATCCGATCGATGAAAACACATCTTAAAACCAAGTGTAAACAGCCTCTCTGTCTCTTGCACTAAATGGCAGTGCCGTGGTTGGATAGTGCAGATTAAGGGGCGGTGTTATTGTTATAAGACTTGCTACCTACATCACAAAACAAGCAAAATTTCCATGACCTATTTTTTCACATGCTTGCAGAGAATGGTTTACGAAAATAAAGTTACTGGATTCTTTCTTTTTATATAGAAGCACTGGAGACCCAATTAAACATGTTGGGAAAAGCTAGATTTTCACGGTATGACCCCTCTAAGTGTCCTAAAGGCTTAGATAAGGGTTTGGTAAAAAACTAAATATGATCAATTATTTGATGAGTCGTGTTTTTTTTCTTTCAGTCCGCATTCTCTGTCCCTTGCTAAAGGTTCATCATTTGTGGGGGTTCCTGCCATGAAAAAGTTGAAAAACCCATGGCTTGGATTATCATAAAGCCCCCCTAACCTAAACAATGCACTTTTATGTGTTTCTAGCAGAAAATGAGTCGCCCATGTGTGTGCAGAAATATGCTGTTATTATACAAATCCAACTATTCTACTTTGTGTAATCTCCTGCAACAGTCACACAAAACAGGCTGTTGGGGATGCCCTATCAATGTGATGTCACATTGATTACGCCTCACCTATAACCGCTCACAGACTCCGCCTTATGAGCGCATAGTTTAACCTTCAGCCAGAGACACAGCTCAAAGCACACGTGTAAGCGCTCTACCCCATACTTTGCATACAGGGAGGGCAACAGAAGCGTTCCTTGCATTTAAAGAAACACAAAAACTGTGCTTTTTTCATTGCAGCCACAAATGGCCATGTTTAACATCGTATAATAAAATATCTGTGGTGTATTTTGAGCTGAAACTTTACAGACACATTCTGGGGATACCAGAGACTATTTTCATATTGCTGAAAACATCTAGGTAAGGGGACCTGCTTTATCTATTAGGGCTATAAGACCTTACCAACCAAAAGTAGCGAGAATAACATGTAGGTATAGATCTCGCATTAATATCAGTATCTAAACAACATAAAAAGCAATATACATAGTTTATTAATATTTAGGTGGATTATGGCTGTACTACAGTGCAATATATTCATGATACTTCAAAGATCAGCGCTGTGTCCAAAAAAACAAACAAATAAATAAAATCCCCCAAAATCCATGATAAAGAGATAAATGTCCTAAAACCAGACTTTGTAGGATATGCAGGGAAGCACCACTAGGTGGCGCTCTCACATCATTGTTTACATAGAGACCCTGTCAAGCTCTCTGTTTTTCTCAGATTGAATGTTATTTAATGGAAATGTTGTCACAAGACACATTGTTACGTTCTCACCTCCTGCCCAGTGAACTCTTGCCAAAACCTGTCACCTGCCCTGATTTACCATAATAATTAGCTGCATTCAGAGAGGCGCTCCGGTCAGGACTGAAGACATAAAGTCTGCTCATACGTGAGGACTTTGAGTGACTCTCAGGTCATGTGCTCTTGACCTCATGCTATCATTGGCTCGACATTAACATCGCTTTAATGTATGCGTGGCATGTCACCTTTGAAATTACATTTTCAAATCAGCGCTGTTATGCTTTGCCAAACTGTTAATCGTTTACAGTGTTGAGACTACCGGACATCTCTGAGACAGCTCACTGCTTGTATAATATTTATCAAATACAAACATTGTGTTAGGTTATGTATAATGAGGATGTTACAATCCATATTTAACAACAAACCCTTTTACTAGGATGTATATAAAGTTATAGATTTAAACATCCCTTCATTGCACCTCTGCCTTGTCAAACCCAAATGTTTTCACCTTACCCGCTCTGTCAAACATTAAAGTCATTTGACTTTCCCACTAATGTGTTTCTCATTTAATGCTTTGCTCACTGTAAGTAAGGTATTTCATGAGACGGACTGTGAAAATGTTAAAAAATAATTATAAACGTCTCACATACCTGTGCACTGCCTACTTAACTGACATGTTTTTGTTTATAAAAAATATGATCACACTCAGATAAAGCAGATGTTAAATGTTGTTCATCCACTTTTACAGGTCAAATAATGATAAAGTTTTATTTCAAATTTATTTATAAGGTTATGAGGAATGTTTGATTTAAAAATGATGACATTTTGGCAATAATCATTAAATAAACATGAATAACAACAATCATTGTTCTCCAGGATTACTTCATACAAAAAATGTTTGGGTTATTTTCAACCCATCATTGGGTCAAAGAGGGACGAGCCCAACCAGTTGGGTTTAACTTGTTTCAATACAGAGGGGAGGTTTCCCAGACAGGGTTTATCCTATGCCAGACTAAAATGCATGTTTGAGCTGCCTTAATTAAAAAAACAACAACATGCACTGACATTTCTTAACATATATCAGTGGCATTGTTTGGTCCTAAAGGGGACATATCTTTAAAATCTGACTTTTTCCTACGTCCTATATTTAGTCCCCACACTGCAAAAAAAATGATTTTCAAAAAAACATTTTCTTAGTATTTTTGTCTTGTTTTCAGTAAAAATATCTTAAAATTCTTAAATTAAGATGCTTTTTCTTGATGAGCAAAACAACTCAAGAAAATAAGTCTAGAAAAGTTCCAATGGGGTAAGCAAAAAATCTTGAACATTTTTCTTAAACCCTAAATTCAAGAAACATTTGGTGGTGGTTGAGGAGATTCCCCCGTTTATATGTAAAGCGCTTTGAGTACTGAGAAAAGCGCTATATAAATGTAAAGAATTATTATTATTATTATTATATTTGCTTACCCCATTGGCAGATTTTTGCTTGTTTTATGCAAAAATCACTTAAATTTGATATTTTTTGGTCTAAAAATTAGAATTATTTCCTTGGGTTGTTTTGGTCATCAAGAAAAGCTATTTTTACTGAAAACAAGACAAAAATACTAAGAACATTTTCTCTTAAATTTCTTTCTACACTGCAAAAAAAATGACCTTCTTACTTAGTATTTTTGTCTTGTTTTCAGTACAAATGTTTAAAAACTCTTAAATTAAGATGTATTTTCTTGATGAGCAAAACGACCTAAGAAAATAAGTCTAGGTTTTAGACAAAAAATATAAAATTTAAGTGAATTTGTGCTTAAAACAAGCAACAAATCTGCCAATGAGGTGAGAAAAAAAATCTTGAAATAAGTTAATTTTTTCTTAAATTCTTAATTCAAGAAAATTTTGTCATCACATTGAAAGATTTTGTTTTGCTTGTTTTACTTAAATTTTATTAATTTTTTTGTCTAAAACTAGACCTATTTTCTCATCAAGAAAATACATCTTCATTTAAGTATTTTTAGATATTTGTACTAAAAACAAGACAAAAATACTACATCAGAAAGTCATTTTTTTCCCGCAGTTTATCAACCTAGAAACTGTGATAAAGATCAACCCAGGGTAAACCATTCTCTGCAAGCATGTGATAAAATAGGTCATTGAAATTTGGCTCCACCTGTGATGTCAGAAGGGGATAATACCGCCCCCTAATCTGCACTATCCAACCACGGCACTGCCATTTAATGCAGAGATCAGCTCATTTGCATTTAAAAGGACACCCAAAAATGGCAAATTTTTGCTCACACCTACAAAGTGTCAATTTTAACATTCTATAATAAATTATCTATATGATATTTTGAGCTAAAACTTCACATATGCACTCTGGAGACACCAAAGATTTATTTGACATCTTAAAAAAGTGTTTGTGAAATTTCCCCTTAAGATGCACCTGGATTAATCTTGAACCTGTTTGGGAAACCACCCCAGAGAGTATATGTGGGTAAAATATTGAATTGGTCACAATGTTTTCACAGTCTTCTTTTTTAATTGTAATAGCACATCATTTTTGCATTTCTGTGTGTCTATTTGTTTGTACAGCACATGTAAATGGGATTGTATAAAAAGGTTTTACCCTGGAACTGTATCTCTTCCAAAATATTGGATCATATGAAAATAATGTAATGGTCCTGTAATTACCAAGATGTCATGTGCATTATTTGTTTATCTCTTTATTTTTTCTACTTTTCACTCTGACTTTAAACTGTGAAGTATTGTTATTCTGTCTGTTGCTCCCCCTCCCTTTATATTCTTTTAACTGTTTAATTTTGTATGTCTGTATTATTTTGTTATATTTGAAAAATAATAAAAGTTTTGATCACAAAACAATGGGTTTTTCCCAGCGATGCCATAGAAGAACCATATTTGTCTAAATGGTTTAATAAAGAAACTTGTTTCTGTTTCACAAAAGGTTCTTTATGGAACCAAAAATGGTTCTTCTACGCATCGCGGTGAAGAACCTTTTAAGCCCCTTTATTTTTAAGAGTGTATGTTCAGAAACATGAACTTATATCTGCGATGCATTATTCAGTGTTGGAGATCCACGGCTTTGTACCGCTTTCATTGGACAGAGGGTTCCAGCTGTGTTCGAGTCCTCACATGTACAGCAGAGACACAAAGAGAGACAGACAGATCAATCTTTATATTAATGATCTCAACTCTGACCCCATCCATTTACATTACACCTGCCTATTGTCTTCTTACTGCAGTCATTTCTCAAACACCACCTGGCTCAGTTTAACCTGAGATGAAAACACTTAAAGTGCATGAATGTGTGTGTGTGTGTGTGTGTGTGTGTGTGTGTGTGTGTATGATAGATATGGGAGATTTGTGAATATTATAGTGGTTTATTTTTATTTTCGCTGATTATTATTTATTCACTTTTCTACTTTTTGTTAAACAAAAGTCACATTAAAAAGTTTGTCCTGGACCCAAATTTTCCAAATAATTTCACCATTATATAATAAACTAACTTTTGTAAATGTAACTTTCAAATACAAATCAAATTATGTACAACGATAATAACAAAGAGTATTCATTGTGTAAAAATTGTTAAATGACACCTGTTCATCGATTTTAGTGCCAACAACAATTACGCATCATTATAAATAAAAGTCTATCTCTGTTTATTTGTTTTGAAACACCAAGTTAGCTAAATGTACAATAACCCACACCTTAAGCTTAAAGATTAAATCAAGCAGTAAATGGTTAATGAAGGCAACAGGAAGCAACACTGAAATTATTGTCACATGACAATCAAAACAAATCACAGTTGTTGACATTGAATAATTTGATCATAACATTCAGAAGGTGTTCCTGCATCAAAGAGCCGAAATACTTCTGGAGTCTGTCCCTGCATCAGTACCTCAGTGAATGAATGACAGATAGTTAGCGTTATAATAGCCCTCATGATGGTTACGTGCGTGAATAAGTATGCCTTTTCACACCTTAAGAGAATAAGCTGAATAAATTAGTGAGTCTATTGCCTCTTGGGTTAGACATTAGACGTCTTCGAATGGGACATGAGGGTGTGAAATGTTAGTGATTCATTTAAACTAGCATGTGTGTGCGTATTTGTGTGTGTTTCTTTAATGGTCTATCTGTCCGAGCTAACCTTCTCCAACGACGCAAAAAAAATTATGTTGTATATACAGTAGAGCAATGCTGATTATTTTTAACACAGAAAATGTACTTTTTGTAAGCTCCTCAGATGTACGTGTTATGTATGCAACATTCTGAAACATGAAACTTTAGAAATTTTCAAGCAATGTGTATTTTAAAATTTATAGTAATGATGTATTTAGCTGAATCATGTGTAATAGCATAAAATGCTACAATAAAAGCCCTAAATTCTGTTTGTACTAAAAAAGTCAATCAGTCATGACTAAACATTTCTTAAATTTTGCATTTTGGATCCAAAACTTATCTATCTTTGTTCAGTCAACCTATAAACTTACAAAAACATAACCTTAAAAATTCAAGAGCAACTAACTTAAAATTATCAGCAGTACAAAATTCAGTGAGGAATACCCATAAACCCTTGCACATGAAAATTTTGAATGATTTAAGTTTGGTCAAAGAATAAAAACTGATGGGACATATTAAAGTTATAAAAATATACAAAATAAAGTTGTTAATTAATTTCATAAGAGTTTCTTAACTCTTTGTATCATTATTAATGTTTTTGTTGTTAATTATTTGGGAAGTTCTCATTATGGTGATCAGTGTTTGCTTTATGCACCACATTCAACTCATTGCATTTCTCTTCACTATAATGAAGATACATGTGAACAATGCAGTTTGTTGCGTGCTTTTGTGAAGAATTTAGTTTGACGTAGAATCAGTCCTGAATACCTTTCATTACACCTTGTTATATAAAGTTAAATGACAAATTAGGATACTGTAAGTCCTTGTTAACACAAAGTTAACTTATTTGTTTGGATTACTCCACTTTCATGAAAAAAATCCAGATAATTTACTCACCCCCATGTCATCTAAGATGTTGATGTCTTTCTTTGTTCAGTCGAAAAGAAATTAAGTTTTTGAGGAAAACATTCCAGGATTTTTCTCCATATAGTGGTCTTTAGTGGACCCCAACAGTTTACAGTTTTAATGTAGTTTCACAGGGCTATAATCTATCCCAACCAAGGCATAAGGGTCTTATCTAGCAAAACAATCATTATTTTCGGTAAGAAAAAAAATGCACTTTTAAACTACAACTTCTCGTCTTGCACGAGCTGTGTGACGCACCAGCATGACCTTACGTATTGCATAATCACATGTAAAAAGGTCGCACTGGCGCGTCACACGGCTAGTGAAATCTTGTCGAAAATCACTAGATAAGACCCTTATGCCTTGTTTGGGATCATTTAGAGCCCTTTGGAACTGTGTTTAAACTGTGAACTGTTGAGTTCCAATAAAGTCTATTAAAATAAGAAAATATGGAATTTTTCTTTAACAATTTAAGTTCAGTCATGTGGCCACAAAGTTAAGTGAACTTAAATATATAAGTTTTGGGGAGACCCAATTGAATTGAGGGAACGAGTTTACTCAATCAAATGAGTTCAGTCAACTTATTAGGGTTTTCATTGTACATTATTTCAACCATGTCACAGCTAATTAATGATTCATATAATTATATACTGAAACTACAAAATACGTGGTGATATTACTCGGTTTTAGGGTCACTTATTTAATCATTCACATGTTATGTAAGTAACAAAAAAATAAATGCATTATCTGTTTTCAACCCTGTTACATTTAAAATGTTTGGGTTATTTCAGTGCATTAACAATGTACAAATTTCAATGCACAAAACTGATGATTCAGATTTATTTTCTTATAACGGAGTTGAATTATTGAGTTTAAGAAGTGTTAACATAAAAAAAAACTGAGAGATACTGTCCTGTGAGAGATAGTTGTCAAAACAGATTTATGATATAAATTTTCAAAATATGATAGACAGATCAAAACATTCAACATGTGTTGAAAAGAAAATTCTTCTTACAAAAAAAAGTATTTTAAAAAAGGATCTATTTTTGTTATAAAACAAACTGCATAAATAAAAATAAATTTAGAACCTTTGAAACTATTTTAATTATAATAAAAGCAAAATGTAGAAAGATACTATTTTTTTATTCTAAATGACCAAATGTGCTGATATTGCAAAGAAAAACAAGCATCGTACATTTACTGAGTGTTTATTTAAAATGTTACATTTCACATTAAACAGAGTTAAATCTATCTGTGAGTGTGATCAGAATCCGTAATAATTCATAAGGACATCTTTTGGAAATAAGTTTTCCAAATAATGACCTGTGAATATTTATCACTTTGTAAATACACCTGACTTCAACTGATCTACTGGTGGCACAATCTTGCATTGTCCGATGATCTTTGACCCCCGAGACCCCGGCGAGCATCGGCGTGTGTATTTGCGTCTCAGCACATTCCTTGAGTCCAGTATAACACCAGATTCCCATTTCTAACAACTAGGAGTGAAATCATCTCCAGATCTAATGGAGGTGTTGGAGGTTCAGTCTTTAGTTTGTCACAGTTTGTCTTCGCTGACAGTTTTATGTGATCAGGGTGTATCTCCCATGACTGTCAGGCAGGTAGTGTATATGACAGCTTTACCGAGTAAATACAGTAATCTGTCTAACACCTGCCAAACACACTCCAAATCTACTGCCATTTACTGCTTTTCACTGGGTTTGTCTAGCTTGGCAGCTCTCTTTAAACCAAATCTCAGAAAAGTTTCCTTGTTTCCCATTGACAGAAAAGAGGACAGGTGAAATATGGTTTTATTTGGAAAAAGCCATTTTAATATCTATAATGTTTCATTGCTTCAAAGCAGCTTCATAAGAAAGAAAAAGAAATAAATGAAACTATGCAAAAATGCACTAGACAAAGCAATACAGTAGGCCATTTTATTTTATTATTTTTTCTTTTTTTTTGTGGGGGCCTTTGAAATACAAGCATGAATCAATTTATGAGCATGCTAAAGAAATGTTTTTATTTTATTTATTGTTTTAATGTCTCATTTAAAGCATAATTTTGGTCTAAGCGTGATGTTTGTTTGGGTTGGCCGCGGCAGCTAAGGTGGGTCGGCAGCCTATATCCTTGGCTGGAATGATTGATTGAACCTTTTGTTTCCATTTACCCCTGAGGGCAGAGAGTCAGTATATCCATTATTTATGGCTGCCTCAGTGCAGTGGGCCGCCCGCTTGGCCCCTGTCTTCTCGCCTGCCTTTATGACCTAAACCTCTACTGAGAAAATGTTACAAGAGAGAGAAATACAGCAACACGATCAATCACACCTAACCTGGTCGGAGGTCGACGACGCACCTCACCCTAGATCATCACTAAATGGGAACCTGCTCGATACGTTAAAACTGTAGCACAATATCAGAGTTGGTGACAGTACAAATGTTCTCAGACCTGTATATTTACTCTTCATCTGTCTGACGGGCACATGTGTTAATTGAAAGTGAGCGTTCGGTAAGCGTGTACGCGTTAGGGATTGATGCCACGCCACTGCGCACGCGCCACACGGGTTTCTCTCTTCAGACTGACAGCTTTGACAGTTTCCCCACCGAGATGTTGACATCAGGAACGTCCAACTAATATGGCGACATGATTGGCACGCGGCAAATACAAACAATCTCATCGGATCATATTCAATGTAATTGGTGCGCGCGGAGAAACAAGGATAAGCAATTTGAGTTGTCAACCGTAATAAGGCTGTTTAGAATAGACTTTCAAGAGAAGAATAAGAAATGTAAATGTGTCTAGAATGATAAAACTGTGAAGGATCAAATTTGTTTCGTTACAAGATACTTGAGAACCAAGATGTCTGATGATTTTCTACTCTTGGTATCCATGACAATTAGCATCAGACAGCGACAAACTTTTGGAATCTCGCATGTCAACGCTTTGTAATTCTCAAGAAAAGGCATCGTAAAGTTCATTCACTCGACATCACTAAAGTTTGTTGGATTGAAACCCGAACAGATTTTCTTTTTTTAAGCACCAAATGAAGACAACGAGGCCGAGTCATTCTGCCTGAGTTCCTCTTTAGACAGCATATGGCGCAGCGTGAAGGCAACAGTTGGTTCGGTGAAGATCTACAGACGTGGACAAAAGAGCCACTGCCGTTTCAAATGAAGGCAGAAACAATATGTTTTCCTCTTTATGATCAACCGCAGAGAGCACTTTTGTCTGTCTTCTCCAGCATTCAGAGACATGTTTCCAAATGTTTTACACCTCATATAATGCTTTGAATGTGTCCGGCACACTTTGACATAGATGGAGCGTTGTTAAGCTCGGAGCGTCTGGTGTTGTTGAGAACAAAAACACGCTGTTAATGAAGTGAGCAATTTACAGTCGGGTGAGATTTTTGGTTCGCTTGGCATTTTTGTTTGTTTTTATATTAAACTCAGAAATGAAAAAGCTTTGATGATACACAAAACTATACACACAATCACTTAAATTCAAAACTACACTTGCCAAGCACCAAATGTACTGTGAAATGAAGACTCACGGTAAGTCGTGGTATAGGCACAAAAAATTTGATTCATTTATTCGTGTCAATGGCACAAAATTTCTATAAATAGTTTTTCGTGTCCGTTGCATGACTTCGTTTAATTTTATGTATTGTTTTCTCATTGTTTTTTCCTATTTTCTTACCATTGTCGCTTGGAGTTGGGGTTAGAATCACTTTTTGTTACACTTTTGGACATCCAAAGCCCAACTCTAAAGGTACATTCACATTATAAGCGAATTTGTCGCTGTGCGTCCCTTATCTTATTCAAAAGAGGCATTTATATTTCTGGTTGTCATAAACAAATGAGTACCATCCACTCCAGTAACTGACGAGAGATGGATGACGTGAACTCCACTGCTTCGTTCTCATTGATAGTCAATCCCGAAAGTCACTCATAATTTCCATAAAGTTAAACATTTCTCAACTATGTTGCGTGACTGAACACACACTATCCAGTCTCCAACAGTCAATGTTGCTCGTGTCACCGATGTCGTCAATCTTCCACTAAAATCAATGAGATCGATTTGCTTTGCTACTGCTAGTCGCTGCTAGTCTGAATGCATAGATACTTGGCTACAGAAGTCCATTGGACCGAATGCGTCAAATAAAGCCGCCATCTTGAAAAAGGGGAACCCCGCATCAGTGTCATTGTAGGCATTGGTGTAACGGAAATAAAAATTCGTGAATGCGATTTTCTTTGTTTTCTTTTGGTTCGTTTCAGCAGTCAGACATGTATTTAGCATTGAGTCCAGAAATAAATATAAAGTTTTGATATTATGAAAATCTACTTTTTCTAACTATAATGCATAATGCTAGTAGCCCTAACATCCATACGCAGCACACAAGTCTGGCATCGTCTATGAATTCGGAGTACAGGCGGAGATAGCAGCTTTACCTAGCTACTTTCTATGACAAAACCCCTGTTCCAAGATGGCGGTGGTTTTGACGCATGCTTAGAACCCCAAGGCGACATCAAAATTCATATACGAACAAATTCGTAAGTTTTTGTACGATTTCTTTTTACCCTTGTGCTGTTGGGTTTAAGGGTGGGGAATATGGGATGGGGTATCGCAATAGTTTTTTCCTAATAATCATACATTTTGTACGAATTCACACGAATAAGCCAATTCGTAAAATACGTACAAATTACCATAAGATCAGGCTGGGCTCGCACTAAGCAACAAAACAAAATCACAATGTGTTCACATATTTGTGACACGTGTTGTTTAACACAATCTCATGGCAATTCGCATTTTATGAGGTGGCAAAATGTGTAAGTTTCGTACGATTTGCTTTCGCCATTGTGATCTTGGGTTTAGCAGTTGGGTATCACTAGTGTTTTCTTTTCTAATAATAGTAAATTTTCATACAATTCACTTCTTACGAATTCATAGAAAAAAGCCAACTTGTACATTATACACAAAATCCTACTGTATAAGATCAGGCTGGTGATCAACTCGTCTTATATATTATGCAGGGATTAATCAGCGTTTTTCAGCAGTGATACAATAATATGTACATTGTAAATATTATAAAATTACGCCAAATATAGTCCACTTGCAGGTGTATCAAAAAGTTCATTTACCATACAAGACTTTTCTACTCAAAGGGTTCAAAGAAATGCCTGTTCTCTGAACCCAAACCCAGAGTCACAAAGTTGTGTTTTGTCTAAAACAGAAGACAGGGATTGTCAACTGTCTTTAAACACAGTTTGTGTTCAGGCAATGACAGGTGCTGACAGTGAATATCTGAAGAGCTCTGTTTTCTGTAAGCATGGACAAAGGCCTGTCGACAACTTAATTCGAACCGACTCAGAGGAGATTCCTGGTTCAAATAAGGGTCAGTAAATAAAATAGGTTAAGATTAAACATCTGAATTTAAGTCTTAAGACTTTTAAAGACAACCTCCGAGTTTTCTTTACTTTAGAAAATTTTTATGATGAAGACGTATGTGTATTATGTTTTGCCTTTACATTGCACTTTTATTAATTTATATCCATTTCAGATATTTCGCTTTTACCTTTTAATTTGCCAAAATCAAAGCACTTATGGGTCCACACTGAAAGTTGTGTACATCAGTACAATGCTTATTTTAACCCTGGAGAACCCCAAGAAGATTTTGCCAATTAACAGCGGCCAAATTTGACCCCATGGGTTCTCCCAGGTTAATGTTTGTTTGAAACAATACATCGACTGAATTTTAATAAATAAAAATGTAATTGTGTAGCCCAGTTTGTATCTGAAAATGCAAGATTCAGAAAGAGTCCTGCTGTTCATATTGACATCGAAAACACCAAGCTGGATATATGCCTCTATGTCTTTGTTTGTCTAATGACAGCACCTTTCACTACGACCGCTCACACTATAAAGAGCACTGTGTGTCTGTGACCTATAACCCCTGACCCTGGTTGACACCTCCACACCCACCCAGGAAATGACCCTACTGTGACCCGTCGTCGGCATAAAGCACGGCACTACCCGAGTTAAAGACGCTCATCATGAGAGCAAGCAGGGGAGCGATCCGGAGCTGCCAGCGGCAGGGGTTACGTTGGCTTATTTAAGAGAGGCTATTACATGATAATGGGCATTTGAACTAAACGATGAGGGCTTTTAGGGCACACAGGGGGCAGGAGATGAGAGCTGAGACAGAGAGACACTGGTGGGCAACGTTTGATAAATGAACAGAAGTCAACACCCATCTGGTACTGCGTCGCCGAGCCTTTCTGCCTTTATTTGTGCTTTTATGTTAATTCTTCAGCATTGACCAGACTCCTGCCACCCACTTTTGTGTCTCTTTTAAAGACTTCCTGGGACTTCCAGCATGCAATGCTTTAAGAAATAACCTTTTTTAATTAAACCCAACTCTCGCCATAGCCATAGAAGCTGTCATGGCATAAAAAAAAAGATCAATACCAAACACTGAGAACAGTTTTAGTCTGGGACTAGGTTAAGCCCTGTCTGGTAAATCACCCCTATACATAATTAATTTCCCAAGCTTAAAAAAACAACCTATGAACAGCAAAATAATATTCATAAATGCTACATTTGTGATGCTTTATGCTGCGTTCACACCCAACGTGAATAGAGCATCTGGCGTGAATGATTTCAATGTTAAGTCGATGCAAATACGCGTTTAGGAGCATCTCGAGGTCTTGCAGCGCGAATGAGGTGTTAAGCGTGCAGCGGTAGATGCGAATCCACCTTGGGTTTACACCAGCCTCGTTTGAGGCATCAAAATCGTGTCTAACGAGTCTAGTTTGCCGCTTTAACATTTTTAATTTAATCCCTTCATTTGCTATAAAGCCGCGTGTGAAATTCTACGTCATGGGAGGGGCTTCTGCGACTCTGCTCACTTTCTGTAATCACGTCACTACTAGAGCAAGCTCCTGATTGGTTAACATGGTGTGTTTTTCCACCAAAGTTCAAAATTTTAAACTCACGCGTTTGCCGCAGCAACGCTTAATTCGCGCAAACTAGATGCGCCACTTAACATTAACATTGCCTTAACATTAAGCCTCTACCGCGGTTGTTCTGAACACAGCATCAGTGACGCAAAATGACACGCGAATGATGCAAATTGATGCGCGAATGACGCAAATTTACAGGCGAGTGACGCGAATTGAGTGTTGTCACGGGAAACGCGCGAGTTGAAAAATCTAAACTTTGGCGGAAAATCGTGCCGCATTAACCAATCAGGAGCTTGTTCTAGTAGTGACATGATCACAGGAAGCGAGTGGAGTCACAGAAGCGCCTCCCATGATGCAAATTTACGCGTGAATGTTTCGAATGGCTAGAATTTTACGCGCGAATGACACAACATGGATCGGATTCGAACTCCGCTGTCCCAGTTAAGCACCACGTCTATGCTGCCCTACAAAGGCAGTAACTTCGGTTTTGGTCGAAAATTAGTTATTGATATTTTTGGGACACTCCTTAATCATGTGGATAACTATCTTGAATCAATTTAGTTGTTTTTCAAGAAAATCAAAAATCAAAAAGAAAATAAACTAAAAGTCACTAAAAGTTTAAACTTTAAAGTCATTTTTCTTAGTTCTAGACTCTAGCAAGTTAAGGTCTTTTGCCTTTGTAGGGCAGTCTATGACTTGATGAACCTCAATGCTGAATACATTTGAGAGCCATAGCTTGAGCGTTTCATATGATTTTAATATGTTTAACAGCAAAAACTATGACTCTATAGACCGACGTCCCACTCAGCCCATCCCACAAACCTAAGCGTAACATCTGCATCAACTGGACGTGTGTCATAACCAGATGTGCGTTATCATGGGAATACAGATGGAATTTTATCAGGATTTGACTTTAACCATAACGGGCATGTGTGCGGCAACAATAACGTTAGGAGCTCTTAATTTCCCCTGAAAACCCCATCAATTATTCATGCTGATGCAGTCGACGCTACGGCTGGCGTCTTCGCACCATGAACCGCTGTTAATTACAACCTACAAGACTGTTACAGTTAATTTCGAGGCGAGCATATTGTCTCTCTGAGGCCGGCGAGCGGGTCGTAAATTATCCTGAAGGTGAAGGAGAACTCGAGGGAAACAGTTATGAAAATTTCATCAATCTCGGCCGCACACCGCAGCTGGTCCTGTCAGCGGCCGCATTGTGGAAGAGCGGCGCTGAGCGGAGGGTCAAACCTGGAGATCGGCGAGGGCCGCGGGTGGCCTGTCACATCCCCGTACTGCTCTCTGTCACGGCACACACACACACACACACACACACACACACACACACACACACACACACACACACACACACACACACACACACACACACACACACACACACACACACACACACACACACACACACACACACACACACGTACACACACATCGCCTATTATTGTAGCGCTGGGCAGAAAGCCACAGAGGCAATCTTCAGCCTGTCCTCCTCTATTAATTTACTCAAAGCATACTCTGTGGTCAAGACCTCATCTTTTCATCAGCTTGACTGAATGTGTGTGTGTGTGTGTGTGTGTGTGTGCGTGTGTGAGATCATTAGCACTCACAATTTGCCACATCATATTTTAGCACAACACACAAATGCCTGTTCTTGTGAGGGCCAAATTGGTTTTTGATTGTGACAAGAACGTCTAAAGGAGCTCTTTATTAACTTGTGTATGAAACAAGCCTTCTTTTCTAAGCAGTAACATCTATCGCTCAGTTATGTTAGCGAAACATCACATTGCTTTTTGTGACATCTTGTACACCAAATGATTGATGTGAACCAGATTCAAACTTTACACATGAAATGAACGTTTGTGCTTGCTCTAAAGGGCCTTTCACACTATGGACAATAATGATAACTATAACTAAATGAAAGATAATAGCAGAGTTCGCAGCACAACTATAACATTAAAGTTACACTTGTAAAATCATTTCCGGAAACTTTTTTTTCTCTCAAATGAATGGCTGATAAAACATTGACAGCCAATCAAATCTATTTGAATTTAAAGTGCTTGCGTAAAGTGCTTCAGAAGCGCATTCAGCGCTGTTGCAGTTGCAGTGAAATTGAATAGGTAATGGTTTTCTTCTACTACACTGATAGATACGATGATACGATTACTTCAAATAGATTCACTGTTTAGAGATAGAGGAAACGCAGCGTTGAGAACATGTGTTGGTTAAAGATGTGCAAATGCAACAACAACTTCATATTTATAAGTTCAATGACATGTCAACATTTTTCTTAAGGAAATGTTTAGTGAATGCCATTAAAGGTAACTGATTTGTGTAAATATTGCACCTGATGAGCACATTAATATAACGTGTAATTATAGGCGGTATATGAAGATTTGGTAGACAACACAGTTTTGACCTGCATGCAGACAAACAGAGATATTGATCAGTTATTTGGCCTTCATCCCCAAATTACAGTGATATCAGTTTTGGCCAGCGCTAATGGTCCGGTGGTTTGGACTCTAATGTAGTTATTGTTATAGTTAACCTTAGTCTTAAAGTGTTAACAGCTCTTAACAGTTTGTTATATATTTGTTAGTTTCAATTTATTTTTTTGTAACGTTCATTTGTTTTGTTTGATCATTTGTTTATACAGTCATATCTTATACAAACATCTGTTAATTAAATAAATGTAAATGTTAACTATTTATCTTTTTCATCCTGTCATCTTTTTAAAAGTTTGTTCATTTGTTATTTATTTGTTTTTCTTAGTTCATTGTTGCATTCTTTCATTTATGCATTTATTGTTTTCTTTCTTTCATTTCTTCCTTTATCATTTTATTCTTCTTTCTTCCTTCCTTCCATCCATCCATCCATCCATCCTTCCTCCCATTCTTTCTTTCTTTTTCCCGTCAGTCCATCTATCCTTCCTTCCTCCTTTTTTTCCTTCCATCATGCCTCCTTTCCTTTCTTCTATTCTTTCTTTTTTCCTTCAGTCCGTCCATCCATCATCCTTCCTTCCTTCCTTTCTTCTTTCCTTCCTCCCATTCTTTCTTTCTTTTTTCGTCAGTCCTTCCATCATGCCTCCTTTCTTTTCTTCTATTCTTTCTTTTTTCCTTCAGTCCATCCATCCTTCCTTCCTTAATACCTTTCTTCTTTCCTTCCTTCCATTTTTTTTCTTTCTTTGTTTCTTTTTTCTTTTATCCTTTCTTACTTGCTTCCTTTCTTTCTTCCATCCATCCACTCCTCCTTCCCTTCTCCAATTCTTTCTTTTTTCCATCCATCCATCCATCCATCCTTCCTTTTCTTTTTTCCTTCCTTCCATTCTTTCTTTCTTTTTCCTTTAGTCCGTCCATCCTTCATTTCTTCCTTCCTTCCTTCCTTCCTTCCTTCCTTTCTTCTTTCCTTTCTTCCATTCTTTTTTCTTTGTTTTTTTTCTTTAATCCTTTCTTTCTTACTTTCTTAATTTCTTCCATCCATCATCCATCCATCCATCCATCATCCATCCATCCATCCATCCATCCATCCATCTATCCTTCCTTCCTTCCTTCCATCTATCCATCCATCCATCTTTTCTCTCTTTCCTGAATCCTTCCTTTCTTCCATTCTGTCTTCCTTCCTTCCTCCCATTCTTTTTTTTTCCTAGCTTCCATCATTCATCCTTCCTAGCATTCTTTCTTCCTTTTTTCCTTCATTCCATTGTTTCATTTTTCCTTCCATCCTTCTTTCCATTCTTTTATTATTTCTTCCTTCCTTCCTTCCTTCCATTCTTTCTTTCTTTTTCCTTCAGTCCGTCCATCCTTCCTTCCTTCCTTCCTTCCTTCCTTCCTTTCTTCTTTCCTTTCTTCCATTCTTTTTTCTTTGTTTCTTTTTTCTTTTATCCTTTCTTTCTTACTTTCTTAATTTCTTCCATCCATCATCCATCCATTCATCTATCCATCCATCTATCCTTCCTTCCTTCCATCTATCCATCCATCTATTCTCTCTTTGCTGAATCCTTCCTTCCTTCCATATTGTTTTCCTTCCTTCCTCCCATTCTTTTTTCCCTTGCTTCCATCATCCATCCATCCTACCATTCTTTCTTCCTTCTTTCCTTCATTCCATTGTTTCTTTTTTCCTTCCCTCCTTCCCTCCTTCTTTCCATTCTTTTATTCTTTCTTTCTTTCTTTCTTTCTTTCACCAGTGCAGGTTGAAGTGTTGCAGCTCGCCTCGCCGCCCCTCCCTGCCAACAGCTGTGCCACCCGTCCGCAGTCATACATCAGCAGCCTCACTCGTCCGTTCACCGCAGCCACAGACGGACACTGAGGTGTGCGAGCGGCTCATCTCATCAGGTGTGAACACCGTCTTCCATCCCTCAATCTGTCAATTAGTGCTGCAGTAGATCAGAAGCGAGCGAGTGTGTGTGGGTCTTTGATAGTGGGCAGAACAGCCTGTCACACAGGAGAACCAGGCGGAACAGAGCTGACATGGCTATTTTTTACCCTGGCTCCCCTTTCCATGAATGCTTATGAATTTTTTTGACACTCACATTGAATGGTTTTGCATAGGAGTCGCAGAAAAGACCTTATGAACTTCTTGACATTTTTTAATATAGTAAAACAGATTTAAGATTGAAGAAATTAGCTAATACAAGATTTAAGAAATAAATCAGATTAGTGTTTTGTGTTCAATAATTCACTTCATGCAATAATTGATATATACCACTTAAATGTACTGTAAGGTAGCAATCTAATCCAACTTCTGTAATATGAACCTTTGAATATGATTTCACTGTTAAAGCTGCAGTCTGTAACTTTCACCTCTCTTTTGTATCATCTCTATTTGAGACATTTGACCGTAAAACATAAAAGTCTCATTAAGTTTTGTGTACTTAATATTTCTTTTTAAATGAAATAATCATGGCTAGTTACAGATATTGAACTCATGTTTGTAAGTTTGCAAAACGTTAAATGTAAAGTTACACATTTATACTATAAATAACCTATATGATACGCCCATGAAACTAGTACAGTACAGTAGACATGACCCAGTCAAACACTGACTATAATGGTATCTCAATGTAAGCCACCTATAATATACCCAAGTGTGATGTCTGATTTGGCGAATGACCTTCCGTGTTTGAGACGCTGTCTGGGTCTTAGCGAAAGCCATCTCTTCCATAAGACTGGCACGTTTTGGCACCTCGGACAGACGCATAAACAGATGCAGTCTCTGTTAGTAATGACAGGTGATTATATGTGGCAGCAGTGCCAAGGCAATTAAACGGCGAGCTGACGGCACCATTTGGTGCGCTGTTATCCCAGCGTTAAGGCTAATTGTGGCAGCACTTTCACTCCTGCCAGGACACTGCGTCGAACATCGTTCATTTTACACCGATACATGTTGTCTGAAAATGAATGCTGGCTTTCTCTGAGGGTTCTGGGATCAGACATGGTAAAGTAATTACCCAACGTTTCATAATTATGATCAGTCAGATCAGTTTTTTGTGGCAATGTTCCTGTTCGTCTGATTCAGTGTGTAATTTTTAGAAAGATCTCTTGACAGAAATGCAATACAAAATTATATTATTAGTGGTGTATAAAGACCTTTCATAATACACCGTTATGTTTTTATTACCTTAGAATGATATGTTTTTATCTATATACACCGAGGGTCCCCTTACGTGAAAGTCGCCATTTTGTGCCGCCATGTTTCTACAGAAGCCCTTAACAGACAAACTTTTTTTGTCTCCGACGATGACATGTTTTTCCGGTGGTGGCCATAGCTCCTCTGTGTGTTTCAAAAGCGAGGGGTGAGCAGTGGACTGAGACGTTTGCTGCAATTCACAACCTCACCACTAGATTCTGTTAAAATTTACACACTGCTCCTTTAACACATTCAACCTTTATGAAGACTATAATTTAAAGGGGACATTTCACAAAACTTTTTTAAGATGTCAAAAAAAATCTTTGGTGTCCCCAGAGTACATATGTGAAGTTCTAACTCATGCAAATAAGCCGGCTTCTGCACAAATGGCAGTGCTGTGGTTGGATAGTGCAGATTAAGGGGCGGTATTATCCTCTTCTGACATCACAAAAGGGAGACTCAATAAGAATGGTTTACCAAAACTAAGTTGTTGGGTTGATCTTTATCACATTTTCTAGGTTAATAGAAGCACTGGGGACCCAATTATAGCACTTAAACATGGAAAAAGTCCCCATAACGTGTTACTGTATTACTGTATAAGGTGGCCCAAACCAAAAAAAGTCCAAATGCCCTGTCAGTGGGCAAGTAAAAATCAAGTTTTTTTTTGTTTATATGTCTATGAGATGTTTTTTAATCAAGACAAACCATGTGCAAATTCATCATTCAACACCATTGCTGAGTATTTTCTCCAGAAAACTGGAGTTCCCTTTCAGTCGGTCACTACGACGTCACGTCGTGACCGACGAATTGGGAACTCGCTTAGAGAGACCAATCTGCTTCGAATACTACTAAAACGCCAATGAACTTGGCATTGAGATATTTGCATAATGCTGGCGCCGCCCCGCCAGGTGCGTATATAAGCAGCAGGTGCAAATAGGGAAATTAGCTTTTTATCGCTTCGAAAGCCGGCAGTATCTGCTACTGAGAAGCTACTTTACTCTGTTGGGATTTGATTGCTGAAGTTGGTTGAACTAGCAGTATCACAGCGGACGCTTCGCTTATTCCACGGCTCTACATCTGTTTATTGTTTTGAGTTTAGTGTGTGCGTTGCCTTCCTGTGCGCTCATCAACTAAGCATCTGAGTGAATTTCCCTAAAAGAGTGATACGAGAGAGCTTTGTGCCTTGTTAAAGGCAGCCACTCTCTCGTATATGCGGAGATCAGCGTCCTTTTCAGGATAGCTTTTCGCCCGTGCGATCTTGGATGCGAGAAGTATAGGGTTCCAGTGACGGTCACGAGCGCTTTCTTCGTGCTCAGGCATCGAGCACTCCGGGGCTGCGTTCGTGGAGAGTTTCTGTTCTCTCTGTGAGAGCATAACCCTCTTGGATTGCGGAGACGACTGTCGTTTCTACGGGAACGCTGTCCGCGCCTTTGCAGTGCTGACGCCGCCATGGTGCGGCTGTCAAGCGCTCGCAGGGCGCCCTTCGCGTCACTACGCTGAGTCCTCCACCTACCGGCCTTCTCATCCTCAGCCGGTCGAGGCTCCGGTGGAGACTGCAGAGTCGTGTTCTACGATGTCTGCCGAATCCATTGGACCTCCTTCTGGTCCCGTCACTTCTGCACCATCAGAGGGGTGTCCATTTTTCCTCCGAGGCAGAGTCGTTCCGGAGATGGCGGCCGTGCCCGCTCGAGCGGCGGAGACGGTAGAGTTGGAAAGGTTAACCCCTCTCCGCCCGAACCGTCCCGCCCACATGATTGGTACTTCGGAGCTGCTCGGGCCTCTCGGTCCTCTCCTCCTGTGCCTTTCTTCCCAGACGGCACGAAGAGCTGACGTGATTTGCGGCCGTCCGGCCGTTCAGCTTTCACCCCTCACCTCCCTCACCAACGGAGCCGCTAAGGGCGGGGACCCCTTCAGTGGAGCGGGATGCGTTCCTGGAGGGACCACCCAACCCTTCCCTCCCGTGTTTGTAGACAGTCGTCCGGTTACGGACGCTGCCCATCAGGCATGCCGGAGAGGCAGCTTCAGCCCTGCACGTAATAACGTGCTGCAGGCTCACCAAGGATTTACCAGGGAGGCCGCGACCTTCAGTCGTGCGATGTCCACCTCAGTGGTTCAAGATTGCCACCTTTGGCTGTGTCTGGCTGACATGATGGACGAGAACAACTTGAATGCTCCTGTCTCACAGACCGGCCTCTTCGGCGAGCCAGGGGAGTCGTACAGCTCCGCTGCGCAGACTGAGGCGATCTCCTAGGTCATGCCCCGGCGGAAGAGAGCTGCCCTTGGTCCACCACGCCGGCTCCTCAGTCTGCCTCTCGCCGTCGGCGTCCTGCGGCGACCACCTCCTTTTCCCCTCCTCGGACCCCATCTCGGCAGCGCAGGGGAACCGGTCGTCAGCAGCTCGCCCCGCCCGCTCAGCCGCTTCCTGTGAAATTCGGGAGTTTAAGTGGCCAGTGAAGGGCGACCCGGATTGGCAGAGGATCACTCTTCAGGAGATGGAGCTCCTTCCCCCGATAGAGGGTCGGGTGGAAAATCCTTGGTTTGCATATGTTCCACCGGCTGTTCGGCCGGTACCCACTTAACCACACATAAGAGTGCATTCCTCTTCCCTCTCTAGGTCTCCGGAGGATCGAGAGAGCCGTGAGCGGGTTCACACCAGCTCCCCTACCTCTCCTCTATCGCCAGCGGGTGACCTGAGGAGTCCGAGCTCTCCGCTGAGGAGACCGGACCACCAGCACCCTCATCGGAGTCTGCGCTCTCCGTAGAGGAGACCAGACGACCGTTACCCTCAGCGGGCTCAGGTCAGTGTCACACACACATACTGTAGATGTTTATGCTGTCACAGCAGACGCATCGGCAGTCCCACCTGTCTCGCTTCGCTGCCCCACCGCGGGTACTTCGGTAGTGTCGTTATTTCTCCTCGTACGGCGCCTGGGTGCTTGGCTTCAGTTCCCAGCCCGTTTCGTTGGGTTTTACGCACGATCCGCCTCGGTTACGAATCCGGCACACCCCAAATTCGGGCTTTCATTTCACTGTGGTGAAAGCGTCCGAATGCACATGTACTGCGTGCAAAAGTCGATATCCTGTTGGCGAAGGATGTTCGAGCCGGTCCCTCTTACCGAGATGATGATGATGATAGGGTTTTTCCAGCCTTTATCTCATAGTACCCAAAATACGCGGCGGGTTACGATCGATTTGATTTACGCACCGGCTCTACGAAGGTGTTCTTTTTGGATGATAACGCCGAGGCTCGTATTTCAATATTCAGATCGGTTTGCAGCCTTAGACCTGTAAGACGTGTACTTTATGTGTCCATCTCCCCTCGCTTTAGACCGTTTTTTCGCTCTGCGTCGTGGGGTGGGCATATTAATACTAAGTACACCATTCGAGCTGTCTCTCTCTCTCCGTGTCTCCATGTGCTAGTCACGGCATTAAAATGTCAGAGAGAGAGAGCGTTGTTCGCATTCTGCTTTTTTCTACGTCGACTTTTAATAGCCCGTTCTTGGCAGACGTGCGCGAACACAGAGAGTTAATGCTTCGGCATCTCGCTCGTTTAAGTCTCCAGGTCGACTGGGAAAGAGCAACTTTGCCCCGTGCAGAGGATCCTTTTTTCTCAGTATGGAAATAAGACTCGATCGACTAACTGGCGTGTTTAACAAGAGCGCGCATCCAGTCAGTTCTGACTTGCCTCGGTTTAATTCGAGGGAAGTACGCGGTCCCTCTGAAACAATTTCAGAAGCTCCTGGACATATGACAGCATGCTGCGGCTGTGACGCCGCCCGAGCTGCTTCATATGAGACCGCTTCAGCGTTGGCTTACGATCGAGTCTCGAGGAGAGCGTGGCACACCGACATACACCGTGTAAACATTGCACCTGCGTGTCATTTAAATTTTTCCCCGTGGTAGACCCGGCATTTCCGATTGAAGATATGCCCCTGAGGGGTCTCCTGGCATTCTGTATATTGCAATGCCCTCAGCACGGGATGATCAGCCACGTATGACGGGCTTGCAGTCTCAGGGGTGTGCATAGCACCCCAACTGCCGCGAGCGGTGCGCTGTATATCTGGGACTTGTACGCTCCGCTATGGAGATGCGAGGGAAGGATGTATTAGCCGACACCAATAACATTGCGACTGTTGCGTTATTTACCGTTAAGGCGGTTTTGCGCTCTCGTCACCTGTCGCATCTCGCTCGTCATCTCCTCTTTTGGAGTCAGAAGCATCTGAGGTCCCTTCGTGCCATTTACATCCCGGGTTCGCTCAGTACAGCGGCAGACGCGCTTCCCGAGCTGCGCCCCCGGCGAATGGCGACTCCACCTCCAGACGGTCCAGCTAATTTGGAAGAAGTTCGGTTGTGCGTAGATAGATCTGTTTGCGTCGCCGGACGATACCCATTGTCGCCTATTTTATTCACTAACCGAGGGCAGCCTCGGCGTGGATGCGTTGGCACACAGCTGGCCGCGGGGGGTGCGTAAATACGCATTCCTTCCAGTGAGCTTTATTGCGCAGACACTGTGCAAAGTCAGGCAGGACGAGGAGAGCCTTTATTAATCGTCCGTACTGGACGACCAAGAATTGGTTTTCATAGTTAATGCTCCTCGCGACAGCCCTCCCTGGCGGATTCCCCTGAGGAAGGACTTTCTTTCTCAAGGAAGGGGCACATTGGCACTCGCGCCCGACCTGTGCGATCTCCATGTATGGTCGTTGAGCGCGCGCAAGGTTTAGGTGATTTATCGCAAGCGGTATCTAACACCATCGACGCGGTTCGAGCACCGTCCACAAGACGGGCTTACGCGCTTAATGAAACCTTTTTCGTCACCCGGTGCTCTTCGCAACGCGAGGACCCCAGAGAATGCCCATTAACATTGTGCTTTTATATCTTTAACATAGGTTAGATGGTAGGCTGTCCCTCCGCCATTTAAGTTGATATCGCCGCTATTTCTGCTCATCACTCACTTATCAACGGCAGATCAGTTGGCCAGCATGATTTAATTATTACATTTTAAGAGGCGCTCGCAGGCTAAACCCCTCGCGCCCTCCCTCTTTTCCTGAGACCTGTCCATGGTGCTGAAGCCTTCAGGTCTCCCTTTTGAGCCTTTGCAGTCTACGAGTCTGATGTTTTTATCAATGAAAACTCTGACCCTGATAGCATTGGCCTCCATGAAGAGAGTAGGGGATTTACATGCATTCTCTGTTGACGTTTTGTGCTTTTAGTTTGGTCCTGCTGTCTCACTGAGACCCAGACCAGGCTACGTGCCCAAAGTTCCCACCACTCCCTTCAGAGATAGGTGGTGAGCTTGCAAGCGCTGCCCCCGGAGGACGCAGACCCAACCATGGCTTTGTTGTGCCCCGTACGCGCACTGCGACTCTACGTGGTTCGCACGCAAAGCCTCAGGACCTCAGACCAGCTCTATGTTTGTTATGGTGGCCAGCAGAAAGGGAAAGCTGTCACTAGCAGAGGATGTCTCTTTGGATAGTTAATACTTCGCCCTGGCTTATAATCTTCAGGGTATTCCTTGCCCCTTTAATTTGAGTGCGCACTCCACACGGAGCGTTGCCTCATCTTGGGCTTTAGCTTGTGGTTCCTCGCTAACAGACATCTGCAGAGCTGCTGGTTGGGCGACACCTAATACGTTCATTAGATTTTACAGTGTTCGTATCGAGCCTGTATCCTCTCGTGTTCTTTCCTCACCAGGGAGGGCACGGAGAGCAGACTCGCAAGTCGGCTTGCAGCCTCCGACTGAGGCTCCTAATTGAGTTTCAGTATGGAAGGCCATCAGAGCAAAAATGCGTAATGGTTTGAATTGCTCTTCCTCCGCTGCCTTGGCAGCCTTTGTTGCGGAGCATTGGCTGTCAGCCTTTCACTAGCTGTATTCTTACGAACCTACGTGTTTGGCTTGGGCTCCACATTGTGTCCCAACGGGTTCCTTTGTGAGTATTATTCCGTGGGGTTAATCCTACCAGCCCACGTTTCCCTTAGCAGAGCACTGCTTTGCTTACACAGCCACGGCTGTCATTTTTACCTCAACTATGGTTGACTTTCGCCCACCATTAGCCCTTAAGAGGGGCGGTGGCTTCCGCAGCGTTCCTATCCCGCTCAGGTAGGGCGCTTCCCAGTCGCTGGCACTTCTGTGGGGTTAAAGGAACAACTAGTGCCCGGCCTTCTGCCTTAAAACCTACCTCCTCCTCCTTAAGTGGAACCGGAGGGCTTTTACGCAGACACTGGAAGAGGTCAGCCCCTAGTGGCGTTTTGGTAGGGATTCCCAATTCGTCGGTCACGACGTGACGTCGTAGTGACCGACTGAAAGGGAACGTCTCGGTTACGGATGTAACCCTCGTTCCCTGAAGGAGGGAACGGAGACGTCACGTCCCGTCGCCACAGGTGCTGCCACCTGCTGTTACGGCCGGTCACACTTTCCGGCTTTCTCAGCGAAAAAGAAGCTAATTTCCCTATTTGCACCTGCTGCTTATATACGCACCTGGCGGGGCGGCGCCAGCATTATGCAAATATCTCAATGCCAAGTTCATTGGCGTTTTAATAGTATTCGAAGCAGATTGGTCTCTCTAAGCGAGTTCCCAATTCGTCGGTCACGACGTGACGTCTCCGTTCCCTCCTTCAGGGAACGAGGGTTACATCCGTAACCGAGACGTTTTCCAGCATTCCTAAAGGGATGAAGTTTGGTGCAGAATGGGAAAACCACCAGCATCTTTTGTTTGCAGATATACTGACTGTACATCTGCTTATTACACAGCTATTTACCTCATAAGTAAGGAAAGGAACATTAAATATTGATTTGAAATATTTTATTTGCTCATTTTTAATAAATACAGACCTTCCACAAAGACAACCAGTTTACTTTCAGTTTTAAGATAAGACAAAATGTCATGAACACACCATTTGGTTTATTTGATTGTAAATGTAATGTCATATAATATTATTTAAAGACATAATTATATTTACTGTACCTGTCAAAATGATTTGCAGAATCCGGGTTACCGTGTGTTATTAGTTTGGAGTGATAGTTATTCCAAAACCTTGGAATATTGTGATTGGCCAATCAGAATCAAGCATTTTAGAGAGCCGTGCAATCATTCCAGATATTTTTGGGGAAGCTGTTGAAATGCAATCCTGTAAATGTATACAAGAAGTCATTTTCAATTAAGATTGTATCAGGGTCCAGTTGTAGCGGTCACATTAAATCTGCTTTGTCAGAGCATTACACATCTTAGTGTAATGAGAAGTTGACACCTGCATGACACATGTGTTTAAATGGCTGTTGACCAGCTGAACATATGATGCCACAGAACGCAGTGTGCTGTTATTCTTTCATTACTGAGGTCTTAACTGTGAACAGCCAACGCTAAGAGCTTTTAATCTTGCAGGATTTGACACAGAAGAGTGGTCCAGTGTGGAATTTCACAGCCGTGTACACACCACACCTCACAGGCAGATTTTATCCACAGACATGTGTTTGCAGACCTGAAACAATAATGAGATTACAAGCTATAGTATGTCATCCACTACGCATGTTGTTCAATCAAATATAACCAAAATGTATTTTTATAATCTGAACACTTGTTCTGAAATGATCGATTTTGTTTGATACTATGCTGGATACACTGTTGTCTAAAGCTGCTGTAAGTTTCAATTCATTCAATTTTCACTTTGCATACTTAAATATTTATACAAAATCTTTTTTATGAATGTGAAAAGTTTTACTAACGAAAGCTCTTCACTATATTGTCCAGTGTGATAGAAATGTGCATTAAATGTTATGATTTGTGTGAAGCAGTGTTTTGGCAGAGGAGACGTCTATCAGATGGAGTGTAATTAGGAGTCTGTGAACAGACTGTTGTCTCGCTGGGCTGTGTTTGATGCTGATGGGACGCTGTGCTGTCAGTTTGGCCAAAACTAGCCAATTTTAAATAGGGGGTCAAAGAGATTTCCTGCGATCAGCTTTAATTTACCCACAGGCATGCCAAAATCACTTGATCATCCGTACAGCAATGACACCTTCCACAAATACACATACACATCAGTGTACCATGTAATTTTATAGCAACTAAGCTTTTATTTATGGAAGATTATGGGGAGGTACAGGGATTATCTTAAAACAGGACTAGGCCTTCATTTAATGAGGAAATATAGTTATAATAAACATTCCTTAATAAAAACATTACTTGCATTTTGAGGCAAAACAAAGGGCACTGATTTATTTTAAGATGTGTCATTGCAAGTTGTTTTCAGTTTGGACAGCTCTTTCATTTATTTTAGCGGGAAAATGTCCCTAACTGTATAAATGACGGCTTAAATTTTTACTTGATTTTGATCTTTAAAATTCAATTATACAACTGATATTCAATGAATGTAGTAGATACAAACTTGAATTACTAGCTGTGTAACACTTTATGTGCAATTCTGTTACCGAAAAAATTATTCATTCAATTTAAACTTTTGTTTAAATTTAACTTAAATAAATTGATTGCAACCGCTTACCTTAAAAAATGGATTAAATTGAATGAATCATTTTTTTTCAGTGTTTTACAATTTTTTTACATAAATAAATGGACATTATTTAGAGTCTTTCTACACTGTAAATAAATTGCAGGATATTTGTCAAATAAACACATATTTTTTATGTTTCTTGAAATTGTGTCTATGTTTCTAAACTATGTTTCTAAAATTAAGTTAAACAATTTCAACTTGAATTTATAAGTTATGTCAACAACTTTACGCAAAAACATAAAATAGTAGGTTGAATTGACTTGCAAAAAAATTGAGTTTTTTTTACAGTAACAAGCAAATTTCATTAATTTGTTTTGTAATTTTTGCACAAATTTCTATGTAACATGTTTTTTTAAGCTGACCCCCAAACCATGTTAGAAAATTATTGTAAGAAAACAATAAAATAAATAAATTCTATTTTAATGTAAAATTTCTAATGTATGGGAAATATAAATGTATCAGTGATTGCAAACATTTAAAAACAAGGTTTAAAGTAAATAGCACCACAAAAATGTCCACCTTAATTTTGGCTTGAGATATTTTCAGTTAAATGAAACATAATTAATACTGATAGATGATGGATGGATATTTTTATGTTTGTTTATATAGTGATGTATAGTGTAGTGTTGTTTGAAGCTTTAATCCCCTCTTGGGAAAAATCATATTAAATAAGGTCTTTAGTCACAGACAAACATTTTTGTGTCTGAGTACAAAATACCATTACAAATATAACAAAAATAACTATGACTGTTGTATTTGTCATAGACATAAACTGATAATAATTCATTAATGCATTAATTCATGAGTTATTTGAAGTGCAGGCAGTCGAACAAATAAAGTAAATGGTAATACTTTTGTAGTTTAAAAATAATCATACCCAGATCATTATCAGCAATCTGTTTTCAATTTATAGTCAAATTAAAGGGTTCATGTCTTCAAGATATTTGTGTCCTCACTCCTCAGCATAAACTTTACTATTATATTTAATCTCAGATAACAAATCCTATTTCAAATGTCATTTTCCAATGTTTATCAATGTGTATCATCACATGTTCATTATTTAATAATGGTGTTTTGTCAGCGCTTAACTGGAATCAGATTATTATAGTCACATTGCTTTGTCCTATCTTTCTCATAGACATTAAAGTTTAACTGTGGAATCATTACAATAAATACGTTTGAATATACATTTAACACGTTTTAAATCGATCCTGACACATTTCATTCCACACAAGATACTTTCATGTCACAAAAGCCATTTGATCACCTCCTTTTATTTTTAACATGTCACATTTTATTTGAAATGCAGAAAATTATGCGACTAAATGACTGTCAAACATCTGCACAGTTTGTTGCTATCTTAAGATAAAATTGCTGTTTTTAATGGAAAAAACTATTTATTAAATAGTGTTAAACAGTAAGTGAATTCAAAAAATAGACGTCAAAGAAACAGATAAAAATGTGATTGAATCAATGATTTATATAACATCATTTGATTTTGGCCTAGTTTTAAGTGATTACTTTTTTATTTTTACACTTTCTAAAACATACACAACATTAAATAAAAAAAAGCTTTTTAGTAAGAAATCCTGTCTTCTGGTCATAGGAAATTTGATACTGAGCCGGGTTACAACTTTGTGTTCACTGTAAAAGGTGAAGAAATAAAATCTGCTGGCGAGAGATCTGAGCAAAAAAAAAATAAAATAAATGGCTTTGCCATAATGTTGGTAAATGTGTTGATCCAGTGGTGCAGCAGGGCTTGTAAACACTGTAATTATAGTGAAGTTAGAGAGATATTTAGGAAACGTTAAGGAGCCCCGATGGAGAAAGACTTAATAGACTTATATAATGACTCCCCATTACTTTACCTGATGATTATGACCTTTATTCACATCTGCACAGTGTAATTTAATCTAGATCCAAAAGCACAATAAACATATTGCTCATTCTGAATCATGAGTAGGGGTGGGTCTATTGAAATTGTTCTATAAACATTCAAAGCACAACAACTAGTTTTAATTAACACTAAGTGTGTTCACATACATAAAATAAGTGGTTTCCTTTTATAAAATCGCTATTTGGATATATGTAACGTCTCTTGCAGACAGTGATGTCAAGTCTGACCAGTCATTTAAAAAGCCGTCCGGCAATCGGTCAAAAGCTATATGGTTATATCTCTTCTCATGTCTGTAAATGTAGCATGAGCTTTGAATTTCCATCAACTGCATGAGTCTACAGCAGAGATACTTTACAATTTTTTCCGCTTATGAGGTTGATCTTTTACACACGGAGACATGGTGAACAAAACTGCTCAAAAGCCTCAACACCTGTCAAACGACAATGACACCCAAACAAAGAAAACAAATGACTCTACACAAAGAGTTCCTTTAGGTCATCAAATATTAACATATTCAGTAACACAATTTATGTAGAGTTAATCAGAAGTTCAATTAATACAAGTGACACAAATCTTCACGTAAATCTTCATATATTAAGTCTTAAGCAAGTTTGTTATTTTACGCCTTTCTCATATGGATGATCCAATATCATTAAATCTGTGATGTGCCACAGGGTTTGGTGCTTGGCCCTCTCATTTTCCTATAAAGGCATATTTAGCATCTTTTGGGTCCAAATGCAAAAACTCCTTAACCACCAGCACAAGTATAAACCTAACGTGCACCTATTTCATTGCTAAAAACAATGTTATTTTGTTTTGCATGTTTTATGGTAAAAAACACATTATTTTCCACATACAGTACTTTTTTGTAGCTCCAGATATCCTGTCTTCCTGAAACCTACTGATTTTAGTCAAAACTCATCGGTTAGAAAAGCTTTGTGTCCCTGATTGGCCAGCAAATCTGTACATTGTGATTGGCCTAAATGACGTCAGCAGGAAATGTTGTATCCTTACCATGTTTAAAAGATTGGCTCACAATGCAATGCTAACAGGAGTTAACTTACAGGCTGTGAGTCAAAGCGGGAGGAATTATGATAATGTCGGTCTTGTCTCCGTCACCAATCCCAGGAAATAAACTGTTGCATACAATCCGTTTGTTAGTTGTAGTCCAAGAAAAGAGATTTACTTTGGAGACGATAACTCGCGTCATTGTTTGCCTTGGGGTTTGTGCCTTTTGCATATTGTTAACATGAACTAATACACACTTACACACCGAAGGAAATTTTAAATTGTAATTGTATTGACATATAGTTTGTTTATTTATTTTTTTGTCTGATGCTGAAACTTTAAACTTAAATTTTCCTTTCTGCAAATTCAAATGTGTTTTTTTTGGTTCATTTGTTTATTATTAGGCATGTTGTATACTTCTGAATGGTTTTGACACAGGATACTGTCAGAGTTCTGTATATTTTCTGTTTTCACAGGGTCCACCTTTAGCCCTTTTGCTATAACACATGTCGAGAGTTTGCAAAACACCAGGCTTTACTGTGTTATTGAAATGATAGCTATTATATCCATTCAACTGAGGTCAGACACTCAGTTATTGAATGAGGTTTGATCTTTCCCCAATGAGAATCCAATGGCATCGATCGCTCTGTAATATGAGCTCATTAGCAGACTGATTCAGGATCAGCGTGTTTGGGAAACGAAGAGGCAGTCCATCTTGACCTTAGCTAACGTCTTCAATCGATTAACTCAGACTGCAAAAATAAGCCGTGGAGAGGTGAACAGTGCTTGGCCTGAAACATGATTACGGTACTTTGGCCTCTTGGTTTTTAGCATTAGAGTAGAGTAACTTTATTAGCACTTACTGATAGTATTAATAATGACTTGGGGCGACTGATTTACATTGATTCTTGTTGCGTGCGTTTCAAGAGCCGTATGGCACCACACACTTTATGTGTTTAAATTATGTGAAAGTGCATGCTAAATTACTGTACTCGGAGCTGATGGCAGGTAATGTCGTTAATGACTGGCTAAAAGATTCGATTAGACTCTTTAAGCATTTCAATTGAGTGTTATGTACCTGAGTTAAGGATGTCTACTGAATATGTACCTCAAAATACTGGACCTAGCCTTTAAGGAACGTCAACGCAGTAGTTTGGCGAGCAGAAACATTATGGTTGCTGTTACACATCACAAGACATAAAGCTGTGTGTTATCATCTTTAACTGGAAAATAAATAGAGGAATGGCTAAAATGCAGTCAATGTTGAATTATGAAAAACATTTTTTTTCCCTTTTTGAACCTCAGCTGTATCCTAAACCACAGTTGACACCGTGGAGTAGCGTCTAATATAAATGGCTAATGGATTGTGATGACCAACTACATGGTTGAAAGACCATGTAATCTCTCTTCAATTACTGAAAAGCACACACAGCTCTCTCTCTCTCTCTCTCTCTCTCTCTCTCTCTCTCTCTGTCTCTCAGTGAGGGGTTGTGATGTGTAAAATATGATGATCTGTTTTTAAGAGGCTCTTGAAGGCAGTAGGCAGCTGTCTGATTATCTGTGTTTAGCACCATGTGGTATTATAAACCGCTCAGATGCACATGCACACACTTTGAACTCACTTGCATGCTTGTCAAATATCTCTGCAATTGATCTTGTTTTTGTTTTATTGTTTTTCATTGACCTTTAATATTATGATTATGCCTCATAATAAAATTATTATTATTGTTGTTGGTGTTGTTTCAAAGCCTTACTATTCTGGTAATAATAGAGCAAACATTTTGATGAGCCCACATCTTGAACAATCAAATGCTGTCTATGTGTCAAACAAGTCAAGAAACAAACCTTGGATTTACGGGTGTGATTTAAAGAGCCCCTATTATCCAATTCATGATTTTACATTTGCTTTGGTGTGTAAGTGTGTATTAGTACATGCTAACAATATGCAAAGTTACAAATCCCAAAGTAAACGATGACGCGAATTATCATCTCCAACTTAAATCTCTTTCCTTGGACTACAGTGAGCGCAAGAATCTGTGAGCTGACGTGGACTCAATGCACATTATCATAGTCCCGCCCGCTTCTGACTCACAGCCTTCATATTTAAAAAAAAAAAATTACTACTGACCACACCATGAATCAAACACAATTTTGAGCAGTGTAGAGTAGAGCTTGTTGTTTCTCGTTTCTACAATCTGAAATGCGGACATGGTTAATGTTTTAGTATCCTTATCTTACCAATCTATTGCGTCCTGCTCAAGCCGCGCGGGTAAAGTTGATGAATCAGCTTGATCATCTGCATTTTTGGATCGGATTCGGGCTCGTTTTGATAAGGTAGTAAAGACGATATTAACTCCTGTCAGTATTGCACTGGAAGCTGATCTTCCAAATATGGTAAGCGTCACATTTCCTCACGATGCAAGAGGTATTTGGCCAATCACAAAGCACTGGAGAGATGGTCTTTTTAGAGAGGTAGGGCCTATGCAACAATAATGTACACTGTAAACCCGGACAAGTTGAATTTACTTAAAAAATTGGAGGAAATGTTTTGGCTTAAAAAAAAAAGTAATGTAAACTAAAACAAGTGTACATTTAACTTAAAATTACTAGAAATCCAATCTATTTCAGCAAATTCATTAAATGTAATTTGTTACATTAATTGCTCGGTCCGACGTCTCCACCTAGTAAAATGAGTTCAAAATGTTTCTATTTTTAATTATATTACTTTTATTTAGTGTCATATATTGTAAGACTATACAGTAAGTCAGTTATTGAATAAACGTGATTCTCCACAGAGACACACACAAAACGGCGTTTTTGAAATGCATTGTAATAAAATGTGCTAAATGGGGTTCATGTAAGTAAACACAGTGAACGGTGACTTCACAAAATTATTATTTACAACAAAACAACATTATAAATATAATAGCATAAACCTCCATGACATTTTATGAATAAATATTAATAAGTATTTAAAGTTCTTGTTCTGTCAAAAAGCTTAAATAATCAATAGTTCAGGCACTAAGGATTATGAGTATTTCTTACAAATTGTACTGATCATTTAAGTTAATTTCACTTGAATGTTTTAGTTTAATGAATTTTATTCCCAAAACTTAAAATATTAAGTGATGTTTATGTCATTGTTTATGTAAAGACAATGCCTGGGTTAACAGTGTAAGGTATGTGCAAAATAATGTGTTTTTTAAAACATAAACCATGCAAACAAATTGCACCAAATAAACAAAAGAACATTCTTTTTACTAACACCATATTTCCCCTTTAAATCTGTTTACTCTGCTAAAACAATAATATTTACCAATTACACTAATATATTTTCAATTTAAAAAAAACTGCACTACTCAAAGAAAATGTTACACTGTAAAAACAAATACTTTGCTGCCTTATAATTATTTTTATTTTTTTGTTGAATCACAAGTCAACTTAATTTTATAAGTTATAGCAACTCATCTCTTGTCAAGATAAATAATAGGTCAAATAAATTAAGATAAATATAGAAGAAATGTAAGCAATACTCATAATCCTTTGTGCCTGAATATTTTGATTATTTTCTTACATTTAGATCTGGCAAGTTTAATGTTCTAACTGGGTTTTAAATTATAATCACTGTGGTTACAAAACAGAAAAGATTCTGAGTAGGATGTTTCTGTAACATATCTAGAGAATATTACACAAACATGGACCTGTAAACCAGCAACCATCAAAGAGTGAATTAATACTCTGAAGCATTCAGTACAATTTAACAATAAAAGAAAGATTAAAGATTAAGAATTGTTATCATATCGGTTGTTAGGTTTTGATAGATTTCATCAAGGCAATTTTCTAAAGTTGAATACGTTTTCCGTAACTCCAGTAGTTAACATTTAATTCAATTCAATTTTATTTATAAAGCGCTTTTCACAATTTCTTAATTGTTCCAAAGCAGCTTTACATTATGATCCAACATGATGGATTAATCACAATAACTTCATACAATCAATACCACTTTTTATCAGTAATGTACTAAGAAAAACAGTTTAGGGTCAATAACAGAATTATTAGGCGTCGGGATCTATTCATTTAAATCCTTTTATGTTTTTTAAGTTTTAAATTGAAGCTAATGAGGAACCTGAAAATTCTTTAGTAAGTAGTTTGGCACAATGTTTTAAACTTTCTCTTAAACACATCAAGTTAGTTCAGATTGTTAACTGTTAAGAAGTAACCGAGGAATAAAAATCTAAATTTGGGAACAAAGATGACACTTTCTTGGCACATGCATATTTCTCCTTTTTTTGTCATCATGTTACATACTTTTATGTCTGAAACCTTTACATTAAAAAATATTTTGCACCTATAAAGATTACGTTCAGATAACTGTAAAAGCTCATAAGTCATGTGTGAATATGGCAAGCTATGCATCCGCTGTGAATAAAGCAAGATGTCTGACCCATCCACCGCTGTTTTTACTGTACTGTACCTCCTCTACGGCTGTAGCTAAAAGCAAGCCGACTGACTAATGCTTTTATTAGCTTTAAGACCAATGCCACAAAATGATGAGCAATCTAATCTCATCAAGCATTTAAGAGTATGAGAAATGAGACGTTTGCAGGTATACACAAAGTCCTAATGTCAGTGTTCCCGGGCTCTTCGTCCCCTCTGGGCTTTCTCCATCACGCCGACAGACAGAAAGAATGATGTGAATATTATTCTTCTCTGAATGGCATTAGAAGCCCACATGGTTTCCGCGACAACTTTAGCGGCACGGCGATATGAAAACCGAAGAGGTCGTGGCTCATATTCAGCGATGATTGACAATTATGGCCACATAATTCTCCTCCTGTCAGTCGCGCACAGCACCCTGCTCTCTCTCCATCGGAGTGACACGTCCCTTAGATAGAGGAGAATAAATATGTCATAAATCAAGCCAAAGGCTTATGGGCCCCCACTGGGATAATCTGCCATGATGCACCAGTCTAGTATTCATCATTAGATCGGGAACTAGCAAAAGGTCACAGCACCAGGTAATTTCCTCCCTCTCTTTCTCTTGAATCGCGGACACGCGGCCCGCAAAACGCCCGCTCATCTCAGCCAATAAGAGTGCATTAAAATGAGATTTCCGTATTATTTCCCCCAGCCTCCGCCGTATTCACGGATAACCTCGTTTCGCGGCAACATTTCGCCCTACTTGTTTCTTTTTCTCATCTGCTTTCCTTTGTGTGTCGTGTCTGTCAGACGTTGATTTATTAGCATCTCCTAGCATCGCCGCGGCGCTAGCTTAAGTTGGGTTAGCATGGGCGCCGCTGTCGGCTGCTGAGCTAATTACCGCTCTTAATGAGGAACCGCTGCTTGGGTGGACATGACACTTGAGGCGTGTCGTCAGAGAAAAACAAACAAACGGAAAAATTTCATTAGCGCAAAGTGACAGCTTCTTTTTATCTCGCTTCTCACGGCTCATATCGCACCGCGGTCTACGTCGTTTGCTCTGCGTATAATGAACCGCTCTGGTATTTTTCGGGGTAGTAGCAGACTTCTTCTTAAGAATCAACGGTAATAAGGAAGCGACTCGCCCTGCGTGTGTTACGGCAAACATATCAATTATTCATCTTTGTTAGCCTTATTATCTCTCTAGCAGTAACGGTAAACGCCATGGCGTATTTGACAGTGGCTAATGATCAATGGCTCATCGAGACTGGAATGGAGTTAGGTGTGTGGCAGGACTGATTATATTTACACGTTTTTCCCCTAAATATAGACAAGCTGCAGTCCTGCCAGTGTTGATTCAGGAGGTGATGGTGAAAGAACACCATGCTACTGTAATGAGATCTGTTATATTGAGGGCTTAACCGAAGGATTTAATATGAATTTGTTAGTGTAACAAAATGATGAATTAATGATTACTGCATGTGCATACAAAACATTTAAAAATCTAACTTTTAACAAATGTTTAAAAAACAAAATAAACTTCTCTTTGACCTGACAGATATCACTGAATGAGGTATCCTGTAATTCTCCTGTATCTACCCAGTCTCACCAGGTTTCGTGATATAGTCAACGGAAATTTTTGATTCTTTTCTTGTGATATTATCATGAATTTCCGCGTTTATTCGTGACCGTATAACGAATTCTTAAACCGAAGCGACAATGGTAAGAAAATAGGACAAAACAGTAACCAATACGTGATAATCACACGAAAACAGGAATTCGTTATATGATCACAAAAAAACGCTGAAATTCGTGATAATATCACAAAAAGAATCAAAAAGTTACGTGACTATATAACGAAACGATGCAATTGTAGGGGTGTGGTTTTGAAAATATGGGTGTGTCTAATTTAATAGTTTAGTTTGGCATAAGTTCCAAAATTCCAAAGCTTTGTGTACATTTCTAAAAGTACAATTACCAAAAGCTCTTAAATCTCTTTGGTGTGAGTTTGAAATATGCACATATTTAAATATTTTGTGCCACAGTCAGCAACAAGACGCATGAGACACATGAGAGTAAATATTATTTAGTCATCTTTGCTTAATTTGCTTAACTTTGCATCTTAATTTACCCTTTTAAAATATATATGTGAACATAAATGTGGTTTGTGAGCTGCAGCAAATCTTTGTCATTTTTTACCATTGCAAAATGTGTCACCATTTTCTAATGATATAAGAAAAATGCGCCTACACTGCCAAAAAAATTCTTAGTATTTTTGTCTTGTTTTCAGTAAAATTATTTAAAAATTCTTAAATTAAGATGATTTTTCTTGATGAGCAAAATGACCTAAGAAAATAAGTCTAGTTTTTAGACCAAAAATATCAAATTTAAGTGATTTTGTGCATAAAACAAGCAAAAAATTCTTAAACACTAAATTTAAGAAAAAATTCAAGAAAAGTTTGCTTACCCCATTGGCAGATTGTTTTGCTTGTTTTATGCACAAATAAAATTAAATTTGATATTTTTTGTCTAAAAACTAGACTTATTTTCTTGGATTGTTTTGATTTTAAAGAAAAAGCATCTTAATTTGAAAAATTAGGAAAATTTTGACTAAATTAGACTAAAATTAAAATCTTAGTATTTTTGTCTTGTTTTCAGTCAAAATAAAACAATCAAAAAAATCTGCCAAATGGGGTAAGCAAAAAAATCTTGAAATTTAGATTTCTTAAACACTAAATTCAAGAAAAATTTGCTTACCCCATTGGCAGATTTGTTTGCTTGTTTTATGCACAAAATCATTTAAATTTGATATTTTTTGTCTAAAAACAAGACTTATTTTCTTGGGTTGTTTTGATTGTCAAGAAAAAGCATCTTAATGTAAAAAATAGATATTTTTACTGAAAACAAGACAAAAATACTAAGAATTTTTTTCTTGAAAATCATTTTTTGCAGTGTACAAGCTAAGATCCTCACATTTTATGTTATGTGTCTTTAACTATTGTCTACTTACTTAAAAAAGACATTAAAGACAGTACATACATGTTGTTTTGGTGGGGTTAGGGATGGGTGTAGGGTTAGGTGTGGATTTAGGGTCAAGAGTGTAATGACAAGATACTTAAATGTAAGTACAATGTAACAACACATATGTTAACAATAGTTACATTGCATACTGTTTATCTTATTCTTAAATGTAAGAATTTTTATTTGTTGGTGATATCCCTTTAAGGTTCTGTACTTCGAGACAGCACCAATAATGTCATCAGCCCTAAACTCAACAAGTTTTAATTTGTTTTTCTTGGCCTTACGCGAGGTACACAGCATCCTCGTAGATGTTCATTTGTTTACGCTCATTCTCTCACCCTTATTTTCCCATTTCTGTAATTCTTTTATTTTTCGATTTTCTTTATTTCTTGTCTGGGTAAATCACATCAGCCCTCCAACCTCCTCCCCTCCGCTTTGATAAATAATTCGCGCTGATGCGCGGAGCCGTCAGTCATGCGGGCGAGCGTGGCGTGGGCTCTGCCGTGATGCGATAACCGCTCGCATCTCTTGGCTGCGGCGCAGAGATTTATTGAGCGCCGATAAGTGAAGAGCTAGCCATCACGCCCAGCCAAATAGACTCCCCTATGCGTTTATTCTTATTGCGGCGAGAGATGCAAAATGTCTCCCCAGAGGGCCTCGCTGCTGCCAAAGAGGCCTGGCAGGCTGAACGTGTCATTACTTTCTATTAGATAAAGAAGGAAATGCGGCTCGCTGGGACTGCGGCGATGATGGCAGTCGTTTGAGTGAGTGACAGAACATCACTCACCGGCACCTCTGGAAACGACTGCCATCCGCAGCGGCCTGTCATCGCTCCGCTGTCATATTTTTCTCCCCTGCTTAAGATGTTTTTTGTCTTTGCTGTTTTCAAGTCATTAAGGAGCGCGGATCTCTCGTGCTGTTGTCGCCAGTGTGGCCTCGCACGTGAAACTGTCCTATCAGAGGATGACAGAGGAACTGTCTTGGAGACAGACGGTTTATTAAGGCCTGCAGTGAATGAAATATTACACAATGGGTTCTAGTAAGCACATTATAAATGCACACTATAAGGTGATGGAGAATAAGGCTTCTGTTATTACAATGAATCAAAGATTAATTATAAAACTGTTTTATTTCTGAATGCTGATTGGTCTACAGCCTTTTACCTAACTTCTATAACACTGTTATTAACACAACTGTCTATTGAAGAAATAGCTTAATGAAAGTTGTAAAGATATAGCAGATTTTTTTTCTACTTAAGTGGATGGGTTATATTTGTCTCTGCACAATAATATTGTCTCTGTATAATAATATCTTGCGCTCCTGTATAGCTCAGTGGTTGAGCATATGACTTTCTGTCTTCAACTGAACACAAACAGAGTTATTTAAATAAAATGCCTTTTTCTGTATACCTTTGGATGGTTCGCAAGGTCCAAAATGCATCTATCCATCATAAACATGATTCATGCAGCTCCTGTATGTTAATGTCTGCTGAAGCAAAACGATGCACTGTAAAAACCTAATTATTATAATAAATAAAAATTATTCGCTTTAAATTATAAAATAAAGTTGTAATAAGTTAAGCTAATTCAACTTTATTTTATATCGAGGTTTTCACCGACGTCATGTTCTGGGCGGTAACCCGGATGCGCTGCCATTGTGGAGGCACTCGGTGTAAAGAACTGAACGGAGTACAATGGAGTAATGTGCGCTTTGGATACTTGAAGTGAATGTAGACATGTCTAAACAACAGACAACGCGTCCAAGATGCAAGGCATATAGGAAAGGACTTGGACCACAAGAAAAGGCACGATATTTCTAGAAATTACAATTTACAAGTTAGCTCCCTCTTCTTGGATTCGTGACGACCCGGCGATTCTTCCTTCAGTTGCATAATGTCAGCTTTATTTATATAGCAAATTTAAAATAGCCAGTGTCCTACCAAAGTACTTAACAATAAAATAAGCACACAGTAAAACAATAAAAGCAATAATTGTTTTTACCATTTACTATTAAAAATATTATTACAATAGAAAATTTGCTATGGGCAATTAAGCACACTGGCATTAAGGCATTGCAACGCAAATTTTAGTTGTGTTTACATTTTGTGCATACACTAAAAGTATACTTTTAAAAAGTACATATAAAAATGCTCTGTTGTGATGCGGAGTGCCTCCAATATGGCGACCTCCGCTCTGATGATGCGTCGTGAATACCCTCTATTGTTACAGCAACATATGATACTGTAAAACATCAAAGTTGAAATGACTTGTAAGTCCAAGTTGATTATACTTAAAAATGTAAGTGACATTTTTTTGTGTAAAAATATTCATATATTATTATATTATGGGGAGGCAGTGGCTCAGTGGTTCATGTAGGTTGTCTGAACCGGAAGGTTGGTGTTTCAATCCCTGGCTCCACCTGACCAAGTGTCGAGGTGTCCTTGAGAAAGACACCTAACCCCAGATGCTCCCGATGAGCTCAATGGTGTCTTGCGTGGCTGACACCGCCGTCAGTGTATGAATGGGTGAATGTGAGGCAATATGTAAAGTGCTTTGGATGGCCATTGGTCTATGAAAACTTAAGGACCATTTAGCATCATAAAGTGCTTTAATCCAGACTCTTTACTTTTCAGAGAATTTTCAACGTAGCACGAATTTAGTTATTGTATTTATTTTCCCTTCCCAGGCTGTTCTGTTAAAGTTAGCTGAAGAGGTAAAGAAAATTAAGCCTGAATGACAATGGACTACTGGGTATCATCCATAGACTGTAAAAAAAGATGGGCGACACAACGTCACTTACTTCCATTGTAATGAATTGAAACCAAAAATGTCTGACCATGGATGCTGCCATGTTACGTAAATACGTCAGTTTGGAGCCAGGACATGCGCAGAAGAATTGTCCGTGGAGCCAGAGGAAGAGCCGCGATATCAAACTTCCACCCAAGCGCTCGCTCGCCCTATTTAACCACGCCAATCGTAATGACACGCCCCGTTTCTATAGCATAAAATTACTAGCTAAAATGAAACTTATCACAAAACTGAACAATTTAACATATTTAAGCATGATAACAACTACCGTAAAGGACCATCTTTCGGAAACTTTATTGGAAGTGTAAATAATTTTTTATTTAGAGTCTAGACCTGTTCCTTTGTTCCTTTGGGCCTGGTTTATAACTTGTACTGCAGCCAGCCACCAGGGGGCGATCAAAGAGCAAGCGGCTTCACTTTTCAAGATGGACAAAGCACACCTGGTATCATCATGCAGTAGCCCAATCTACATACACATTAGTAATGTGCGGGTCTTGGTTTTTTCCAAACCGTGGGTCCTGCTTTATGAAATATTTGGCCCAACCCTCCCCGCATCCGTGACCATTAAAATATACATACAGGCATTTGTAATGTAAATAAAAGGGGCTTTATTTCAGCCTAAAAGTGCTTGGAAACAGCCATTAGATTACATCACCCTGTAAAATGGCAACAACATACGCGAATGAACCATAATAAGAATAAGATAGGATAATGATAAAAAATTAACATTTACAAAGCAGCGTTTGTATTGTATATTTACAAATTCCTGACCTAAATTTTTCCTGCACATCGTCTTTCATCTTCACTTTTATTTCTCCGTTTGTTTTGTTGTTGTGGCCGGCAGTGCAAGCTGCTTGGCGCTTTCGTGACTTGAGGCCAAGGTTCAAGTTACGTTGCTACCAGCCTGATCTCACGAATTTCCGTGTGATAGTCACGGTATTTTTTGCTAATTTTTTCGTTCTCACGGATCTCCGCATTTTTCCGTGGCCATACTACGGACTGTCTTTTTCCATGGCATTCTCACGGATTGGTTACTCAACTGTTTTGTCCTATTGTCTTACCATTTTCGCTTCGGTTTAGGGTTAGATTTACATGAAATTACATCCCTACCCAAACCCAACTATAACCCCAACGCCAGGTGACAATTCTTTAAAGTTTAGAAAATAGAAAATAATAAATCAGAAAAAATAGTATAAACCAAAATGGTTTGAAAATAAGAAAAGGCAGTTGAGTAACCAAAAAGACAGTCCGTAGCAGGGCCACGGAAAAATGCGGAGATCCCTGAGAATGCCACGGAAAAATTATCAAAAAATTCTGTGTCCATCCCACGGAACTGTGTGAGATCAGGTTGGTTGCTACTTAATTTAACCTTATCAAAGAACCTAATAAAAAATGAAAATAAATATTCCCAGATTTGTAATATAGACTATAGGGAATTGGACGCAACATAAATGTTTTTTATTATTTTGTTTTTAATGACCCGCTCCGCAATAAAAAAGTTTTAATGTCTTTACCCGCCCCAACCGTTATGGGATGACCCGCACATCACTTAAACATATCAGTGAAGAAAAAGAAAAATAGCATTGTAGAGGTAGACACTCTTAGATAGTCTCAGATCTTCATCTTGTGTCTGCATAATTTGGTGCTTTTCATTTTATTTTTAAATCATCATTTACAAGTGACATTCTTACAGGCAACTGAATTTCAGGCCACTAACAAATGCAAACAGTCCCAAACGATTTATGTTGGTTTTGTGGGTAATGACTGAGACTTCATTGACCCCTCATGATTTGGTTCATTGCCCTGTCTAACTCAAGCAGTCTGTCTGCAGTTACGTTCAATCCTACGTCTGTTTAAAACAGATAAATGTTCCCACCCATCAGCACCTGTAATTCAACTCCACAGCCCTGTCTGTTTCATTGGCAGGTGATTGAAGCTGTCAGGTCATAATTCAACCGGGCAAACATCCAGCGCCGTTCCCACTGCTTTCTTCCGAACAAGCCGTGCTTTAGTGTGAATTGACTTGTTGTAAAAGTCAATGGTCCAATACCTGGTTTTAAAGGTTCAGCAGCTCCCAGTTATTTCAGCTGTCAATATTTTGAAACTACAGTCGACAATGGCATTCGGCAAGGTTGCCGTCCGTGTAGCATGTTGGTGCATTTCTGCTTGTCTCCAGGACTGGGCATAAATCCACCGGCTCAGTCATACGTTTGACTGAATTGCTTGGAAAATCAGTGACTTTGCATATTATTGCAGATGTGGGAATAACTAACTCGTTAGTTTAATGTGATGTTACTGAGCTGTTAATGTAGCAAAAATGTCAGAGAAACACAGGCACACACTATTGTCAAGCTTCAAAACAGTATCATTATCATATGATATTATTGTTTTGTTTTTGTTGTCAATACAATTTAAAACAATACAACATTCAACAATCTTGTTGCAATTCAAACATATTTTTTAAGGTTGTTATATGAATGAAGGTATGAATTTATACAATCTTATTCGTATGGTTTTGCACGTTTTGCATTCGGCGCTGTTATACGGATTATTTTTAACCTAGCGTTGGGTCAAAAATGGTCAAGCCCAGCGTTGGGTTAAATGAACCCAGACATTTTCCACACATTTTTAGGTGCAACATGTGAACGGCCCCCTAAGGGGGTCGAACACCGGACACGCAGTTCAGCGCCGCGAAGCACCTTGCCGTTCTAAAAAAATTTTCTATGAGTATACGCACACCGGCGCCGACAGGTGGCGCCTGTCCGCGGCGCCTAGCTATGACTCAGGAAGTTGCTCAAATCCCTGTCGCGCCACTCACATAGTTTAACATCCCGAATCATTAACCATTAACATTGGCTGCTAACGTATATTTTGAAGTAGACGCTATCTGACTAAGCTTGCGCTATTTAATGTGCACTTCGGGTGTAAGATACTTCCGAGTTGTCCTAGATGTGACTTGCCCCAGTGTGCGCCCCTTTTTTGGGTGCAGGGTTAGGGGTGAGGTGTCATTCATGCTTATGCCTCTTGTTAACGGTTTGGTACATTCGCATCAAAGAATTAATGTGAATTAGCCACATCATAAAATACGTATGAATTTCCAATGCTAGCTCATGGTAATTCGTACATATTTTAATTTGTATTAGTTTGTACAACCACATCCGTACATTTTTGTTTGATTTGCCTTGACCCCTGTGATGTTGGGGTTAGGGGTGGGGTTTCGTTATTGTTTTTATGATAATCGTATGTTTTTGCACGATTCACTTTGTAATTCATAGGAATTAGCCAACACGTAAAGTATGTATGAATTCTTGTGAGATCATGCTGGAATTTCGGTTGTAAAATTAATAAATATGAATGTGGTTGGAAATGGATATGCTTTTTGACAAACTTTTATCTGAGGTGATTTTAAAATACTATCTACTCAAATTTTTAACTGAGCGCTTTCAAACAGTCCTGATTCATAAGCACCACTGTACTTTGATGCCACCGGAGAAAGCCATAGACACACATTTGAAAGGAATCTATTTGGCACTTCAACTCTTTTGTCTGTCTTTTCTTAGAAAATAAAGAGTATGGGTTTTCTTTGTATTTCCCCTCCTCAGTTTCTCCTCTTATGCCCTCCTTGGCTTTGTCCAGGGATATCATTACTGTTTTGCTGAATATTTCATACACTTCAATCCTCTCTTCTCATTCAGCTGACAAATGGCATCTCTCACCTGCCAATAAACTCAGGAAATAAATAAAACAAATGCTGCTGTGGATAAACCTAAAAACCGGCCCATCAGTCTTTTTAAGTACCGCTGTCATCTCTAGAGTTTTTTCGATTCTTTAGCGTCTAAGATGTTGGCCTGGCAACACCCCCTGAATATGGCCTGTGTTTCCTTCCATAATTTTGGAAATTCGATTCTGATACTCAAGATCTTGAATCTATTATCATTATTCGATTCTGATCCGATCTTGGAGATTTAGATAAGTGTTTCTGAAAAAAAGCGTTTTTTCCCAGATGTTACCTAAATTACAGTTTTCAAAACAACCGCTTGCCTGCTTAACGTTACTGACTGCCATGTTCGTTGTTTTAATGTCCTTCCACCTCGCGCGCATGGGTGAATTCAAATGACGCGGCAAGTTTAAGTTAATAATTATTAAATCGATCCTCTGAGTTACGGATCAATCTTTAGAAATTAATATGAAAATCGATTTAGAATTTCAACACAGCCGTAGTTGTCAGTGATATAAGTATTTGAAATAAAACTGATTTCTTAATGTCTAGTGACATATCTATGATTAATTGATATACATTTCTTACGTACTGTTCCTTTAAGCGTTTATAAGCAGAGAAAAAATATAAATAGGATGAAAGTTTTTCCCCCTTTTTGTTTGCTTGTTTGTTTATTTGTTTGAAAGCAGAGGGTCCGATTTTTTCATTTGATATATTTTTATGTTTATATATTTTTAGAAGAAAAATTTCCTGGCCTTTCAAAAAAAGGGCTGGCGGGCAATGAGTTAAGTTCAATTCAAAAATTGTGAATATCTACTTCTGTTACAGTCCCGTTCTGTCTTCCTGTTTGCTACCTTTGTCTTTGCCAGTCATCTCCCTTTTGTTCTCAGTTTCCCATAATCCTTCACTCTCTCTCACCTGATCGTTAATACTCTTCATCATCACCTGCCAAAGATAAACATCATCCCATCCTCTCCATTTAAACTGACTTTGTGTATTCATTGTTCTTCGTTCTTGTTAATGTTGTGTTTCCTCAGTGTAATGCGTTATCGTCCGTGTTTTGTATCATCCTGCTCGTTTATCTGTTTTTTTATTTATTTTATTATTCATTAAAATCTAGTATCTCTCCATAGTTACATACTGTGACAAATACTGACAGTACAGAGTTTTTAAACTAAATTCAAATTAGTCAAAATTGTATATTTTCCAGCTGAATGTCTTCATATTTAATTTAATGTAGTGTAGTGGATGTAGTGATGTTTTCCTCTACAGGTAGGCTTACAAGCACAGGGCTAAAAGGGCAGTGTGCTCCTCTCAAAACCTGTTGAGAGTATTCATCATGTACCCTGACGCTTTTGTTTAAGCTGCCCTTGGTTTCACATGTGTACTTGTGTGATTGAGGAAACATCACTCAAGTTTGGCTCAATAAACAACATAAAACACAAAAACCTTTTTTGCTTAACAGTGATTTTTCTTCAGCTTTTTGCTTAGTGCTAAGAGAGTTGTTTATTTTTTAATACGTCCACAGTGAAACTTGGTGGTGTATGTGTTAACACATTTGTGAGTAAAATTCCTCAAGACAGTGCGATTGGGTGTGTTAGGATTGGGAATTTGGCTCTGAGAACAAACTGCTCTAAACCACAAGCACACTGCAACTTGCTGCAGATGAAAGCATGTTTACTCTTTATTTTAATTCAGTCTCTCAAGCATGGAGTGCCACAGGGCTCTGTCTTCAGCCCTCAAACTTTTTACTACACCAGTATCACGGGCCAGGGAAGTCTAACAGGTTTCTTTTGATTTCAGTGTCTAAACCAAAGAACATCCTTGTCTATAACTCAGCAGAGATAAGTATTATGTTTTATACAGCATATCTGATGAAAACCCCCCAGAAATCTCTAGGACATTAGTATTAATAACAACAACTCTTGTGTTTGGATAGGATCATTTTCATTGGTGTATCAAAGAAATTACAATGATTGCTGTTTTTGCATTACAGTAATGACAATTTGTAAATGTTTATTTTGAATTTATACTATAGATTGTTCAAACGCATGTTTGTGTTCAATCAGATCTGAGCTCACCGGTGCTCTGAGCTGCTGGTCTGACGTTTCATTAGAGACTGCGTGTGAGCTGGCAAATGTAAGCACCAGGGATGATTTTCCAAGGACCAGCTGCTATTCAACATCAGTCCAGTGAAGGACATGTGTGCTAGGTCATCGAGAGAAAGATGGCCCTCTCATCTTGGTGCTATTTAAACAGGCGTATGAGAGGAGTGACCGTCAGGTTTGTAAGATTTAATTCACTTTACAGATAACTGCAATGATCATACTCCTCAAATAGGCCAGTGAACTTTATATTTACCTCTGCTCCCACATAGACACATAATATCTGATCTGTGGGTGACTGCTGTATAATACTTGTCTCTACTATCGCTACTGATTATTCAGCTGTTTCTTTACATATCAATTATTGGCATTCTTTGCTTTTTATGTAGGCCTATCATAAATAAATGTGTTTGTTTTTATGCATGAAAATGAAATTGACACACAAGCAATGTTTTTTTTGTTTCACATTTGTACCCCAACTTTAATAAAAGCTTTATTTGTAGCAAAATTGTTAGTTGTGGTGGAAAAAACTCTACAAATGCTTTACAAAAAAATGTTTTGTTTATTCCACTTCTTAATATTTTTAAAGTTTTAAAATGCAAAAAGAAATTTTTTATAATGGAAACAAACATATGAAAGCCATGGTAAAAAGCTTCCAATAGTTTTTTTTTTAAATCAACCTCTTTGGGGCATGAAATTGCCCATCTTTTAAATAACAACCATTCACATTCAGTCAGCCATGGTAGTAAATGTCCTTGTTTGATAAAGATTTGCTATGAAGCGTAATGTCACTGTGGATAACTGTCAGGAAACATGATTTCAAGCCATTTAATTATTTTGGATGTGGATTTAACCATTCCTCTGTCTTTGAAAACGACCACCTGTTCATCCGTGTAAAATATATTTATACCGAACCAGATCCCAATAACTGTATATTTTCATTCAATATAACACATACTGAGTCCACCCTGAAGAGGATGAGAAAAACTCCAGGGAATTCTTAGAGGTCGACATTTTAATACTGGTAATTAAGTTCCAATCTTCTTGGGAATCCACCTGTAAAATTGTATTAGCCATGCGATTTCCCATGGTCCTGTGGGGCGGCGGCCCAGTAAGGAAGTCCTATTTTGGATGTTTGATTATTTAATCGGAGAGTGATCTTACGTCTCGCACATATCTCAAGGTCATGGGAGTTTCCAGGGAGAGATGTGTGTGGATTTTGCTGCGGGCCGAGGATGACAGAGGTGGGGTGGACTCAAGTTGTGTATAGTTCATGAACATTCAATATTTTAGCAGTAAATAATAAACTGGTAGCTGTGGTCAGTACTGTAAACCAACTTACCATAAAAGTATCGTGTAAAATATAGTATAGTATATATATAGTAAAAAAGCTTAAATATTACAATATATAACATTTCAAAGCAAAAAATAACATAAAATAATCTTTGTGTGTATAACAGTGCTACACAAAGCACAAGATGTCAAATTCATAAAAAGCTTGTTTGAAGTTTGACTTTGAGGATTGAAGATTTATCTCAGTATTACTCATTCACTCGCATGTCCCCGGCTTTGGCCGACAGCCGTCATGTTGAAACTAGCGCCGCTGTGTTAGATGACTGCCAGCACATTTTCTCAGATGAAGGTGAAGTTGTGTCTTATTAGTTCACACGTCGGCTCCACATTTTAGTCCAGAATGATGATATGGTGGAGCAGTGAGAACATTTAGGGAAGTTGTTTACAGGGCAATGCTACTGTACTTGTGTACCATCATCCCAGAGGTTCAACAGATGCTTCGAAACCTGAACCACAACCTGAAAACACTACATTCCCTTCATTGTTGCTAAGGTGTTTTAGTGTGTTGATCTGTTCTGGTTTTTAGATGGTTTCTTAGTGCCCTATATCCAAATCTCTATCATAATTTGGTCTCTACTGTAGATGTGGGTTGGGTCCCTTTTTTAGTGTCCATGGGATGTCCTCACCTATTTACTCACCTCAGCTTACAATTTTACGTTATAAAATTTTTACTGTAATGTCTTACAAAAGTTTGGAAAACTTTTAGTTTTTAACGTTCTTAGAAAGTTAAAAGCGTCCAGTTTTTTAGACGTAGTATTAACGTTAATGTTTGGTTATAAGAACGTTATTCAAAACGTTTTTTAGAAAGGTTAAGTCTGTTGTTATATTAATGTTCTAATAACGTTTTTAAAAACATTATTGAAACGTTCCATTCACCATTATATTCATGTTCTCAGAACGTTTTTCCAACGTTCGTAACAGGTTATAAAAACATTATGTTTAAACGTTCTTAGAACGTTAAAAGCGTCCAGTTTTTTAGACGTAGTATAAACGTTATTATTTGGTTATAAGAACGTTACATTACATACACAATAGTAACGTTTTCAATGCTAGGGTATGTGGAACATTCTGCTAACAATGCAATTATAACGTTTTCTTTGTTACCGTTTTAAGAATGTTACATTACGTAAACAATAGTAACGTTTTCAATACTAAGCTGAGTATAACGTTTCACTAACAATACAATAATAAAATTTCTAATGATAACTTTTTAAAGACGTTTATTAAATGCAGATAACGTTAGGAAAACGTTTTACTAATTGCAAGAACGTTTTTGGATAACTTTGGGAGAACCTTTATAGAATGTTTGCCAAAGTTAAAGGAACATTCCCTGTTAGCTGGGAATGTCCTCCAGATATTTTGTAAAATATCTGAACATCACAAACGTTTTTGTTTAAAGCAAATGCCTCACTAGTCAGGTTTCTTTAAAAAGCACTGTAAAAAACTTTACTGATGTTTCTGCCATAGGTTTAGCCAGTGGTGTAGTCTACGTGATACGCAGGTATACGCCGTATACCCACTAGAAATTATCAAGGATTTGCGTATACCCACTAAAAATAGCGCGAGGATGCGTAACAGCATGGTTTTGTGACATTTTTAAAGTTTAGTCATAATATAGATGTGAAGCATTGACCATAGCATGCTACACTTGCTACTTTAGCGGGTTGAAATACATATTAGGCTACTTCATGCCGAACTGCGCGATCCGATCGGCGTATGAATTTCTATGAAATCAGATTACTATAGTGACGCGAAAGTAACTGGGGAGCAGACTGGTGAGTGACAGCAAAGTACCGCGAGAGAGACTCCAGTTATCACATGGAGAAATCTGCTTTGACTCGCTCTCGCGGTACTTTGACATCACCAAGAGGTCTGCTTAGCGCCAAATGAAGTCGAACCTGCAGTGTAGCTGCTCACGCGACACTGTAAACAAACAGTCCAGAGAAGTGAACGAGTGCTGCAACATAAAATCCATAGAGTTTACAACGCACATGTGAGTAAACAACATTTATATCATCAGTCCAGTTTATTACTTTATCTGGAGGTAAGGCTCCAAATGCAATAAAATAAGCTCGTGATAATATCCTGATGGTTTTTAGCTGCCTTCAGTTATGTTTGCTTGTGCTTCACAGTGTTAAACTTCCCTTCTCTGTGTTCATTTATATCTACGTTCAAGATGTATATGATCTTAAACTTCTGTGAGGAAATTCATCTCTGCGTTGATGTTCAGTTAAGACTTGCAAATTAAATATCATTTTCTTCACTCTGGTTTGGGTGTCTAATATTAGGCTACATGATGGTCTTGTAATAATAATTAAGTATAAGCCTATTTTCATTTTTAGACAATGCTTATATTATATGCAAAAATAAGCTTTTATATCAATGACTATGCAAATTAGAGTTAATTCATGGTCATCTTAAATGTGTATTAATTAAAAACATTTACACCATTAAATTACACATGGTATGTTATCAATAGTTGTCAGATAATAGCTGTTGAAAGAGTGGATATTTTGTTCTCGTTCAATGCATGTGTTAGCCACAGATTGAAGATTTATTTAATTTTAATCAACAGTTAAATAACTTTTGTCCCTGAGTTAGATGTTGATTAACACTAAACCAGTCTAAAAATCAGTCCAGTTTCCCCAGCTGTAAACCCATTGGCTCTAAAGTCTTTTTTTTTCTTAAAAAAGAGAACACATTCAGTTTATGTGTTTATGAGTACACTTTCAGAAAGCACATGAATATCTATACTGTATGCATCTGTGAGTGTGGTGTTCCTTATGAGGTGTCGCGCTAGGACGAGTAAGCATAAGGGTGAGAGGGAAAAATCACAGTATACTCACTACAAAAATCTAGACTACACCACTGGGTTTAGCTGAGGTGCCTCACGTGATCCAATTTTACTGTTACACTTTTGCTAATAATAGAGCAGTGAAGTTTGATATTTTACAACTATTAAAGCATCTCAGTCAGCTGGGTCATGAATTAGTACATAGTGTACAAGTACAGACCCTTGGAAACTGATCACTTTTTTTCTGCGACCTGACTACTGAAGCGTGACTACTGTTATTTATCAACAAACTGATGTTTCTGACATTATTAATGCTGTTTAGAATACATTATGAAATATATTATACAGTGTGATAATTGTATTTCTACCTTTCTTACGTTAATATTTGTCTTTTTGTTCAATCACGTTTAATGATGTTTATTAAGTTGGCTCATACGATTTCTATCTGAATATTGAATTGATGCTCCCTGTTTTTTTTTTCATTGCATTGTGGGATTTTTAAGTGTATTGGAATGATTTTGTGATTAAAAAAGCATTTGAAATGGCCGACTCCCTGAACAGTGCCCTGACCACCAAACATGAGCTGATTCACCTCAGCTCAGATAAAGTGCACAGCTTAAATGCTTGCTGGGGGTTAAGGGAACGTCTTTTCCTTAACACACAGTTAAAACCTAAAACTTTCACTAAACCCTATGTAAAAATGCAGCATTTTTGTCAAATCAAAATATATTTTTGTGCTTCTTTAACTTATATCTTACAAAAATACGTTTTCAACTTGTTTTTATGTCAACTATTAACAGGTTAAACGTAAATTAGTAGATCGAATTGACTTGCAAAACCAAGTTGTTCATGCTTCAAGCTGCATTTTTTTACAGTGTAGTTTTTTTCTTCAGAAAATACAAATATTGTTTAACGTCACTGCCTTGTTAATTAAATAAATATTTTCAAAAGTTTTAAATACAAAAAAATAACATTTAGACAACAATGTTATTTAAACTAAATAAATTGTAAGTGTCTGAAACATTTATGATCTTTCAGTGTTTCAGACGCGGCCTGCAGAGGGCGCTGTAACGCAGAGCAGTTGAATGAATCTGAGCCAACAATCTCTCAAATCCTCGCAAGAAAACAATCATTTGTTTTCAGTCAATCAGTTAAATGACCTCTGTTGTTGAAATTTAAGCCTTGAACAACATTAAATATATTGTACACATTTTATAATTTAATGTAAAGGCAGTAATTGAATTCATAGTTAGTTTGAATGGGGCAGGTTTAAAAGCAAATCTTCTCTTTAACAAAATGACAAAGAATAATCGCAATTGTGAGATTTCGTTTTAATATTCAAAATATATGTCTTTGTACAATATTATTCAAGTAGGTACATTTTCATAACATTTACAAAATCATTTGAAATATTTAGCTTTTTCCTCCATATATAAATGAAGCTCATTCAAAATTTGTAGATTTCAGAAAAGCACATACAAACTGAAATGGGACAAAACACTTTTTGACGTAACAATAATACAGAATTATTGACCAACAAAGATGAAGATAAATTCTGGTGTCACTTATTGCAAATCCTTAAAACGGATGTGTTAAAATAAGACAGTGATGAAGATGCAGCACTTCAATTCACAATTTATGTGAACAACGCTGTATGTGTGTATTTTAAGACAAATTCCCATATAGGCACTATATAGGCAACCTCTGTGAACTATCTTTAACATTTAATTTGATATTGTACAACCTATTCATTTATATTTATTTTATTTAAATATGCTAGCTCTGAATCCAACCAGTATATTTAGGATTAATTGTTACTTAAGAATGTCTAACAAATCAAAGAGTGAAATTTCTTTGTACGGCAATAATAACATTATAAAACATATAATCTCATATTAATTAAAGATGTCAGCTTCAATCTATTATAAATTCAGGGCATCCATTAAGTAGAAATATGATATTTCTCTGATAGATAAAAAACTCCCATAATCAAAAACAATACATGGAAAAATGTCTGGTTTATTCATAAGTTGTGAGTCCTCTGGTCTCCATGCTTCATGTGTATGTGGTTATTTAGGTTGCTTTGCTGTTTAAGTCCAAGGTAATGGCTGGTTAATGCCATCTGATGGGCAGAGAAAGCCATTTTTGTCCAGTTTTGAACATGGATAGGATTTCTGATCGCCTGAGCATCACAGTTCCTCCAAGAAGACTTTTTGGGACTATCTGGCGTAGTTGCAGTTTCAGCTAAAGACCAGATTTTGGGCTTTTGGGGTGGATTGTCTAAGGGCTGCTGTGCTTCCGGACTCTTTTTCATTTGATCTCTCTCAGCCTCATCTGATTTTTCATCACTCATCATATTGTTCACAAAATTCTTTTCAGCTTCCGTATGGTGATATTCCTCAGATGTTTCAAATTCAGTCCTGTCCGATACTTTAGACACCGATTTCACATCATCCCCAAATTCACAATCCTGCTTGTCTTCGAAATTCTCAGTGTCTATGTTCTCCAAGTCTATCTCCTCATCCTCGTCTTTCCTGTCTCCTTCCTCGTTGTCGCTCGTGTACCCATCTCCGTCCTCATCGGTTTGCGTTTTGGGAACCCAGGTCATTTTGTTCTCTTTTTTTAGTCTCCTGCGGGCGTTGGCGAACCATGTGGAGACCTGAGTGAGGGTCATTTTTGTGATGATGGCCAGCATGATTTTCTCACCCTTGGTGGGATAGGGGTTTTTCCGGTGCTCGCTGAGCCAGGCCTTCAGGGTGCTGGTGCTCTCACGGGTGGCGTTCTTGGATCGGGATAAATCTCCATACTGATACTGATGTCCGTATGGGTAGAAGGATGCATGAGGAAACCCTGCATGCTGAACACCAGGGCTGTCTTTAAACTCGTACTGTGAGCCCTTGGAAAAACACAAACATATATGAGCATTTATTTACTGAACAAATGTGCACAGTCCAGGACAATGAATTTAACAATATAATAAAGACTTGTGAGGACTTCTTACATTTGAAAAGTGAAAATGTGTTAATGGTTGTGGATAAACATTTTTGACTTGAATAAAACCAGGTTGTTTAGATATATAGAGTATACTGAAACACATTTGTAGGTTGGCTGACCGAACATTTTTAACAACATTTTTAATTTTAAACAACCTTTTTTTAAGTTGATTTCTGTGTTTCTAAAATAAGTTTATATTTAAGTTTAGACAGTTATAAATTAATACAAGGTTTATATAAAATTGGGTTTAGATCAGCAAATAAAAAAAAGAACAAACCTCGATTACGTTTTGGTTTAAAAATTAAATATTTGTTTTATAAATATATATATATTTTTTTTAAGAAACACTTTCTTTTTTTGGCACGTCACACTTTAGATACTTTATTTTCTATGAGGTTTGTATACATTTAACCTTTTTTTTTTTTACTATAAATCCTACTTGTAGATATTAGTAATAACATGAATATGTTTGTTAAATAAAAAAGATTATTGAGAGTTTTAGACTCACCAGCTGACTGAGTATAGTAAGGTCACTGGAGTACGGCAGGAAAGCGCTGTAACCCTGCGCGCTGCTGAATGGAGCTCCATACATTACATTAGAGAGGACGCTGCGCGAGCCCGACGCGCTCAGATCCGCGCCCACGCGCCCCGCCATCGGCCCGTGCAGCGCTCTGATATACCCGAGCTGCGGGACAGACATGACTCCACCGACAAACAACAATCACGCGGGACTCAGTGTAAAACTCACGGAGAGTCACAGCCCGTCTCCTGTCTGAGGTGGACTGAGGTCAAACTCACATTGAGTGGGATTGTTCACAAGACGCATATGTGATTGACATTTCTAGTGTCTAACAGGCCCCTCCCACCTAAAACTCTCTCTCTCTCTCTCTCTCTCTCTCTCTCTCTCTCTCTCTCTCTCTCTCTCTCTCTCTCTCTCTCTCTCTCTCTCTCTCTCTCTCTCTCTCTCTCTCTCTCTCTCTCTCTCTCTCGCTCGCTCGCTCGCACACACACGTCTCTGACGCTTTACTAATTTATTTTTATAATGACAAACTGATGATATTACTTTAAATTATTACCACATTTTACACAACAAAAATATAATGATTTTGTTTTCTTTATTATTATATAGTCTATAAAATATAGTTAAAAGGAAAGGTGTAATGATTCGACAGAATGACAGGAAAATCGTCATAAACAGCGTTTGTTATTTGCCGTGACATTTTACCAAATAGCGATAAAGAAATAAAATTCCAGGAAAAACTAAAACATAAAGAAATGAAGAGAGATGTGCTTTACTGTAATAATAAGATTACATTTCAATCGCTTTATTACGAATATATCATAAATCTTATTTAGGGTGAAGATTATATGAGCTGTTATCTCATCTTTTGTTTTGGTGAATTTAAGGTTTTACCAAAACTAATCCGCTTTGAAAAGATTTTTACCCTACAACGCAGACAATAATAGCCTATTATTATTCATTGCCATTACTTAACACAAAGACAGTGGAGGTAATAAAATAAATCAATAATAAATAATGAAGGATAATGGTTACTCAATTTTAAACGAATTAGTCAAATATATTACTCTCAACGGTTATTGTTTACTAAAGCTTACTTAAAATTATATGAAAATAATAAATCTTTTAATGAGCAAACGTTCCACTTCAATAAAAGCTGGCCAAAGTTTGGTATTTACTTAGTCCAACTCTACATTCTCTTTCAAGTGAAGAATTATTTAACCAAGTTTGGGAGGAACATGGTCACGTAAAGCAACCAATCAGCACAAAGAGGTCTGTATAGCCATCATCACTCATCTCTGTCCTATGACAGCGTCTCTCCTCTACCCCATCGCCTCACTCTCGGCTGGTACCCATTCCATTTAGGAGGGGGGAGTACGATATTTTAATTCAGGCAAAAATTCTGAGCTATGAGCCTCCTCTTGGACAGCACGCCGAATATTATCTGGTTACATGTATGGCTGTCAAAAGATTAATCACGATTAATCAAATGCAAAATAAAAGTTTGTGTTTGCATAATATATTTGTGTGTAATCATTTTGTATATATAAATGCACACACGTTTATTTTGTATGCGATTAATCACGAATAATCTTTTGACAGCCCTATATATGCAAACTCCTCAAACTCATTTTTTTCATGAAACACAAAAACTAAATTTACTATTATTAAATGATAATCAGTGAATAACAGCTTAAGTTTAAATCTGTTCCTCAGTTTTAAGCAAGTTAAGATAGTTTTGGAGACAAACATGTTCGTTGTTTGATTTCTATTCAATGAAAAACAAAATAAAAGCATAACAGAGGTGTATAGTACTTAAGTATTTTTACTCTTCACATAAATTAAATTTTCATGAATTCGTATTTTATCAGTGTTTTTCTTTGGATAACATACATTTCAAAGCATATTATCATAATTTTTAATTTCTGTTTTTTTGTTTATATATTTAAGGACATTAAATATCTAGTAATTTTTTTTCTTTTACTTAAGTACTTTCTTACCTTTACTCAAGAAAAGTAAAAGTATACAATTTTTATATAATTAGGTATTAAATAAATTTTAATATGCAATATAAAAGGAATACACAGTATGATTCTATGCTTTAGAATGTAGTGAACATTTTTTAGTAAAGAAAAGTAAATTTTTTCCAAAGACAAACACTCTGATAAAGCACAGATGCTTGGAAAATTTTACTAAAATACTTTAGTGTACACCTCTGAAGCAAAAGCAATGGTTTGGGATGATGGATTTAGATATAAATAATGACATGAATTTGATTGATTTTTAATTTATGAGCAAGCTATTGCTTAAACTCAGTCCAAATACAATGGTCCTCTTAGAGATTTAACAGTTTATGAAGACTTCATCATCTTTAACAGAAGCAATGCATAAAATAAGCGGATATCTATCAAAAATCTGCTTATTATAAACCGGCTACACAAAAATTGTTTACATGGGATTTGGATATTTGCCTGGTTTATCCCAAGCAGGAATGCCACTGCCTATAGTAAATATATGGCATGTAAGGGTAAGGGGGCGTGCACACCAAAGCTTTTACGCCTGCGGCCAGCACATGTTTTCAATTGATTCCAATGCGTTTTTCAAATAAGCAGGCGCTCGGCGGTTTTTCCACGCTCGGCGCTACACGACTCGAGAGTTGAAAGAGATTCAACTTTAGGTGAAAAGCTCCGCTCGTCAATGTCAGTTCTCACACGGCCGTCCAATCACAGTGGAGGAGGGGCGGGACAAGTATCACAACAACCAACCGGCTCACAGCTCAAGTATCACAGCTAAAAAGCGCTCGGCTGAAAAAACAGCTGGCAATTGATGTCCTCCTGCCGTTTTCAGTCGCGTTTAAAAGTTTTGGTGTGCACAACCCCTTACACAAGTTTTTGAGTCGAGAGAAAACTTTTATGCGTTACTTCTGTTTGTGACATTATCTTTTATACACGGAAACATGCGCACATGAACAAAACCGCGAGAAAGCCATTTAAATATATGCAAACTCAGGGTAATGGGCAGAAAATCACCTTTGCCCATCAGATTTTGCTTTAGTCATTTATGACCTTTCTTTGGTAAACTTATATACGTGTTTACATGGTCTTTGACGTTATCTGTTTATTAAGCATAAACACACTGATTGATCGTTGTAAATCTTTCCTATTATATAAGCCGTATAACTGCAGGTCTCCTGAAGGCTGAGATGTTCTACAAAATTAAAGGCCACTGCTTTGACCCGTCAGCATCGATTTGCATGCTAGTGTCGGTTGGTAAAGTGGCGCAGAAAACAAAACATAAATAATGTTTGCAAATCATTCTCTGCCATCTCATCCTCTTTTTCTCAGCAGGCAAATGGCTGAAATCTCAAGGAATAAATATAGGTTATTTTCTCATTTAGCCACGTTTCCTTATGGCAGTTGAACAGATGTGCTCACACAGCCAGTTATCCTTAAGTAATAGATACATTGCATTCATCCAGCCTGAAGATACGAGAAACCCATTTCCCCTTCATACTAACAGGAGCGTTTGGCGTCTGTGTAAAGGTCATAGGTTAATGCGATGCACGCTTGCACGGTTTGTTTTCCTGCGAAGTTTAGATAAGTAGCCGACCAATGAAGCTTGTAATTACAATATTCGGAAAACTGGCCCCGGATCAGTATATAAATCTCTCCATCCAATTACAAGATGTAATATTTCTGCAGTGGAGCTGGTAATGAGCTCTAATGCCTGCGCTGGAGTTAATCCCCATCGGATGCCGCACAGATCAGATGTTGCCTATGTAATTAGACTGGCAGAAAATCATTATTTCATGTTCAAATAGAAAATGAGGTTGGTTGGGGAAGTTAATTTCTCTCTGCTCTGTCAAGCATGGACAAGAATTTAATGATTTAATTACAGTTGTAAGCTCTCTGGATCACACTTAAATGGAGCCGAGGTTTTTTTTTTACCCTTTTTTCTTTGGCACAGTGGTGTGAAAGGGCACGATGGCTCAGAGCCTTTGACACAAGCTCAAAAAGAGACAATGTCTTTGTGAGGGCTTATGATTATGATATTAATTTCCACGCCTTCTTGTTTAACAACTTTACCACGTAATACCTCTTTCACACTGATGCCAAAATAGATGGCTTTTCAAAGAAAATGTAGTTAAGGACATTAATTAAATGTAGCTTGAAAACAAAATATCTGCTGAAATAAAAAATAAAACATAGAAGAAAACATAACTGTTATAGATATTAGGGGTAAGTCGAATCATTTGGGACATGAGTTGGGACTTTTCTGTACCTTAATGGTACATATTAGGACCTTTTGTAAGGGCTACTGTCCCAGTAGTGACAGGTTGGGACCATTTTGTCTGATAGAATAGGACACCAGTGTTCATATTGAGCTAATCGTGTAATGGTGTACATGTTTTGTCCCAAAAGCATATTTAAAAAAGTAAAAACAGTTTTGAATGAGGTGTTTGCCTTTGCAAACGATTTGTGAAGTTTTGCATGTTGTGTGTTTTGGGGTTGTGTGTACAGATTCCCAGGTTCTAAAATCTTGTCGAACAGTTGTCACAAACTATATGAGGGAATCATGTGCCCTGTGTTGTGTTAAAATCATTCCCAATGCATAACGCTGATGTCCGTCCACAGTACTGTGGTAAAATGCAAGAATGGATTTTAGTATTCAAAGGTTTTGTGTGTTACTCAAAGACAGACCCCTATCCCCGATTCCAGTTCATATTCAGAAATGACCCCTTGTTTGTTCTCCCTTGAAGCAATGCCACACATGACTTTTACACTTGATGTAAATATGATTTAGTGTGCATAGTCGCTAAAGCTGCGCGCACACCGCCAATGACTGGCAGCGGTGGAGTGACGCAATCTTCATTTCAATTATGGAAGCCTGGCGACTTTTGACAACATTAGACACAGTGATGGTGACATAAAAAAAGGTCAACTTTATGCAAATGACGAGGGACTTTCGAGAGCAACTATCAATTAGAGTGAAGCAGTGGAGTTCACTGTTACCGAGAGGACTTAAGCTCGATTTAAAGTAGTGCGTAATCTCTACGCCGTAGGTACGCCGTAGTGTATCCGTAGACTGTGCATATCTGCAGAAATTTTTAAAACAAGGCGCGTCAGTTCTACGCGGACTGCAATCGCTGTGATTGGTCCACCAGAACCCCTCCCTTCAGGTAAAAAATTTAGTCATAGGTATTTCCGTTTGCGACGGTGAAAACAAAGATGAGCCAAGTTGAGGAGTGATTTAGCTGAAACTGCAACAAAAGTCGCAGTTTATATGCTGGTGTTCTCAAATCATACACAACAAGTTGCTGTTTCTTCTTCGTTTGTGGGTTAACTTGCCAATCTTCTTCTTCTTTGAAGGTCGTGCTGCTACTGTGGTTACACGCGTGGATACTGCCTACCAGCGGGTGCGCACGTGTTTGCTTGTTGACGAAGACGAGGATGCAAAGGTATAAATGAAAACCGACGCAGAACCTACGCCGTTGCTGCTACGCCCATAGGACCTACGCACAACTATAACGAACCCTTAAGGGTGCATTTGACTCCACTTTCAGACACGCACTCATGAACTTCCCTAAGCACTTCCCCACTGCCATGTTGAAGTGGACAAGGGAAGTTTAAAAGGACAGACCCTGGTTCCCTTGTTGACACAGAAGGAGTGAGTCTGCTTGCCATGTACACGCCAAACTGCTCCACATACCAATGCACCTCGATTGTGATGTTACAACAGAAACTCGCACGGTGTGCACAGTTTTCAAATTGATCTCGTGGTGCTTTAATGTCATACACTGATCGGTCTGCACAGCACCTCATGAAATTGATCACACCTGCGGCCTTTGCACTTACTTTACCCCAAGTGATCAACAATAATTGTGTTCACTTGAACGGGCACTCCACTTTTTTTTGAAAATATGCTCATTTCCTTGCTACCCTAGAGTTAAACATTTAAGTTTTACCGCTTTTGAATCCATTCAGCCGATCTCCGGGTCTGGCGCTACCACTTTTAGCATAACTTAGCACAATTCATTGAATCTGATTAGACCATTAGCATCGCGCTTAAAAATAACCAAAGAGTTTCGATGTTTTTCCTATTTAAAACTTGACTTCTGTAGTTACATCGTTTCCTGACAGACTGACAGAAAATTTAAAGTTGTGAAGAGTCAAGTTTTTTTTTAGGCATCATGCTAATGGTCTAATCAGATTCAATGGATTATGCTAAGCTATGCTAAAAGTGCTAGTGCCAGACCCGGATATCGGCTTAATGGATTCTAAAACAGGAAAAATCTAATGTTTGACTCCAGGGGAGCTGAAAAATGAGGCTATTCCTTTAATAGTGCTCTGAAACCAAGCTTGTGTTAGAAACATTTGCATTTACTGCAAAGTACGTTTCGATAGGGGTTTGCACAAACCCATAACCCGCAATAGTAATAGCGATAGCACTAAACATAATGTCATCTGAATATTAAAACATTACAATCAGAAATCGCCACACCAGTTCAGCCCTTTGAGAGAGCCCGACACAATGCGACAACCCCCTCAATAGACACCAAACACGCATTGTAATGTAAAACATGCCGGGGAGGAAAAGGCAATTATTATTTTAAAAGAACGATTACAATCTGAAATGAAAGGACCTCTATGGTCCGTTATTTTTACGAGGGGAAGATTAATCTCCTCCAATCTTTCCAATCATAATCAGGACTGTCTCTCACACCTGGTCTTACTGTGTGTGTGGCCATGATCGAGAGAGAGAGAAAGTCAAGTAATTAATGACTCTCGCCCCACGGCTGACAGTAATGGATTGGCTGCTATCAGTGTTGGCCATCCGTTAGTTCGTGGGAAAATATCACGGCGGCCCACTTTGATGGAATTGAGTGAGTCTTCATCAAATAAGGTTTTCCAGTTAAGTCATCTTGACTTCTAGACAGATTGTAAGGGCTCCCCGGGCCTGGTTATACTGGTTAGATGGTTCTTAACAGATAATTTAGTCTATTTTTTGTGTGTGTGTTTTACAATTCTTTTTTATTTAGGTTTACAAGACGTTGCATGCTGTTGGGTACCATAGAAAATTATTTAGGTTTACAAGACGTTGCATGCTGTTGGGTACCATAGAAAATTATTTAAACTTGTCAAATTTCAACTTTTATTTTAAGTTTTTTATTAAATTATAGCCACCTGATGCATGTTAACATGATGAGGGGAACAAAATGGCTCTGTAATATTGCATCTAACTAAATCATCATGCAAAGACAGTAAAAACAGCTTACTTTTAGATGATATAGTAAGTACTTTTTTACTTTACTTTATTTATTTATCAGAAGTAAAAAAATCCTATAATTTCCTGTAGCATAATGTGATGGGTTTGATTCATGTATGTATACCATTAATGCATTGTAAGTTACTAAAAGATTTGGATAAAAGCATCTGCAAAATACTTAGCGTGTATGTGAATGTAGTCATATTTGAAAAAGGATGATGCAGACAATATAAAAATGAATTTCTGTGGTATTTATTGTGTCTCAGATGCTATTGATAAAAATTAACTTCTTTTGAACTCAACATTGAGGCACACAGGCATATTTTGTTCCTCACACTGCATATCTATTATTAGAAATGTAATATATAATGATATCAACATATAATGCATACACCACAATCCACAAGCTTTGCTAAATCTCGTTTAAATGGTAAATTATGTTTCAAAACTCAAATATTTTCCATTCGACTCCAATAAAGCCTATACATCTTCCCGCAAACTCTCATAAACGCATACACATTGAGGAGAAATGATTAGCATAAATACATTAGAATATGAATAAGCGTGAGCGCACGATTCTCCTTCAATAATGATTAATATTCATTCACGTAGCACTCTTCAGATCAGCCTCACTACCCAACAATCCACAACTATTAATATTTAAATGCTGGTTTTATTTAACGCCCATACTCTGCATGAGGGTGTTTATGGGTGTGATCTTGATAAGTTTCTCATGAGAGCTGCACTTGAACGGATGCATTCGGCCTGACGGTGTCATCTGCAAAATCCAATTTAACACAAAGCGCTCTTATTTACAGAGAAGCCACAGATAAACATCCCTGAATGACTTTTGTCCAAAACCATTATGCTCACAAATTCAGAACCCAAACCTTTTTCTCGGCTTTTTACTTCTATAAAATATATCTTTGTGAGGGAAGTCTCGTTTGTTTAGAGATCTGACCTCGATTCAAATGTCAAGTGCATAAACTGAGACCTTGGTTGTGGCAGACTGGAACCTTTCTACCTAACAAGTAAGTTTAATATGCTAACCAGTGTTGAGGGTAACGCATTACAAGTAACGTGCATTACGTAATAATATTACTTTTCTGAAGCATTACTTTTTAAATGTACACATTAATATTTGAGTTACTTTTTCAAAAAAGTAATGCAAGTTATTATTTTAGTTTAATTAATTCTACTACTAATTATAATTTAATTAGTTTAACAATAATTCAAAAAAATTATGTACTGAATTACACTAAACCTAGTCACATTATGCACTCTATGCCATTTGAGTCAGAAACTGAGATGGCAAGCCAGGGCTCGACATTTTTGTGTTGAAATATGCAATTTCTGAATGCAGTACTTTTCAGTCATAAAAAACACCTGCAAGGCCTGAAAGAGATCAACCCTTAGCCAAGAAAAAGTAACGCAAAAGTAACTAAAAAGTAACGTACGCATTACTTTCCATGAAAAGACGCAATTAGTTACTTTTTTGGGAGTAACTTAATATTGTAATGCATTACTTTTAAAAGTAACTTTCCCCAACACTGATGCTAACCAGCACTCCATAAACATAATAAAAGGTTCTTATATATGTAAAAATAGTTACATAATGTGACCTTAAACATTTAAAACATCAAATACAAGTGTCTGACCAATGACCATATATAAAAGCACAATATCAATATCAAAAATGGCCCTGTTTACACATTAGCATGTGTTTTGGTCCATTTTGTACCACCAAACTTGCTCGTATAACTACTTGTCTTAAATAGGAAAAACGTTGATGTGTTTGGTCACTTCTAACTTTATCTCTGTTCGATACCATTGAATGAATGGGGCTAAGCTAAATGCTATCGAAGTGTCGCAGCACGCTCCAGCGCTTACGTGCACGCACACAGATGACAGAGGGATGTATCAACTCTTCTTAGTTAAGGTAATAGCATAGTTTAATATTGAAAATGAGTAGACTATTCCTTTAAAGGGGTTGGTATATGGAAAGTCCCTCTGCTTTGTTAAAACACGAGCGAAAGAAATTATGCTGTTTGGTTGTCGCTCACTAATAATATGTTAGACTACCGCTGCTTGTGTTGTTAGCAAACATCTAGGGCCCTATCTTGCACCCAGCACAATTGACTTTGTCAGTGACGCATGTATCATTCGTATTTTGCACCGGCGCACAGCGGGTTTTTCTCTCCACAGATGCATGTCGGCAAACTAGGGAATGAACTTGCGCTCCCTGGGCGGTTCAGCCCAAAAAGGAGGCGTGTTCTGGCGCAAACCATCCCTGATGCTATTTTGCCGTTTCAAAAAACAATTGCGCCACTGACCAGAAAAAACAGTTTAAAGTCAGTGGCGCGTTGCGCGTTGTTCATTATGCTATTTTAAGGGCGCATGCTTGACCATAATGTATAGCGTGCACAACGCGCACACACTTTGCATCTAATCTACACAGATGCAACAGTTATTTTTGCAAATCATAAATTGTTACACTAAAAAATATTTACACATGACATAAGGGAAATCATAGTGGTGAGCATTGTGGTGATAGTTTTTATTTATTGTGTGGCTGCGTTAAAAAATTCTCGTGCAAATAACGATTAAAATATTTTCATATGTTTGTTATGTGGCTGTATTATGTTTATTTTATGTAAATAATCATTAAAATGTTTTCATAAGAAACCTTAATGTATATGAACTTGATTTGTAAGTGTACTTTGGGGTTGGACTGCTTGCGTTTCTTGGCTTTCAGCGGTGAGGGTGGACGCAGCGATGTCCTCTGCTGGCGTCAGGTCCTGTGTAGAGGCAGATCCACCTCCCGTTACACGGCGTGGCTGATTTATGCTGGCAAGTTTGGGATTCCCCCGTCTCCTGACATCATTGTAGCGCTTGGCGCAACGTCCTGGGGATGCCAGCTGATGAGACAATTGTGACAATTTCCTCCCACGCCTGTTTAACCGACGCTGATTTGGGCGGGTTTCTCCCATCCCCATACAAAACAACTTCTCTGCCTTTGACTGCTCTTACAAGAACGTCGGTCTCCTCGGCTGTGAACCGCTCCTGGCGTGCGCCTGGTAAATCCGTCATAATAACAACCCGCCATGGAACTTGCGCCCTTGCGTTTAAAGGGAATGTTGGATAGCGTTCTGATTGGTTTATTTGATGTTACGCCCAAACCACACCTATGAATAATGAACCTACTTCAGACCAAACCCTTATTGATTTGCGCCTGGCGCAAGAGTTAATTCTCCCGCCGGGAAAATAGCAACAGCGCCCAAGATCCGCCCACAAACTCACTTGCGCTTTGCGCTTCGCACTTGCGTTTCAGATCGTTAAAATAGGGCCCCTAGTCTCAGCCTCAGACGTCACGCCCACAGACTGTTGGCTAAATGTCTGATGTTTTTCATACACTTTTCTGGAAACCCTGTGGGAATGTCTAAAGTCAAAAATAGGCCATGAAAATTCTGTTGCATTAGCCTGTTGAAAAGTCATAAATTGATCCGTTATGAATATACACTTCAAGTGAGCTATCCATGTAGAAAGTAGACAGCAAGATAGTTCGGTGGGTATTGAAACAGAGCTGTCATCTGTAACTCTTGCAAAAAGCTGATTGCTTATTTCTTTTTGTATGCTAACAACCATCCAACCATACTGGTCCTGTCACATAGAGTCTGGCTAACCATCTCCATAAAACCATTTTATGTGCAGGATGGACGCATTCCAGTAAACGTTCATAATTACCACTTTAACACTTCACATCATGACCACTGGTCTCTAGATGTGGCTATCACTAGCGACTGATATGGATTCGCCTGCCCACTTCCCCAGCGCATTTACATACAAATTGAGGATTTTATATTTATTTATTCTTATTAATCAGCTCCATGGCGGGAATCACACAGCAGCGCTCCATCAGTGTTTAAATACATCTCTGTGACATTTGTCCCCTGCGTTAGCATGATAGCGCCGAGCTGAGGGATAATGTAGCCGTGATTACTTTTTCCATTGAAAGGACAAACGCTTTCATTTTTCCTGTCATCTCGAATAAGTGTTAAAGAGGGTTTAGGGCCTTCGCCGTGTGCTCAGTATGCAAAAAGAGCGAACGCAGAGATGGCTGTATTAAATAACCATTAGCAGCTCGGCTCAGATCCATTATGACAAGCTGCCTCTTGAATGCGTGCCGGCGATTTGGGTTGCGAGGGATCTGTGCTCGGGGCTTGCAGTCCACTTTCTCTTCTTTGGTGCAGTGTTAATGTATCATTGCTTAAACAGCTAGCGGTTGGATAGTAATTTTGCGAGGTGCATATAAGGGTGAGTGGGTGCCAACCGGGGTCTCATTTTTTATGGAGATGGTCAGCCGGAGGGGACCCTGAATCTGTGGTTGATCTTCGTAATTTGATGTTTGTCTTTTGTAAACCGCATTGTTTAATCAGTAGGCCGTAAAATGAGGTCATCATCATCTTAAACGTGGTTGGCTATGAATAGAGGATTTGTACACACCTATTATATCATTCTGCACATGTAGTTTAAGAGCGGAGAAACTGAATTTATTACTTCGGTTTCCATGTTACCTGCAACTTCAATTCATGATGTTCTGACATCAATTTTACAGCACTGCGTTTGGTTTGTGAGAAATATGTTAAGGTAATGTGCACCAGTTTAGAACGCTTATTGTGAATATTTATTACATAGAAAAAAGGTGTCTTGTTATTTCCTTTGAAACATTGTGTGCAGTCCAATTGAAGGTAAAACATGTGAAATAAGTGCATAAAAATGAATATCTGCACCAAACACTATTTACAACCTTGAACCATTAATAATGTTGTAAGTGAAAAGATAAAAACTAATTGAGAGGTCAAGGGGAGTCAAATGCTTTGGTTGTAGTAGTGAACAACAGACTTATTTGTGTTTTAACACATCACAGAGACTTCCCTCAGCCATTTGACTGATGTCTACATTAATCTTTGCTGTGTTTGATGCAAACAAATCAAGAAATAGCTTTAAAACAATACACTTGTGAATCGTTGTGGTTACTATATATTTTCTAGAGTAACTGTTAGCAAGTTCAGCTTATGACTTCCATTACAATAGACCAAGTCCGTTGTTGTAATAGATAATGTAGCTAATTCACACAATACTTTCCATTACTGGTTCAAGGCTGTTGTTTCTTTGTTGTGAACATGAAAATTGATATCCTACTTACATGTATCCTTTATGTTGGCGGGTAATGCACCTGTCACATCCGAGGAGTTTGGCTCTCCTAACTTTGCCAAGGGGTTGATGTCCTCAGGGCAACATTATGTTGACATCAACATTTCAATAATCTACCAATCAGATTTCAGAAATAAGTTTACAGTTTGTTTCAAGTTTAAGCTTACAACCAGGATTAGCTGTGGCTACACTACAAAAAAAGAAGATTTTCTTACTATTTTCTTGCTCATCAAGAAAATGCATATTTTTAGATATTTAGTACTGAAAACAAAACCAGAAGAGAAAATAAATCTAGTATTTAGAAAAAAAGCATAAATTTAAGTGAATTTGTGCTTAAAACAAGCAAAAAACGGGAAAAAAGAAATTGCCAAAGTCCCAAAAGTAAACGATGACGCTAGTTATCGTCTCCAACGTAAATCTCTACAACAAACACACAACTTTTTTAATTGATATTTGTACTGAAAACAAGACAAAAAAACAAAAAAAAACAATTTTGAAGTGTAGACAATTGGTTTTCACTTATTTTTTCCCTCTGATTTTAGGGTTCAGTTATGGTTAGGGGTGGGTTTAGGTTTAGGCAGTGGCGGCCGGTGACTTTTCTTCCGAGGGGCGCGAATTCAAAATACGTGTTTGGAGTGTCATGTGTGTTGCTCGTCAATTCAAAATAATGTTTGTTGCTTCATGCTTCTTGTCAAAATATGAGCCGGCTGCACATGTTTTGAAATGATTTATGATAAAAGGGACAATCGTGTTCACAAAATACTCGCAAGACACTCACTTAACACTTAACTCTGATTACACATGAGATTAAGCCAGTATCTGGCAAACGTGAGCATCACTTTTATCATAAACCCCTGTAGAAGGCTCGTGATGCACATAAGTTTACATGACCCACTGAATACATATTTTTAAACATGCCAGACATATGACGGGCTACATACATGTTGTGACGAGCTTTGCATCGTGCTCCCTCGAAAAGAAGTCACCGGCCGCCACTGGGTTTAGCTTTCATTTACAAAAGTGTTGTCTTTGGTCAACACAATCTGTTGTCCTGCGGACATCACTCACTTGGGAAAATCAGGTAGAGCGTGTCAGGATCGTGGGTTTTTGACAGATTGGACATTGGCATAATGTTTGGTCTACTTAACAGCTCAAGAATCGTCCACTTTTTTTTCACGAGAAATGGGTAAGACTCACTAATTCATGGCTTTATTTTACCATGTTATATAGACGGTTTCATCTGACGCACACGCTGTGTCTTGGTTACGTGCTTCAACCAAAGTAAAATTCCAGTCTGTACTGTATTTATTTATCAGTCTGGCTGGTGGCTAAACCGATCTTTGAGATAAATACCTTGCCGAAAATAAAACGTTTTGGTTTGCTAAGACGAAGAGAGAGACGACGAGCATGGATCACAACTGTGAAGAGACGTTTGGTGGCCAGGCAAGAATTCAAGTACTTGTTGTTATAACATTGTATACAATAATTTTACACAGTAACGTTAGTTCAGTGTAGTAGTTGATACGTATTATGGCGTACCCCACGGGCCAGGTCATGTCAACTCACCTTACTTTGGCCTGGTTAGCCTTTCTATTGAGTTTAGTACCACTTCTGAGTGGGAGGGATTATAGGCGTGTTATTATATTTGCGCTGCCTACTGCTGTGACATCATACAAAAAGCGAGCATCATTTGAATGCAGTGTTTCCCATACATTCGTTTATTTGTCAGTCCACCACAAAAGCAAAATTGCATCTGTCTCACATGACAGTTTCTGTTCAAACACCCGTGGCATCAGTCGATGCTCTCCAATAAGTTGCAAAAATGCTGTACATAAAAAAGCCGTGCATATATGCGCGTCATTTGTTTATGTTGTTGATTCTGAAACCGTGTCCTTTTTGTTTATCGCTTCTACACTGTTGGGAAAAATGGTCAAATATGTACCCTTTCAAAAAGTGCAACTTTGTACCTATAGCACTCATATTAGTATCTCAAAGGTATATACTGGGACCAAATGTACACATATCTGTACCTTATGGTACATATTAAAGACTTTTTAAAGGTACATCCATAGTGACAGCTGGGGTGCATATTTTGACATTTTTTTCTATTAGTTTACCATCCAATTCCACACTCATCTTTGCAACAATTTCCACCCCAGTGCCCAATCTTTGATGTTTTAAGTAAGAATAGCTGATCTCAATTCATTGCTAAATGTCTATTTCTAGCAGCATCCTCAATTGTAGAGCAAAATGCGAGGATCTGTGCTTGTTGAGAATCAAGGCTGTCTAATCCCATTAACAAAGAGAGAGAGAGAGAGAGGGCGGAGAGATCCTTTTGACAATGGCAGTCTAAAGAGCAGTCAAACAGCAAGACATTACACTTTGCTGGGCTTAGATCCAACAGAAAAATCTCAATACCGTATACAACAAGGATAAAAAGTCATACTTTACTTCGCTTAACCGGTGCAGAAATTTGGTTTAAAATGTTCCATCATGAAACCACAGTCATAAAATTGTCCTCCCTCCTACACAATCTGAGCGAATATGTTCACTGCACTAAGCTACTATTTCAAAAAAATCAAGACGTAATTGAATTCAAAGGAGATTTAGTCTTGGCCTCCCGCAGTTAAGATGAACCTCAGTAGTGGTGCGGTAACCCAAACCTGAGCGGTTCCCCGGACCGGAGGCCCATGCGGCTGGATCTCAACCGCCCCTCCTGGCCTAAAAGACGTCAAATCTTCAAAGGCGTTGGTTTGACTTCTTCATTATGGCTCCTGAAGGAGTCTCAGATAGAGCTAATTAACAAATGAACGTCTAGTATATGACCTCCTGAAGTGCACCCCCACTGGTTAAGCTCAAGGTGTACTTTAGCATCTAAAATATCAGAAACTTTTGCGCAAACTAAATAGTTTTTATCACGCTCGTCCTGAACAAAAAGCTTCACTGATGCAATCGAGCGTGCAAGATGGGTGTCTAGAAAGCCACAATGACATCATTCTGGCTATTTCATACAGTACCTCACAAAAACCTGTCTCTCAGTTCAACAGTTCATTATTTAAATCCAGTGAGGATTTGTTATTGGAGTTTTATTGTGTTAGATATGAAGGATGGCAGACAGTGTGCATGGCAAAGTCTGTGACTGTTAGTGTGTAAATCTGCTTGACATATTTCCACTCGGATCAAATTTCAATATTCCAGCTGTGGTGAATCGGATGCGAATGATGGATTTTTCATTTTCAGTGCTCACGCCAGAACACATTACTTCAGATCAGTGACACTTAATTGTTTAGCTTTTTTTGCAATAGGATTCATCCTAACTTTGGATTGAATTGTTTAGATAAAATTACTCTTAACGTCCTTGTTAATTACTATTAAATTAAGATTTACCTTAGTATTAGCAAATTAAAAAGTATTATATGTTTTATTCTTATTTTTATACCACATATTTTATTTTATATCAGTAATTATACCACATTGTCAGAAAAAAGATACAAAACTGTACCCTTTTTTTTCGCTGGGGTGGTACCCCAAGCTACCGTTTTGTACCTTTACAGGTATATAAACATAATACAATGTTGTACCTTTTGAGGTACATTTCTGTTCCTTAAGGATCTATTGTGTACCTTTAAAGGTACAGTTAACTGTTTTGTACCCCTAAAATTTAACTGGTACAAATTTGTTCCTTACGGTACACAATTGGTCCTTAGGGTATAATATTGTACCCCAGAAGGTACAACATTTCAATGTGTTGTATACCCATAAAGGTACAAAAAGGGTACCTATAGGGTACCACCCCAGCAACAGAAAAAGGAACAACTTTGTACCTTTTTTCTGACAGTGCACAGGGCTAATGAAAGCTTCATTCATAATTTAAAAATAATAAATAAAAATAACTTTTAAAGAGAAGAAAATACATACATAAAATGAACAATGATTGCCTCCTTTTTATTTATAAATAATTCAAAGGAACGGAGTCAATTACTCCGCTTATATTACGGTTACCACAAACATTGAACAGCCCGCTGTATAATCAAAAATAATACACACATTTATTATACATAAGTACATGTGATGTATTTCAAAAGACTGTCTTCAATTATGCCTTAGATATTTGCTTAAAGGTCACATTCTTTCTAATCCCATTTGTTAAACCCTAGTTGGTGTGTACTGTTAAAGTGACCATACGTGCCATTCTTCCCGAACACGTCCTTGCCAGGATTTCGGTGCATCTTCCGGAAGTCGTATTTGTTGACCGCATACACCATTCAGTTAAAAGCCTAAGACATACAATTGTAGTTTCATTCTTACCTTAAAATGTAACGGTTGCTTTTCTGTAATAATAATAATAATCCTCTATGACGTATGCGGCCAAGAAATACGACTTCCGCAAGACGAACCCGAAATCCTGGCCAGGACGCGTCCGGGAAGAATGGCACATATGGTCACCCTATGTAATGTTGCTTTAAAGCAACACCAAAGAGTTTTTTTTACCTTAAAATAACGCTTCCAAAACAGTTTCAGTCGTTCATCCACTCTAAACAGGGTGAACAGCACTTTCACATTCGCTTTGCAGCCCTCTATCGACCAAAACCGCACTAAAGAAGTTTCCAAACGTCGGGTAGTGGTCCTGTAGTCCGAGTGAATACTACAAAAACTTGCTTTACGGCAGACCTACAATCCAATCAGAGCCAGCTATGCCTCAGTATTTATGACAGTGGTAATGAACAATTACGCTTCTAACCTGTAGGGGGAGCAAAGAGCCAGAGTTCTTTAGTGTTGCTTTAATAGCATAAATAATAGCTGTAAAATGATAAAGCTCAAAGTTCACTGCCAGACGATATATTTTCTTTAACAGAATTCGCCTTTTAAACCCTACAGCGAACGGCTGGTTTGGACTACAGTCCTCTACTTCCTGCTTTAATGACGTCACTAGAACAGTTTTTTGACTAAACTCCGCCCACAGGAATACGTCAATCGCCAGCTAAGCTAACAACAAGCTAAGCTGCTATCGAATCACAGCACACTAAACAAGCTACACAATCAGAACTCATTACGTATTTCTGAAGGAGGGACTTCATAGGACAAGGAAGACATCAGCCTGTTTTGAGGACAGTGAAAACAGCGCTATACAGATAAGTCAATAGTGTGAAAAATACAGAGGTTTTTTTACACGTGAAACATAAACACATGTTATATTGCAAACTGTAAACACAATCACAGCTTCAAAAACATGGAAAGAACAGGAACATTAATGGTTTTCCTTTAAGCATATTATTTCTGCACCATTAGCAAACAACTTTCCCAAATTCTTGCCCCATCCGACATTAATGACAGATAGTCCTGTCTTTAACTCATTGCACTGGTTTAACCAATGTTGGTAGGGCTGGTTCAACCTGCATCAGGGATGTTAAAACAAACAAAGCATCGCATAGTTGTCTTTTTAAACTATTTTAAGAGTGAAAATTAAAAATACAGTCCTGCCTAAAAGATGTAAATATTTAATAGCCCCTTACTAGGCCAAGAACAAACCTACTTCTACACCAATGACTTTATTGGTGACTTTATTTTGGGACCGGATGCAATTCATGTGTCAGATAACACCATCCACAACTGAGTCCTCCCCTCTCAGTATCACTCCGGTAAAAATCTAGTCTAAAATTCTAACCCTCTGTGGTCCCAGGTTGGACAAATTAAAGCTGATTAGTTAGATGTCGGCTCTGTGTTTTTGCCCCGAAGCTAGAGAGCCGCTATGTCAGTGATACCTCATCCCTTATCAACCGAGTTTTTTTCTGTTTGTTCAAACTACCACCTCCGGTCAGCGTGGGCACGACGGGGGAGACCGAGACTTACTGAAGCGTCTTTTGATTCGGCCCTGTCTCGCCAGCGGCGTCTTGTGTAAATTGCGTTTGGAGCACAGGTGCCCACACTGACTGTGTATCAATGGCCTGTTACCCAGGGTGCTCAAATTGAAGTGGGAGGGTTGTGATTAGAGGAACGGCTCTTTTGTTGCCCCTTAAAAAGACAACAACGGGGAGGTAGCACAGCGGCAGGCCTTGGCCTAAGGCTCTGAACAGCACGGCGCCGTGGTCGAGTAGGAGATTATGAAGACGGAGAGACGTGACTGCAGAAGGGCGGGATTAAATCAAACTGCTTTCCCTATAGCGAAATTGCGCGGTTATCACCCTTAACTTCATGCACCTTGTAATTACGCACTGTTGTCTGTGTTCTGGGCCTGGTTTCTTTCCAATGAAAGTTGAAGGTGTTTCCTGGCACTGAGCTCTGTCGCATCCAAACAAAAAGAGTTGGAGGCGCAGTGCGCAGTGTTAAGTGTCGTTCAGGCAGTTCTCAGCTGTTCTGTACTAATCACTCTACATTTGACCTCAGGCTAAATCAGCAAGCCGATCCATTTATCAAAGCTCCAGCCGAGATGGGCGCAACCCAGCGCTACACGATGTCCCAACATGTGACAGCTGAGCTTTTCTTACATAGCTCTTCTAAGAAAAAGCCTCTTTACAAAACATGTAGTTTTGAACCTGATCCACACACCTACACGTACAAGCCCATGCGAAGGTCCTTCTTTTGTGAGTAATTTTAACAGCCAAGTGAATTGTTAAGCTTGAAACACATTATTCCCAAAAGCAGCAGGGGGGTTGGATTGGGGTTCCACCTACTTGGGTTAAAAACCAATTGGTACCACCACTCTGTCTACTTTCCCTTGCTTATCCACAGAAAGAGACTAAACCCGATGTTGAGTCCATCACCAATACAAGTAACCCAAGACCCCCTGTGTTGGGTACAAGATGCATGCACTAACACCCTCAGGGTCTTCATTTGGATGGTTCTGAGGGTGCGTATGATACCCACCCACAGAGGGTCAGAAAAGGGCTTCACGCTTCTGCCCGGTCTATACACTGTCCTACCACCTCCACATCATCTGCTCATGCCATTAGCCTAATGACTACAAAAGAGCTACAGAGTAGACTGTGACTAATTGAGCTCCACCTTTCAGCTGTGGGTGCAAATGGCCACTTTTATATCCACATGAGTCAACATCTGTTTATATGTTAACATATTTTGAATGAAAGACATAATTAGAAAACAGAGCAATTCTGCTAAAGCAATCTGAAAGCATTGCATTCTGGGAATTATTCTGAAACATTATCCAGAGGACTCTAGAAGTAGAGAGGTTCAGGAAGAAACTAACTAAACAATTCAGACTCATTTGCTTTTAGACAGTTGGTAATTTCATGCTTAAACTCAACCCCTTGACTCTTTCAGACACTCCGCATTTATTCTCTCACGAGGTATAAAATTATCATATTAAATGGTTGTGAAAGACGTCGACATTCTTAGAGCAAGTCCTTCATTGAAATGTTGTCTCTGAAATGGAAAACTGCATTCATCTGGTTTGTAACGCCTTCTGAAGTGGCTTTTCAGGTCATTAGCCCATTTCCCATTCAGCAAGAGTCCGCATGATACCCCATTTTGGCACGACAAAGGCCGTTAATGAGTTAACGCCCCTGGTCCATTCTCTGTTTTCATACAGACTGCTTTGAGGGGCCCGTAGGCTGGGTCTCCATTGGCTGTCTGTCTTTTTATTGGCTATCATAACAACTCCCAGCTGTGGGAGGGGACGCTGAGGGTTTGATGTTAACACAGATCGGGAGAGGTCGTGCCAAAGTTGAGAGGTCAACACATTGTTGAGCTGCCAGTGAGAAGTGTATTTAAGAGCCCATAAACAGTATTCAGCTCATTTGGCTAAGTAGCATTCCCGCTAGCCTTTTGTGTCGGGGTATTCAGGTAGCCAATTACACTCAGGCCTGCTCAATAGAGTTAATTTTTAGTCTGCTTTGTGGCTAAGAGTCACTTGATAGGCAAAATGGGATGGTAATTGATGATCATTAAAGGTTGTAAAACTGTTTGGGGTTTGAAGAGAGCGATCTGTGAATGAAAAAAGACATGGATGCTTTTCTCAGAAGGCCATTGTCAAAGCATGAATGAATGAAATGAATGCAAGCCTGACCTTCAGTTAGTGAAGGCTTGAAAACATTGATATAATGAATTGTGATGGACACAAACACTTCATTTGTTTTCTGAGTAAGAATCACACATTTTAGAATCAGATTGTTTGAAAATATTATTCCAGAGCTTTGTTCATAAATGAATGAAATTTCCTCACAAAAGTGCATGATTTTGACTGACTGAAATGCAATTTATTTTTTAATACATGTTATCCAAAATGATCTTAGACAAGATGTGTTATACATTTTTATTAATTTATTCGTGTCATTGGCACGAAATTCAGCTTTTTCCGTGCCATGTCTCTCGCACAAATTTCTATAAATAGTTTTTCGTGTCTGTGGCATGAAGTTATTTTTCGTGTCATTCTATGTTTTGTTATCACATTGTTTTCTTCCTATTTTTAAATAATTGTCGCTTCGGGTTGGGGTAAGATTTGGGGTTTGGATTAAGATGTACCTTTCTATATTGGTTTCTACATGTTTTTCTTCCGCTTTTGAAACTATTCTCGCCTGGAGTTGGGGTAAGAGTTGGGATTTGGGTTAGGATGTCTGAAAGTGTAACAGAAAGTGATTGTAGCTCCAACCCCAAGCGACAATGTTAAAGAAAATAAGAAAAAACCTATGAGAAAACAATACAGAAAATAACACAAAAAAGAAAATCGTTTCACGGACATAAAAAATTATTTATAGAAATTTGTGCGAGTGACATGAAAAAGACATTTCATGCTCAAGGCATGAAAAAGCTGAATTTCATGTCATGGACACGAATAAATTAATAATTTTTTTTTGTGACTATAACACAACTTTTTGTGAGATCAGACTGTTTTTATCCTACACTCTTAAAAATGCTGGGTTATTTTCAACCCAGCTTGGGTCAAAAAGGGACAAACCTAAACCAGGATTGTAATTTAACCTATCCCGAGTTGTTTTAACCCATTGTTGTATCAAATATAAACTTGTTTTAGGTTAATTTGACTCAACGGCTGGGTTCGCCATTTTTTGACCCAAGCTGGGTTGAAAATAAACCAGCATAGTATTTCAAAGTACCTGCACTGCAAAAATAATCTTAAAATTAGTAAAAATATCCAAAAATTCTTAAATTAAGATGCTTTTTCTAGACGAGCAAAACGACCCAATCAAATTTAAGTGATTTTGTGCATAAAACAAGCAAAAAAATCTGCCAATGGGGTAAGCAAAAAAACATTTTTCTTAAACACTAAATTCAAGAAAAATTTGCTTACCCCATTGGCAGATTTTTTTTGCTTGTTTTATGCACAAAATCATATTTTTGGTCTAAAAACTAGACTAGTCATTTTGCTCATCAAAAAAAAGCATCTAATAATTTTAAGATATTTTTACTCAAAACAAGACAAAAATACTAAGAAAATATTTTCTTGAAAATCAGTGTGTACCTCCTTAAGCTTAATTTTGATAAATTTTTAAGAGTTTACTTCCATATACACTGCAAAAATGACTTTCTTACGTAGGATTTTTGTCTTGTTTTTAGTACAAACATCTAACAACTCTTAAATCAAGATTCATCTTCTTGATGATCAAAATTACCTTAGAAAAAAGTTTAGTTTTTAGACAATTTATTTAAAAAAAAAAATAAGTGAAATTGTGCTTGAAACAAGCAAAATAAAATTTTCTTGAATTAAGCGTTTAAGAAAAAAGTTTTTTCTTATCCCATTGGCAGATTATTATTTATTTATTTATTTTTGCTTGTTTTATGCACAAATTCCATTAAATTTAATATTTTAATTCTTCTTAGGTCATTTTGCTCATAAATTTTTTGAAATTTGTACTGAAAACGAGGCAAAAATACTAAGTAATTCATTTTAGGAGTATAGATCAGATTCATTGTTTTTAAAATGCAGTTTAGATATAGGCAGCTAATAGATTTTGCAACAGATAAAGAATACTCTGACATTAACATCATGCATGGGCGGAAATCCCGGGGGGGTCGGGGGGGACAGGACCCCCCCTATCTGAGGGTTGTCCCCCCTAAATTATCATTAGAATATGTGTATTGAAAATAATTTAATGATTTATAATACTTAAACTAGTTGTGTAAGAAGTGAAACAATACAAATGCAAACGGAGCAACAACAAAAAAACGTTTTAAATATTTGGATTCCCCCTCCCTTGCCTCACAGTGGTTTGGTCCACTGCCCACGCCCCTTTTACCTCACCACCACACATTCCGGTGGTAGAGAAGTGTACGGAGCCGACGCGTTAATAAGCTATATACAATACAACGTTTCCCATCACTTATCAGTTTATCCTCATATGTTTTAAAACTGGACTATTTTGACATATAAACATGAACATATTTCGTTTTCTGAGAACAGAAGCAGATAAACGATCAAGAAAACATTTTTATGCATTCATGCAGAGGTGAGGCAGAGCTGAAAGTAACAAATTACATTTACTCACCTTGCTGTAACTGAGTTTTTTGTGTACTTTTACTTTGAGTAGTTTTTAAAATCTGTACTTTACTTTTACTTAAGTATGTTTAAAGTATTGTTGGTTACTTCGCTACATGTTAAATCATATCCGTTACTGAGTAAAAATAAATAAAAAAGTAAGGTGATAAAGACGCGCCACGGTCGGATGATTGATTGATGGGCGGGGGAACGCGCAAAAAGAACCATGGAGAGGGACGAGACAGGCGCAGGCTAATGCAGACCCTCAATTCAATTCTTACGAAAGAAACCCCTGGCCATTGACGCAAAGCGATTGTTTCATTCAGGTAGGGTTCATGCTCTTGAGTACGGAGTTTGAGAATTGCCGACCGTGTTTAACCGCTAATTTGCACGATGCATTTTTAATACATGCGCATTATCTTCCGAGGTCTAGCAGCTTCGCGTCAAGTCAAACAACTTGAGAACGTCCTCGAGAATGCGCAGATCATTAGACATTGCAGAGAGAGAGAGAGCGCGAGAGAGATAGATTGAAAGACATCAGGTACACAGGTCTGGGAGCTAATAAACGTGTAAAGGATGTATAGTGTATAGCCATGGCACTCATCTCATTATATGTTCATTTATGTATATAGTTTAATAACAATGTATGTTACCAGCAATACATCAATTACAACCTTCATATAATGATTGTATTTACTAGCTGCTGACCTCATATTATTTTTGCTTCAAAAGTGCATAACTCACCTGTAAAAATCATTAAATAATTCCATAAATGTTTCTTAGTTATAAAAAGCTTTTTATTTTATTAACATTTGTTATTGCACTTTAATTGTAGAGATGTTTACAATTAAAAACATAGTTTGAGATGTATATATCCTTCCTTTGTGAACTATACTAGAAACCTCTCCCCGCTGTAAAAAAGTAACTCTTAAAATTAAAATGACTTTTTACTTGAGTAGATTTTTAGACCAGTAACTTTACTTTTACTTAAGTAAAATATTATTAAAGTAACTTTACTTTTACTTAAGTAACATATTATTAAAGTAACTTTACTATTACTTAAGTAGAAAATTGTATTACTCTTTTCACCTCTGCATTCATATGTATTAAAATTAAATTTGCGTCCGTTCATAGAGAAAGAGAAACGTTTTCTATCTGTACCCATTTCCTTGCAAGTACAATTTTGCCTGTATTATTGGTGTCCCCTTCAAAAATTGTTCTTGAAAAATTTTATGTTTATTGTCCCCCCCAACATTTAGATGAGATTTTCGCCCCTGACATCATGGTAGTGTCCAAAACTATGATATCGCCATGGTAATACCCAAATATTTAGTTTGTATTATCCATCCACGCATTGTGTAAGCGTGTTATTTTGTTGTTTGTATGTTGCTCCATTCTTCTCCGCCTTTCCTTGTTCTTTCCTTTCATTGTTTGCTTGTTTCCAGGTGAATATGATCTCTCTCTACGGCAGCCTGTGAGGCATTCTGTTGCTTATCATCACATTCACTCCCACATCTGCACCGGCTCTAAAACAAACATTTGCTGAGCGAAACAAGTCATTTAGCATGGGTGTAATTGATACAACAGGGTTGCAACAACATAACTACACAGCAATCAACATGAATCAAATGTGTTCAAACAAGTTCGTTGGCTCGTGCTTGAGCTCTGTAACTCTACAAGAGAGCTAAACTAAATGAGGGTAATTTTGTTTTACAAACTTGAATAATGTCATGCTGTTTATATGTACATCCGTTCAACAGGATGGTATAGCTGAGATTGAGATACACTAACAAAACCAATGTTGCGCTATTCGCCTCAAACGCATCTTCGCCCAAGCTGAAAATATTCAAATTGACAGAAAAATTAGCATGACACAAATCCCGCGAGTAATTTAAAGCGAGTAACGCAATGCCCCGCGTTTGGTGTGTACGTAGCAGTAGGCCACCATGCCAGAATTCGATATGTTGTTTTTGCAATTGTATAGTGATTATTTAATTGTTTCTCAGTCTTTTTAATAAAATACAGGAAATGTATATATAGTATAAAAATGTAAACTGAAGTGTCAAGTTTTTAGGGTAAACTCCCCTTCCACTTGAGCAATAGCAGGAAACTGCTATTGCTCAAAGAAGACATTTAGAAGACATTTAGTCCTGAAAATTATTATTATTATTTTTTTTTACATATTTTCTGTATTTTCTGTTTGTATCTTAATAAAACAGAGTGATAAAGAATATTTATATATATGGATGGACATTAAAACTTCTAAAACAATATGTCTGGTGGTGGTGTGCACAGTACTGTAAATGAATCAATTATTTGGCTTTTTCTGAAATCTCTCTCTTTCTCTCTCTAGTTTGCACCTGCACCTGGTGGCTTTGAAAAACTAGCTGTGGTGCATAAGGGCAAAGACCTCTGCCCCTACACCCAAAATCATCTATTAATCACATTCAAACAGCTTGCTTTTTCATATGTTGACATGGGCAGTATCTCTTTCCCCTCCCCTCAATCCCTGTACGTCACTCACCACTTTGAAAAATCAATAAAACAGGGTAGATATCGCTTCATCTGAAGACATTTATCAAAGACATTGTTATCAACGTATATGAAGCTTTCATTTGTAGGTCTGAATAATGTCTCTGATTTGGGTCGGCCTTTTAAGAAAAGTACATGAAGTATGCATACTAGTGTATTCAGATTGCAACATAATGTCATCGAGGTGGCTAATTTGTATTAATTCATACGACCACTTTCGTTTGTTGATGTACGATTTTTTTTCACCCAAGGGTTTTGGTTTTTTCTAAAAATCACACATTTTGTATGATTCACTTCATACGACTTCGCCAACTTATAAGAATTCCACTGAGATCAGGCTAAAGATCGTAGTTGCCATGACATTACAACTATGGTCTGATTCACATTTTTACATTTCCTTTGGTATGTAGGTGTGTATTTGTCCATGTTAATGATATGCAAAATGTACAAACCCCAAAGTAAACAATGATGCAAGTTATCGTCTCCAACATAAATCTCTTTTCTTGGACTACAACAAACACATGGATTGAGGGCAATAGTTTACTTCCTAGGATTGGTGATGTAGTAAAGATTGACATTATCATAATTTCCTTCCACTTCGGACTCACAGCCTGTACTAGGGATGCACGGTTTATCGGCCGACATATCGTTATCGGATGATAACTGCTTATTTTTAATATTATCGGTTATCGGTCTGATAGCAAAATTAGGCCGATAAATGAAAGCCGATAAATGATGGATTATTTCGGTTTGTAGAACCACTTCACTTGCTTATTGCTGGCCATGTGGAGTTTTGATTGGTGCTTTCTGTGACATAGCATGAAGATGACACATGTTGCGGGCTTAAGAAGAGTATGCTAGTCTAGCGCAAAGACAAGATGTCCGCGGTCTGTGAGTTTTTCATTGTGAAATTAATATGAATATTTATTGCCCTATATATCGGTTATCGGCCCCCAAATATAAAGAGTTATCAGTTATCGGTATCGGCCAAAATGTCCATATCGGTGCATCCCTAGGCCCTGTACATTAACTCCTGTAAGCATTGCATTGTGAGCGAATCTTTCAAACATGGTAAGGAGTGTCACATTTCCTGCTGACGTCACAGGTATTCAGGCCAATCGCAACGTACAGATTAGCTGGCCAATCAGGGACACAGAGCTTTTCAAATCGATGAGTATTGTTAAAATTGGTGCGTTTCAGAAAGAGACGGATATCTGGAGCTACACAAATGTACGGTACGTGGAAAATGTGTTTTTTGAACCATAAACCATGCAAACACATTGTATTATACCAAATACACAAAATAATGTTGTTTTTAGCAATGAAATAGAGTAGGTGCCCTATAAGGTCTTTCAATTTTAATATTGTTAACATGTACCTGCAGTTGCTAGGGTGCTCTAAATGGTTTCTAGGTACTTGCTAACTGGTTCAAGTCTTCATAATATGTGGCGAGTTGCATACACATAGCAACTACGTTAAAACTGTCGCTACGTCCGAAATTGTCTGATTCCATGCTATATAGTAGGCGAAAAGCAGTAGGCAAGGCGAGTAGTATGTCCGAATTCATAATATTCGAAAAACACTCAAGAAGTACCCGGATGACCTATTACAGTACTTCAGATAAGATCCCAAAGTCCTTTTATTCGATGGACCCTTTTCTATCCCGTGATCCCCCATGAGAGGAGTTATCCAATGAAGAAGAGGAGAAATGTGATTTTTTATTCAAAAATGTCTGAAAGCGGTAACGCTCCTGTATTCATGTGCAAAAACAAATAGTAAACCGCTTTTTCTTATGGTTAAATTGTGCTCGTTTAATTTCATTCCAGTTAACGACTAACTTGTATGTCACGTGATGTATCAACATGGCGCATGTAATATGTCCTTATTTATTCATACTATCCTATTCATACTATAAAGTACCCACTGTCACAGTATGAGATTTCGGACTCAGGGTGTCTTAAGTGACCAACTAGCAATTAATAAAGGCTAATTAGCCTTACTTTTGGGATTCAACCTAAACCAATAACAATAATAATAATGAATGACTAAAATGAGTGTAGGCAGTTTATGTACTATTTGTCTCATAATACTCTGATTCCTCCATCAGTGTCAATCTGTAGGATTTGTGTGATCAATAACTGGGTGAAAACGTTTTGATAACTTAGAATAGTAATAGTATGCTTTTTCTTGTACTAGCCCCATAATTTCAGGAATCATTAATTTCTCTAAAACAAAGTGTGGGCTAATGTTAAAGTGTTTAGTGTTTATCAGCATTAGGGCAAAAGTAAGACTAAGGTTCACCTTAGCATGCTTGACACCGTCTGAAACGATGGCCGCTAACCAAATGTAAACCGAACAGGGAGAATTACATTATAATTACAGTTTGTGTGCTTTTCTCCTGTAAATCTAGGCCAGCCCTCCCACATACAAATGACACATTGTATCTGATTTATTTGATATGCAGGTTAATACTGAGTAGGCTTGTATTGTGTTACTTTTGTGATTCAGTGTACTAAAGCCGCGCTACATAGCTCAGATCAATCATTAAACATGTTCACACCGCTAATATAAATATATTAGAAAGGAATAACAATGTTTACTCACCTGCTCGGGTCCGAGATAAAACATCAAAGTGAGAGGTAGCACACAATTATGGCTTATCGATGTCAGTGTTTGGAGTCGGATGAAAATGTTGTTGGTGTAGTTAGGTACACCACCCAAACAAGGCTTGGCTCAAATATACAGAAAAGACTTCAGATATGTCTGTTAGTCTCGAGTGGATTGTGTTTGTTGGACCGATAGAGGAACAGGTGTTTGGTCTGTGAATGAGTCAGGTAGAAAATGACTGTCTGAAGTGATAATCTCTTGCTTTTATCTCTTTGTGCGGGTCTGATGGACATATTTATGCTCTCTGCAAATCACAACAGTTTACTGGTTACTGTGGAGACACTTCTTAATGAAAATTCATTTCAAGACTCTTATCTCAGTTTAAAGAATGATACGTAGTCTGTTAAATTATCATGGTTTGTTTTTATTTTTTTATTTTCTCAGAGCATGTTATGTTTTATTGAAGTCCTAACTTTGTTTTAGCTATTTCTCCTAAAATTCTTAAACAATAAATAGTAAAGTAACAATAATAGTCACACATTGTTATTAAAGGTACACACTCCACTTTGTTTGAAAATATACTCATTTTCCATCTCCCCTAGAGTTAAACATTAGATGTTTGCCGTTTTGGAATCCATTCAGTTGATCTCTCGGTCTGGTGCTAGCACTTTTAGCATAGCTTAGCATAATCTATTGAATCTGATTAGACCATTAGCATCGTGCTCAAAAATAGTTTCAATATTTTTCCTATTTATAACTTGACTCTTCTGTAGCTACATTGTGTACTAAGACCGTCGAAATGAATAGTTGTGATTTTCTAGGCAGAAATGGCTATGAACTATACTCTCATTCTGGCGTAATAATCAATGACTTTGCTGCCTTAACATTGCTGCAGGAGGCGCAATGATTTTACGCAGTGCTCGAAAATAGTCCCCTGCTGGTGAAAGTTGGCAATGGGACTATTTTCCGCTGCTGCGTAATATCATTGGCAAGTTTTAAATTGGAAAAATATGGAAACTGTTTTATCATTTAAAACGTGATGCTAATGGTCTAATCAGATTCAATAGATTATGCTAAGCTATGCTAAAAGTGGTACCACCAGACCCAGAGATCGGTTGAATGGATACCATAACTGTAAAATTCAAATGTTTAACTCTAGGGGAACTGGAAAATTTGCATATTTTCAAAAAAAGTGGAGTGTCCCTTTAGTATTTAAAAAACTTTAGAGCAATACAATGAATGTGAATAGTATAGGATGAATTTGATAAGACATTTTGATTTGTAAATCTGATTGTTGGATATCTTTTTCTGGAACTATAGGGACATAGGATTTTTCAAATGTTTTTGTAACTAAATGAGCCACGTACGAGATTATTAAAGTCTTTTCCGCAAAATAATTATTTAAGAGAAGGAGATTTTGGCAAACGTTTTTATTTCTCCTCCATTTAATGTCAGCTTATTTAGTGGAATTTTCCAGCCCAGTCTCACAAAATTTCGTTATATAGTCACATATTTTTGATTCTTTTTTCGTGATATCACGAATTTCCGCGTTTTTTCGTGATCTATAACGAATTCCTGTTTTCGTGTGATTATCACGTATTGTTTACTCAACTGTTTTGTCCTATTTTCTTACCATTGTCGCTTCGGTTTAGGGTTAGATTTACATAAAATGACACCCCTACCCAAACCCAACTCTAACCCTAATGCCAGGCGACATATAAAAAAAAAATCAGAAAAAATAGTATAAACCAATGTATAAAGTGACATTCTAATGCAAACACCAAATCTACCCCTAAACCAAAGCGACAATGGTTTAAAAATAGGAAAAAACAGTTGAGTAACCAATACGTGATAATCACACGAAAACAGGAATTCGTTATACGATCACGAAAAAACGTGGAAATTCGTGATAATATCACAAAAAAAGAATCAAAAAATACGTGACTATATCACGAAACTTTCTGAGACTGGGTAGATATTTCATATATTTGTGTGCAATTTTCTTCACTTTGAATTTGTGGTAATTGATGCTGATTTTAATAAATTAACATATTTACTGTACACTGAAAAAAATTATTCATTGAATTTAATCAATTTTTTAAGGTAAGTGGTTGTTATCAATTTATTTAAGCTACATTTAAAAAAAATATATATATATTATTTTACTTTACTAATCTTTTTTGTTTAAATGTAGCTTAAATAAATTGATTACAACCACTTACCTCAAAAAAATTGATTAAATTAAATGAATCATTTTTTTTCAGTGTATTACAGTAATGATAAAAAGAAAACAAAAGCACACACCTCAATCTCAAATGGGTGCTCGACCTATCAAGTAAAGTATGTAAAGTCAGCACAGTAAAGCTACAAACATATCAAAGTTGATTAAAAACGCATTGCGTGTGACGTTATGAGCAGGTAAAGTTTTTGGAGCTTCAGTGTGCCAACTTTAAATTTAATCCTGTTTTACAGTAATGCAATAACAAGAATTATAAAGAAATTTAAAAGTAAAATGTGCCAACACATTTTGGTAATGGAAAGGCTTTTTTCATTTTGGCAGTTAAAAATAATGTCCCTAAAATCCCTAAAGGTAAAGTTCACCCAAAAATGTAAACCTTATTATTATTTACCCAATCTTATGTTGTTTGAACGCCCAATGTTTTAGGTTGTTCTTCAGAACCCAAATCTAGAAGTGTTGTTTTTTGGGGATTTCTTGTTACTGTGCGAGTGGATGGTGACCATAAAATGGTGGGGTTATTTTAAACCCATGTTGGGAAAATATTGTACAGAACACACCGCTGGGTTAAAATTGACTCAATGCTGGGTTGTTTAGACCCAACTGCTGGGTTATTATTAATGGGCCATTTTTAGCCCAACGGTGTATTCTGTCCAAAATGTACTCAGCATGAGCTTAAAAATAACCCAACCACTATTAGAGTGTAGTAATAAAAAACCCTTCGAGCTAGGTGTCCTGAAGACGTTTCCTCCTTTACTTTCTTGCTATTGAAAGTTGTTTCAGTTGTTACACATTATTTACAGGTAAACATCCTAAAACTGCCTAAAGTAACTGTTTTAGAGAATTTCCACTAAAAGAAAGACAACACTTTTTTGCATTTGGAGGTTTAAACGACATGAGGGTGAGTAAATGATGATAACGTGTTAATTTTTGGGTGAACTGTCCCTTTAATATATCTTTCAGTTACTTTATGCTAATGAATCTTTGGACAGGTTCTGGAAATGTAATCTTGAAATGCACCCAGCAGTGGTCGTGTCAAAAGGCTTGTAGTGCTTCAGCTGAACAACTGATGACATACAGGGCGTTCCTCTAATGACTGTATCAAGGTTGTCCTCATGACCTGAAGGGGGCTGGGCCGCTTCACATCCACTGTAATTATCCAAACAAAGGCCAGGCCTAATTGTCCTGTAAAACAATCCAGCTGCCATTGAGCCAGCGGTGGATCTTTTCTCTGGGCTCGGGTGATCCATCTTTGTGTGTCGTGGGGACAGAAGGAGGGCCCTGACAGGTTAAGCCCAGATATATAGTCGTGAATTGTGTTGCGCATCACAGACGGTACACAAAAGAAAAGTTAACCTGGACGACGCCATTGTTGCCGTTCTCTTGGCTCCACTGAGGATTTGGTGATGAAACGAACTCTTGGCGACGCACAGGGTGCCAGACATGAAATTGGACGCCAGCGCTAAATCTGTTATTGATGTCATTCTGATGACACTAAATGAGTGTAACTTTACGACAGGGGGTTTGTTAACGAAACACAGAGGACATGAGGAAATGTGGACATTTGTCTATCTGAATAGAAGTAGATTGAGCATCGAGGGCAAATCCAGGAAGTCTATTTGAAAATAATCATTATTTCTTTGATCGTGTTGGTAGGGAATTACTAAATCCTAGTGCAAATAAATGTAACAATGATTTAGGGTATAGTAAAGTTAGGGAACAGAAAATATCCTTGTGTATGTCTCTCTGTGTACTTGTATCTGTACCCTTGTTGAAGTACCTCAGGGTCTTAGGTTTGTCTTTTTTGCCAGAGATGAAGGATCTAGATCTTGACTTTAACAAATAGCCTGAAGCAGGTGTGATGATGGACTGTTGTTGATGGATTGATAGATGTTTGACCTGAATGAATTCCTGCTCTTTTAGCTGTCAGAGAAGCACTGCTTTAGTCTATGAATGTAGTGAATTGATCGTTTTCGAGGTTCTGAAATGAAAATATCCTATAATTAATACAAAACAGACCAAAAAAGTAGTATCTATATGCTACCCTGTCTCACTGCGGTTCATGACATAGTCACAAAATGTAAATCTATTGACTTGTTCATGGACACAATTTTCCCCTTTTTGGTGTCACTCAGCAATAGGAAATATCTTTCATGCCTGCACCATGTTTTTCTTTCAGCCATTCAGGAGCACAGATGTACTATTGTTTCATTCATTTTTTTTTTCAATTTTTAGTGCTACATTATTTAACATTTAATCAGGAGATTTTATTTGCTTATATTAGGTTAGGTTTAGGGTGCCTTATTAGTCCTTTTCACACAGACATTACATAAAAAATACACTGGAAATGCATTCGGGATTTGTCCGGGATTGTTTGATTTTTGGTTCATTCACACTGCCGATGATTTGCCAGAATCTGCGTGCATTCACGAGTGTCCATAGTGACGAGCCACCTGATCTCTGCTTTAGTCCAATTTGCAGACATTTCTCAACGTTAATGTACATTTAAAACCCCTGTTTTAAGGAGCTGAATGATATAGCGCGATGATGCGCGTTCATTTATGGTTTATTATAAGCACATATGAGTGCATGACATGCTATTCTTTTATGCTACTGAGTGATCTTAGCTTCAGCACGGATCGTGACAAGCTACCTGATCTCTGTTTCAATCCAGTTTGCAGATATTTTTCATTGTGAATGTTGATCTGCATGTAAATCCCTCGTTTTAAAGAGCTGAACCATAACTTTATTTTGCCATGATACACCCCTTACGGCATTGTTTCAGTGTCCTATTCACACTGAGGGCTTTCCGGGTATCTAGATTCTCTTTCCAGAAGCGATTCCAGGACATATTTGCATTCACACATAAGTTTGTCTGCCAATTTTACTGTTATTGACTGTTACTTTGGTGCAGGGGCGTCATGCACCAATTTTTTTAAGGGGGCACAGTGTGCACAGCTTACAGAAAAGTGTGCATACAGTACATAGTGATGGTCGTTTTCGAAGCACTGCTTCATGAGGCTTCGAAACATTTACCAATCTTTTGTTTCGAATCAGTGGTTCGGAGCGTGTATCAAACTGGCCCAAGTCACGTGATTTTAGCAAACGAGGCTTCTTACGTCATAACTGTTTCAAACGTTTTGAAAATCTGATGGTTAACCACTAGGGGGAATTGATCACAAATGACCAGTGTCTAATATGTTTAGGTGAACTCGGGTCAGTTTTATTATGCAAGTTCATAAACATTTATCCAATCTGATTAATAACACTGCCATTTTGTCAACATTTTGTTTATAGACAGATTTAATGACAAAAATGTGCATAATTAAAAGGGTAGTTAGTTTTAATGATTTGTTTTCCCCAAATAAAACTAAAAACACATAATACACTTTTAACTATGTTGTAATTAAGTTAAATAATTGTTTTAACATATGTGAATAATAATCTTGCAATTATTTTGTAAAAAAAAAATGTAAAATGTTTGGACATATCTGCTTTTACACTCTTTTGACCAGCAGGGGTCGCCAGCGTGTGGTGGTTCGAACTGCTTTGAAAACTGAATCAATTTTCGAATTAATTAGTTCAATTGATTCGAAACTTCGAAAAGTTTCGTTTCTCCCATGCATACACGGACATCAAACGAAATATTATAGAGCTTTCAGTCTTTTCCATGGCACGATTTTGAGCCTGCCTGCCTTCATGACAAAAACCTCCAAAATAAAAGTGTTGACTAACTTTCATAGCAAATACTATTCAATCGGAATAATGACATATTGGCATTATATTTACATCTGGAACGACATGTTTTGTTTATTTACGTTTTGTTTAATGACTTGTTTAATTGTGTCAATGCATTTTGCCCAACAACTGCATAATCCTATAAAATTAATCTAAGTTTATAAACAACGAAAATGACATAAGCTATAGCCACGTGATTGAGTTTAATGTTCAATAATGATTCAAAATTTTTTTAGATAAAAATTATTAGAGGAACGGATTTTTGCATAGCTTTACATCATATGTGAACATGTGTGATTCTGCGTCCCCGTGAACTCTGGCGAACTTTGGCGTTGTACCAAGAAGATGAATCTAGAAATCTCTACTAATATAACGTTGAGACGGTCACATTTTAAACCATACATTTTCTACACAGAGGAGGTTAACTGCACATTACCGTCATGGGGTTTGGAAATGTTGTGAGTGTTTCTTACTGTGGGTTTACACCAGCCGCGGAAGAGGCGGCAAAAACGCGCTATTCGCGCGTAGTTGGACGCTTGAACATTTGAGTTCACTCGCTTCATTCTCGCGTGAAATCCGCGAGTGAAATTCTAGTCATTCGAGAAATTCACGCGGAAATCCGCGTCATGGGAGGGGCTTCTGCGACTCCGCGGAGACTACACCACTCCGCTCGCTTCCTGTAATCACGTCACTACTACAGCAAGCTCCTGATTGGTTAACGCAGCACGGAATTCCGCCAAAGTTCAGATTTTTGAATTCGCGCGTTTCCCGCGGCAACGCTCAATTCGTGCGGAACGCCCCGCGCCTTCCGCGACATCCGCGCCGCGGCTACCGCGTGTACCGCGCCGCAGGATGCCTAATCGCGTGTTTGCATTGACTTAACATGTAAATCATCCGCGCTTGCCGCCTCTTCGGCGGCTGGTGTGAATGCACAGTTACACGTTTTAATTCCTCAGTTGGCAAAATGCAGCAGCAACAGCAAAGAGCTTGTGAGCGCGCTCAGACGTTGATGACGTCAGTGACTGCGCTGAATGCAGTGCCTGCCGCCAGAAGTAATGTAACACGATCAAAACACTGTCCCCTCAGTTTGAATGGGCATGACGCCTCTGCACGCCAGTAAGACTATTGTGCTATAGTGTCACGAAAAGGGGGAAACAAACAAAATATCGGATCAATTTAAACTTCAGTATTCAAACAAAAAAGGCTGTGTTATTTTTTAACCCAGCATTGGGTCAAAAAGTGACGAGCCCAGCAGCTGGGTTGATATTAAATCAATTTTTTTTTAGATTTGAGCCAACAATGGGTTAAAACCACCCAGCTTGGGTTAAATTACAACCCAGCAGCCAGGGTTTAAAGTAACCCAGCCTTTTTTTAGAGTGTACATCAATAGATTATTAGTAGGAAACTACTTTAGCAACAGTTTGACTTATCAGTGGGCAGTGATGTCACAAACCATGTTTGCATGTATTTTATTCATTATTTATTTTATTTTATTTTTATTTAGCAATTTTATCTTGTAGTTTTTTCTCCTAATATTATTTTTTTTACATGTGATTTAAGGTAAACAAGTGTTTTCTTTGGACTATTACAGACTAGACATGTAATGTAAATGAGATGGCCTGTTGTTCCCATAAATTACCAGTAAATGCAACAGAGATGGTTAATTTATTATTTATTCTCCACAAGTTGCACATAAAGCTTAAGCGTATGATTATGGGGCAGTTTCCTGGACAGGGCTTATCTTAGTCCCAGATTAAAGTGCATGTTTGAGCTGTCTTAATTTAAAAACGTGTTGCTTTGACGTGTCTTAACATATATCAGTGCCATTGTTTTGTCTCAAGATGCACACCAATGACTTTTGTAAGGATTGTTTGTAAAAACTACTTCTAATATAACTGAATCTAAAAACCTATTTGGGAAACTGCCTCTACTGTATGTGTTTACTATTCCTCTATAAACACTTTTCTTCTTCTCTTATACAGTACTGAGTATTCATACAGTAACTGTCGATCACATTGAAACCAAACATTCATTTTGAATGTCAAATCTGAGGCCTGCTGTCACGAGGACACTTTCTTATGTGATATAAACTTACTGGACATCTTCTGTGAGAGTTGGTTTAAAAGTGAGAAATACTGCAGTCAGCATCTAACAAAGACAACGGCCTGAGATACAACAGATGGACAGTAGCATTACACCATGATGTGTTCATTTAGCCGCTGTGTTAATTGAGGAGCTTATAAAGAGAGCAGACAAAAACATTTGGGTATTTTTGACAGGAAAACGAAAGATTACCAGCAAAGATGTTTTGGGTTTGGTGACTCTCACACTTTTTATCTTAAATAGCACGTGAGATACTTTAAATGCACAGTGGTTTATAAATTGTGTCACAAGCATTATCTGCTCTTCAGAGGAGACTCGGCAGGTGTTTATATGGAGGTTTATTGATTCTTGAGGGTAACAGATGTGAATGGTTAAATGACCAAATAAAATCCTTTAAACTGTCAAGCAGACTTGCTTTCATTCACTTTACATTAGAAAAGAAAGTGACATATGCGCATACGCCACCAGTCAAAAGTTAAAACACGCCTATTCAATCTCATATTTGACTTTTAAAGTAGCCATCCTTTGATTCTTGAATGCACTTCTTCATAAGTGCCTATGTTTGCCACCAACGTATTAAACAAAAATATGTCATTTTCTATCATATGAAATGATTTAAACACAAATGGTATTGTTAAATCCATAGCTATAAAAGTTCTTGTTTCTTCTTAAGTTTTTGTTTTTTTTGACACTTTCATATTTTGAAATACATGACATACATTACACGCTAATGAGAGTTGGTATCAGGGAGAAGGTGATTGGCTCATGCGGATTAAGGGACTGGCGCACATCTCCACACTGATGTTGCTGTGACTCCGTGAGCGAGACAGAAGGGCTGACAGCTGAGCGTAACATTGGCCCCGCCTCCCTCCTGACCATCTGCCACCTGAGTGGAGGGAAGCAACTGTCAATCACTTTAAACAACCACTTAAACAGCAGAGAAACTTGACTTTGACAGTATGTAAATAATATCGTTAACTAAAACTAACCAAAACTTAAACCATTAGGAACAAGTTTTAAGAAATTACATCCAAATTAAATTACCTATATTTGTTTGGGGAAAAAATTATTTAAAGCTAAAAAATGACAAAAGCTCATAGCAAAATACTAAAAATTAAACTACAATTAAAATTAAATAAAAAAAAATTAAATAAAAATTAAGATTCTGTTTCTCACTCTCATGTTGTTAAAAACCTGTATAAATTTATTTGTTCTGATGAACACAAAGGAAGATATTTTGAGGAATGCTTGTATCCAAACTGATCATAAGCCCCATTCACTTCTATAGTAGGAATAGAGAATACTATGGAAGTGAATGGGGCTTATGAACGGTTTGGTAACAAACATTCCTCAAAATATCTTCCTTTGTGTTTAAGTCAAAATGAAAATGTATTTATAAAGAACTTTTTTTAAACAGCAATTGTTTATCAAAGTGCTGTATACACAAATGAATAAATATATCCAAGAAACAAACAGTCAACACCACAGAAGAAAGACATCTAGACACAATAAAATAATAAAAGAAAGCAGCTCTCACATAGCATCAAATGCCAGACTATAAAGTACATTTTAAAGCATGATTTAAAAGCAGCAAGTACTTGAGCCTGTCTAATATAAAGAAGCAAACTGTTCCAGAGTTTCGGTGACGCCACTTTAAAGGCTCGGTCAGCCCTGCTCTTCAACTTTATCCGTGCAACAACTAGAGTCAAATGGTCAGCAGACCTAAGTGCTCTTGGCGGAACAAAAAGAATAATCAGATCAGAAAGTTACTTTGGTGCTAAGCCATTAAGTGATTTAAAAACAGGTACTAACATTTTAAATTTTATCCTGTAATGGACAGGTAACCAGTGAAGAGTTGCAAGAACGTGGGTGATGTGTTCCTCTTTCGTGTACCCGTCAACAGGCGAGCTGCCTCATTCTTGAGCATCTGCAGTCTAGAGAGAGCGGCCTGACTAATACTAATGTATAGGCCAATGCAGTAATCCATGCGACTTAAAATAAAAATATGAACAACTCTTTGAAAATCTATAAGAGATAAGAAAGGTTTCACCTTGGTGAGCTGTCTCAATTGGAAAATAAGTTAATCTGTTTGTCAAGTTTAAAATCACAATCCATGATGGCACCCAAGTTTTTTTACATAGGGCCTCACAAATGGATTTCATTCACCAAGGTTTAAATCTACCAACTCACAGTTACCCCCTGGCCTAAACAACATAACTTCTGTTTTCTTTTTATTAAAATTAAGGAAATTTAGTGCCATCCAGACCTTGATTTCCTCAAGACACTGCAAAAGAAACCAAAGAGCAAGTATTTTTCAATTTCAGGCAGATACATTTGCAGATATTTTGCATAGAAATGAAAAGAAATACCAAATTTTCTAAAAATATGTCCCAAGGGGAGCATGTGCAGGAAAAACAGAATAGGCCCCAAAATGGAGCCCTGGGGGACCCCACACGTGAGAAAAGCAGTTGAGGAGAGAAAGTCACCAATACAAACTGCAAATGTTCTTTCAGCCAAATAAGCTCTAAACCATGCCAATGCTGTACCTTTAACACAAACACATTGTTCTAGCCATGTAATCAAGTTCTTATGGTCTACTGTATCAAATGCAGCCGAGAGGTCTAGTAGAATTAAGATTGCACAGTCCCCTGAGTCAGTGTAAAGTAGCAGGACATTATGTTACATCAGAACAAAGACATTTTTACAGGTTCGTAACAACATGAGAGTGAGAAAATGATGACAGCACTTTCATCTTTGGGTAAACTATTCCTTTAATCAAATAAAACTAAAATTTAATTATTCTGATGTAAATCTATAAATTGAATTCAATCACTATAAAGAAGTATAAATATGTTAATGTACCAGAATGTGATCCATGTTTGCTAAAAATATCCATGTTGCCGTTCCAGTAATGTGCTGCAATCTTGCCATGATAGTCCCTGATATTGACTTTGGCATCTTAAGAGAGAAAAGGTTCATTTACATTTTTCTAATAATTACTTAAAATTACTTTAGAAGAAACTATTAAACTGCATAAAAATAATAAATCTTGCTGAAAACTGTACAGACATGAAACATTCCCACTTACATAAAAACACAAGTTCTACTGTATAACACAACAGTTGATTGAATTTAAAATGAATGTGTTTTTGCTGAACGGACCTAAGAAGACATGTGTGCATCGAGTCCTTTTCCAACCCCTCCGCTGTTTGCCAAGAGGGCTTGCGACATTGGGTGGCTGGCAGTAGGTTAATTTTCATTTAGCCAAATAAATTTTGAATGCACATTTTAGCGGTGGTGTCGTCATCAGATAACAAATCAAAATAAATGAAACAGCGGGCAAAACTGGATGCGAGGACACCGGGTCTGACTGGTGCATGCGTGCGTGCGGGGCTGCAGACTGCACACACATCTGTGCCGTACACATTTGGGTCCAGTCGATTTAAACAGAAATCGCCACTGGGTTGGGTCAGGCTCGGGTTTAATTTTCTTGGGTTTGTCTCGGGTTGGGTCTTTCCTTTATAAAAAATTTTTTATGCACGTCAGGTTCGGGTAAAAAGTGATTCTGTTCATTTTTTGCAGTGTCACGCAAACCACTTCTGATGATTTTATATCTAAAAGTTATTATTCAAACAGTTATTATTTAAAATATATATATTATTTTTCTATAGTTACAGAGAAACAATGTATAAAAATTGGTTGTTTTGTGAAACAGTGAATAAAATATGATTCACACACAGATGGCTACTCTCTCTTTCTTTAAGACATAAACAGAGGTGTGAGTACATGGGAGGTCAAGGTTACGTGGAGATCAGGTACTGGTGCTTAAAAATAACAAATGCACCGTCATGTCAGCCGTTTGGGAGTTGTTAAAAATAATATACTGAACCATTCTTATTTCAGCCTTATCCTCTCTCCCGCAGCACACAGTTATAATCGTAGTGGCCTTGTAACAGCCATATGGACTTGGTCTGGTCTGGGGCCCGCTGCAATACCGGAGTGGTTAATTAGATGCTGAATACTGAGAGATCGAGTGCTGATCTGAAATCCCTTCACGCTTGGATACACAGAGCGGCCTTTTGAGAAGCCGTGGGCCTCTAGGGACCCGGGCCGAAACGGAGGGGTAATTATTTGGGATAACAGTGAAAAGAAGAGGTAGGGATTGTGCTTTTGAAAAGAAAGCAGGCAACATAAAGAGAGAGAAAACGAGAATAGGATAGAGAGGGGGCGTTCGTGGTAAAGGTCAACATCTCCTATTTTTATGTAGAGTGTCAACAGCCTGTTACGCCTTTTCAAAACGAGTGCCGTTTTCATATGTAACATTTTCTACTGCTGGAGATTTGGCTTTAGAGACGCTGCTGTGCTTGATGAAAGAATCTACATAAATGACACGTCTTTTCAAACAATTTCTAGTTCTAGTTCAACGTTTCATTCTTTGGAATCGAATAATTAAGGCTTTATAATTCTAATAAAAAAACAAAGGGGTTTGTTATAAATAAACATTTAAATTAGGGATGCACGATAAGAGAAAATTTGACCGATACCGATAACCGATAATTAAGTCATCTTAATAGCCGATACCGATACAGATACCGATAACCAGTAAGTGCAATTTTTTACATTATAATTTTCGAAATAACTTTCAGATTGTGCTCCTACGAGAATAAAAAAATCCAAGATGAAAGCACTGATGAAACTGATATTTTAGTGTTCTGGCACAACTATAACAGCAAACATTACTCCTTGACTCTTCCACTTTTTATTTTTTGTGTAATACACCACAATACTTAGTAACAGAAAGGGTTTAACAGTACTATGGTTTATCTGCAATTAAATTACTTTAAGTTGAAGTTTTTGTATAACAAACAAGAAATTAATCTATCCCACCTTTAGTGCATGAGGATGAGGTAGGTATATATGTCTTTAAACAAAAAATAAAATTCATTAACATTTGTCAACCTTAAATACATCTTAAAAACAAAGTGCATTGATAAAACTGATATTTTTGCAGCTCTGGCCTTAACAGCAAACATCAGGCCTGACTTATCAAATGTTTTTGTGTGTAAGGCACCACAATACTGTGTGACAGAAAGGGTTTAACAGAACCTGTCATGGAACTCTGGTCTGCAATTAACAACTTATTAGTCATTAACATAAGTATTTCACACATAACAAACAAGAAATGCATCTATTCTACCTTTAGTGCATGTGGGTGAGGTAGGTATCCTTTTTAAACTAAAAAAATAAATAAAATTCATTAACATTTGTCAACCTTAAATACATCTTAAAAACAAAAGTGCATTGATAAAACTGATATTTTTGCAGCTCTGGCCTTAACAGCAAACATCAGGCCTGACTTATCAAATGTTTTTGTGTGTAATAAACCACAATATTGTGTGACAGAAAGGGTTTAACAGAACCTGTCATGGAACTCTGGTTTATCTGCAATTAACAACTTATTAGTCATTAACATAAGTATTTCACGCATAACAAACAAGAAATGCATCTATTCTACCTTTAGTGCATGAGGGTGAGGTAGGTATCCTTTAAAAAAAAAAAAAAAAATTCATTAAAATTTGTCAACCTTAAATACATCTTAAAAACAAAAGTGCACTGATAAAACTGATATTTTTGCAGCTCTGGCCTTAACAGCAAACATCAGGCCTGACTCACCAAATGTTTTTGTGTGTAATAAACCACAATACTGTGTGACAGAAAGGGTTTAACAAAATCTGTCATGGAACTCTGGTTTATCTGCAATTAACAACTCATTAGTCATTAACATAAGTATTTCATGCATAACAAACAAGAAATGCATCTATTCTACCGCATGAGGGTGACATTTTTTAAAAATATAAAAAATAAAAATAATTAAATAAATAAAATGCATTGACATTTGTCAACCTTGTATAATACAGAAAAGTGCATGCTTAACAAAAATGAAGTGCATCGGGCATAGAAATTATATAGTTTAACATAAAAAATATAAACAATAATAATTTGATTTCCAATTTGCACTACTCAACCTGTCTCAACCTTCTATAAAGTGCACATTTTTTACTTCTCTGTTTAATGTCCATCATCTTTTCTATTTGTTACATTAGGCATTAGTGGCAGATTTTTTTTGATAAACAAAAGCATCTCTGCCTTCTCACATCCAATTCGGTTTCTTTTTTCATCCATAACATTTGCAGCAGCAGAAAATAAGCGTTCACTGTCAATGCTGGTGCAAGGGGCTGACAGGTATTTCCTTGCAAGTGAAGCAAGGTCTGGGAACTGGGATTTGTTGCGTTTCCAGTATTCCAAGGGGCTCTCTGATCTAGGAATTGGGGGCTCCGAGAGGTACACGTTTATCTAAAGTAGACAATGAACAAAGAAAAAATTAGGCTGTTACATTTTGGTCTATTTTTAGAGACAAATAAACCTAACTTAGATAAACAATTTAATTACCTGCCCCTCTGTTCGGCTTTGGGTCATCTCTTTCGTGACATCATAGTTTTCTTGAAGGATTTCTTCATACATTGCTAGCAAGGAAACATTGCCACCATCTGTCTTGGTCTTTTTAACTTTTGGTTCATCCGCATTCTCTGATGCACAGCTCATCATGGTCTGCAATTTTTCTGTTACTTCTCTTTTCATTGGTTGGTCAAAATAGCAGTCCTTATACCTGGGGTCCAAGATTGTAGCAAGATAAAACAGGGGCTCTCCATAGATATGACTGAATCGCTGTTCTATGGCTTGCAGTAGAGTGGTCTTTGAAGTTTTAACTCCATGATCTGTTGCAACGGTCTTGTTTAACAGACGTTTTAATGCTACAATGGAGGGGATCACATCAGCTACTGTGGCTGTAGATGAGCTGATGTCTCTTGTCAGCTGTTCACATGGGTCAAGAATGGTCATCATGTTTTCAATTAATGTCCATTGTTGTATGCTCAAAAAAGCAGGTAATTGAAAATCTACCGCATATGCTGCAAGGGCTCGCCTCTGATCCAACAAACTTCTCAGCATATAGAACGTGCTGTTCCATCTGGTGGGCACGTCTTGTTGAAGCCTCGTCTCTTTCATGCCCAGTTGTTTTTGCAAGTCTTGCAGACGGGAGGTGGCAACTTGTGAATGTTTGAAGTGGCCTACCATCTTTCTGCAGATCGAAATACAGTCTGTTATGCTTCTCTGGCTCAGCACAGCCTCGTTTACCGCGAGCTGTAAGGTGTGTGCCATACAGCCCAAGCTTGCAAGCTCACAGTCCTGCATGGCCTTGATGATATTGCGTGCATTATCCCGAAGGACAACATGCACTCTGTCTTTTGTTATACTCCACCGTTCTAACATTGCTTCAAAAGCTTCGCATATCATTGCCCCGGTATGCGATCCGGAGCACTCCTGTGCGTGCAGCAGAACTTTCTGCATGTTAAAATGTTCATCCAACCACTGAGCCGTTAAACTAAGCATACTCACCGGACTAACATCAGATGTCCAGATGTCCGTGGTGAAACTTATGTGTAGTCCATTTTTGTCGATCAAATTATGAATGTGTGTGGCGACTGACTCATACAAAGCAGGGAGGGAAACATCAGAGAAGAAGCGGCGGCTTGGAAGGGTGTAACGTGGCTCCAAATGCTGTACTAATCCGCGAAAACCCAGATCCTCTACTACGGAGAACGGTTGGTCGTCGAGGACTATAAATTCGATCACTTTGTCATTTATAGCTTTTGCCTTTTCGCTGTCTCTGGAAAACTTTTTAGCATTTTCAAATGCTCGCTGAATGGGTACAGTGACGCTCGGTGTTTTAGCCTTCGCGCTATTAACTTTAGCTGCAGCTGCCGCGGCTTCGTATTCTTTCAGTACATCTTCGCCGCGATGACGACCTCTCAAGTGCGATATAAGATTGGATGTGTTGAAACTTGACGAATTTTTTCCTCCTCTCGGAACCCTTGCTGAACATTTTTTGCAAATAGCAAAAGCATTGTCCTCCACTGCCACCGAGAAAAACTTCCAGACCGGCGAAGACATGTTTGTTTACAGATGATGACGTGGTAAGCGCGACAGTTGAGCGCATAATGAGCGCGACAGTTTGAGGTGTAGTCAGTTCCGGAAAGAGGATAAAGCAGACAGATTTATTGATTTACCAGCAATCGTACTGTATCGGATGTAGTTATCGGATTTTAGTTGTTTATCGGATCGATAAAAATGACGTCATTCCCGCCCATATCGGCCGATAATTTATCTGTCCGATAAATATCGTGCATCCCTAATTTAAATATATGATGTTTTAGGCTATAACCAAACATGATATTAAGGTATGGTGTGAAGGTGTCGTGCCTTTTTGGAGGCGTCATGCCTTTTGACGCTTCGTACCTTAAAGAGTGTATTTTTCTTCCTGTGTTGACATATTTCTATTTAAAGAGGAAGTGGGGGGTGTGGGGGGTATTTTGAAGGTCTTTAACAGTCTTTAGGTTGCAATGCAGTTTGACAAGGTCACACAAAGCTACTTTATTTGCTAAGTAATGTCAGTGATGATTTGGAAAGCAAACAAACCAACAAACACAGTGTTCCTGTTGCTCAGTAGAGCATTGTGTTAGCAATGCAAAGTCATTAGTTTGATTCCTAGAAAACAGAGAAACTGACACAGGAGTATACTGTATCTTGCATCTATAAGTCATTTTGAATAAAAGTGTCTGCCACAGGCAAAAAAGTACCAGTTTAAGAGGAACTAAAGAGACAGAGATGAGGATAACAAATATATAATGTACAAAGGTGTGCTGTAAAATAAATGGATGGATGGATGGACGAACAGACAAAAGATACACCCAAAAAAGTGCTGGGTCGTTCTTAACACAGTGTTGGGTCAAAATGGGACAAAACCAGCCATTGGGTTGTAGTGTAACCTATGCATGGTTGTTTAACCTAAAATGCTAGGTTGTTCTAACCCATTACTGGGTCAAATATATTTTTTTATTTAATTGAACTCAAAGGCTGGGTTTGTCCCTTTTTACCCAGTGTTTTAACCAGACAGACAGACAGACAGACAGAAAGACAGTCAGGCAGACAGACAGACAGGCTGGCAGGTAGATAGATCGACAGACAGACAGATAGATAGGATGCAGGTAAATTGGTATGTAGACATATAGATAGATAGACAGACAGACAGATAGATAGGATGCAGGCAAATTGGTAGTTAGGCATAGATAAACAGACAGACAGACAGATAGGCTGGCAGGTAAGTTAGTAGGTAAACATACAGGCAGACAGACAGACAGACAGACAGATAGATAGATAGACACATAGACAGACAGACAGACAGACAGACAGACAGACAGACAGACAGACAGACAGACAGACAGACAGACAGACAGACAGACAGACAGACAGACAGACAGACAGACAGACAGACAGACAGATAGATAGATAGATAGATAGATAGATAGACACGCAGACAGACAGACAGACAGACAGGCTAGGAGGTAAGTTGGTAGACAGAGAGACAGACAGACAGACAGACAGACAGACAGACAGACAGACAGATAGATAGATAGATAGATAGATAGATAGATAGATAGATAGATAGATAGATAGATAGATAGATAGATAGATAGATAGATAGATAGATAGATAGATAGATAGATAGATAGACACACAGACAGACAGACAGACAGGCTGGCAGGTAGGTTGGTTGATAGGTAGACATATAGATAGAGAGAGAGAGACAGACAAGATGGCAGGTAAGTTGGTTGGTTGATAGGTAGACAGACAGAGACAGACAGACAAGCTGGCAGGTAGGTTGGTAGATAGACATATGGACAGATGGATGGATGAATGAAAGGACGGACGGATGGCGGAAAGACACCCGGACACAAACAGACAGACAAATTTCATAGCTTATATTAATGTGTTCACTTGTCAAATTTGTTCATTTTATTATAATGATATACTGATTAAATATAACCTTGTTTGATATATCATATACATATTTAATTATGATTTACAATGTTGTACAATAAACAGATTTGCTTTTATAGACTATATCCCAATTTATTACATTTACATTTATGCATTTAGCAGACACTTTATCCAAAATCATTTAAAATCTATGCAATTTTATATTTTATCACTACTGTATGTGTGTACCCTAAAAACCACGTTTACATTGCTAACACAATGATCTACAAATGAAGCTACAGGAAGATGTTTTTCTCACCACGCAGGCAAACATTTTCTCCAATGCCTCGCAGTAAAAAAGAAATAAAATACAATAAACGTTTTTGCAGTTTTTTATTTCAGAGTTCTGAAGACAATTTATCTTGGTTAAGGAATGTTAAGAGATTAACAGATGTTTTTAAGGGATTTTGTTTTTACTAAAACACAAGATAAAAATACTACTTAAGATAAAAACAGCAATGATACAATATTCACAGTGCGGTTCCTATCACGCAGAGCGGTAAGTATCGACAGCGGACGTGAATTGATAGGAATAAACTAATAAAACGGCAGTTTTAATAAAGAGCAAACGCTGTGATTTTCAACAATCCAGTCGTGGCTGTATCTTGAGCAACTGCGAGCTGTTTAACCGAGTTATGGGATTTTAGTTGTGTCTGGAGAAATTCTGTGTGCTTTAATAGAGTTACGTGCGGGTCTTAAGCTGTCCGCCGCTAGGAGAGGCTTATGTTTCCAGGCGCAAAGCGGTAATCCTATAACTATATTGCTTAAGGCACTGCAAGCAGTCAGTTTGTAACTATGTTAAACTATCTAGAGTTCCCTAACCACATGCACTGATCTCTCTGAGATAAGATAAAGCATTATTCACTTTGAGCACAATAGAAATTACTTCAGAGAAGACATGCTGCTTTGAACATTTTAAACACATTTGGAGGTCCAGGCCCTTTACAAAAAAGTACTGTTGTTGTACTATGGTTCAGTAATGGCATTAGATAGTAACACCGTTGTATTTTGATACATAATGCAGTTTGCACAAAAATGCCATTTTTTGCAATAAACACATAGCCCGGCAAGATGAATGATTTCTTTGTATTGGGTATACAATTATTTGTAAGAATTGTTTTGATAACACTTTACACAAAAATGTGTCATGTTCATATTTCGAGGCCCTTTAAACTTATAACTGTACTGTATACATCAACACTCTGTAAATATTAAACATGTCATGGGGTGAACAGTAAACAATCTGGACACTTAGTCAGGGGTATGAATGGGCGCCTGATGGCAGCTTGGCCTGACATGGCTCATTGGTTTGGAGGTTCCCAGGTGAAGTTCTGGCTCTATAGAGATCTCATCAAACTGATGCTATATCAGTAACTGACACTCAATTAACACTCACTTACAGCCCAGCCATAAAAGTTAACATAAAATCTTGTGTTTCGTTAAGTAACTTTATGTTTCCAATGAAATTTATATGTCAGAGGCTAAATGCAAATACTCGGCCAGCATACTGAAAGTGTGGTCCTGTTGTATAAGCTTAACATGCACTCTTGTGTTAATGTGGCAGCAACAAACTTAGTACTCAAGGGGGCAACAGAGGTACTGAAACAGGTGCTGTCTGTCCGTCTGTCTTCTTTGATTAAAAAGGGGCTTTTCTAACCTTGGTACATCAAGTCCTGGGATACAATGGTATATAATAGGAAAGAAAAGAAATAGAATAGAATCGGCATAGACATAGAATAGACATAGGATACAATAGGATAAAATAGGATAGAAAAGAAATAGAAATAGAATAAAACAGAACAGAACAGAATAGAATAGAATAGACACGGAATAGAATCGACATAGACATAGAATAGACATGGGATATAATGGGATAGAAAAGAAATAGAAATAGAACAGAACAGAACAGAATAGACAGACAGAATACAATAGAATAAAACTGAATAGAAATAGACATAGAAATAAAATAGACATAGAAATAAAATAGACATAGAATAGACATAATATAGAATAGAATACACATAGAAATAGAATAGACATAATATAGAATAGAATAGAATAGAAATAGACATAGAAATAGAAAAGACACAGAATAGACATAATATAGAATAGAATCGACATAGACATAGAATAGACAGATGATACAATAGTATATAATAGGATAGAAAAGAAATAGAAATAGAACAGAATAGACACAGAATAGAATAGACACAGAATAAAATTGAATAGAAATAGACACAGAAATAGAATAGACATAATATAGAATAGAATAGAATAGAACAGAACAGAACAGAACATAACAGAATTGAATAGAAATAGAATAGACATGGAAATAGAAATAGAATAGACATAGACTAGACATAATATAGAATAGAATAGAATAAGACATAGAATAGACATAGGATACAATAGGATATAATAGGATAAAAATAGAATAGAAATAAAATAGACACAGAATACGATAGATTAGACATAGAATAGACATAGGATACAATAGGATATAATAGACGGTTTCATCGGACGCACGAGCGGTGACACGATTACAAGTCTGGTCAGAACTTTACTTCTGGTTTCTGTTTGTTAAATGGTCTGAATAGTTGCTAAACTGAACTATTGAACAAATACCTTGTCGAAAATACAAATGTTTTGGTTTCCTAGGTAATATATGTGTTGTTATTTTGCTTGTTATATAAGTAAACTATTGTAAAAGGACTCTGTTGTTATTTATTCGTAGCAAAGTTTACCGGTTTACCACGAAAGCCGCTTGTTTATGTTGTTACTACTGAAACCGTCTATGATAGAATAGAAATAGAATAGACACAGAATACAATAGAAAAAATAGGCATAGAATAGACATAGAAATAGACGTAGAATAGACATAGAACATAACATAACATAACATAACATAACATAACATAACATAACATAACATAACATAACATAACATAACATAACATAACATAACATAACATAACATAACATAACATAACATAACATAACATAACATAACATAATAGAGGATATGCAAGTTCGCCTTGTTGAGTGGCAAAACATTCAACAAAACTGACTATTATCAGCTTAATTTGAATTTAATTGGCCTTAACAGTGACTCTAACAACTTGCCAAACAACCAGTAGTCTGTGGACATTGGCAAATGGCCAGACATTGCTTTTCCTGCAATATATGTTTATCTTATAACACTATTAAACTATTAAACACAAGTCTCATCATAATGGAAGTTTTTAAATGAAGGCTCACTGACAAAACTTTGCAAGTACACAGAATAAGAGTATTCATTGGTGTATTTTTATATGATTTATTTTATCCCAAAATGTTACATACCTGACATATGGCTACTGCTAATGATTTAATTCTCCTTTGAGTTTTTTTTGCAGTCTGAAAAAAGACTGCTCCAAATTTTGTTGAATCTGTTAGCATATTCGATCACACAACTACTTTTTAAATTTTAGACTCGTTTTTCACGCTATGCTAATGCTGTCGCTCAGATTTTTTTGCCACTCAGTGGGCATAACCGCAGTCACTTCTGCCGAAAGTGACCTCACATGCATACCCTCTATAGAAAAGCATAGGCAAAGAAATAGACATAGAATAGAAAGGAAAAAATAGAATGGAATGGAATAGAATATAATAGACATAGAAAAGACATAAGATATAATAGGATAGAAAAGAATAGAACAGACATAGAATAAAACAGAGGGGACTGACAAGAGGGGAAATATCGCATAATCGCGGATTAATCCCATGTGATTATGAATGCAATATTTCCCGTCTTGTCAGTGAACGCTGGCTCTGGGTAATAAATGCCGCTCCATCTGAAAGCAGCTGATGGCAATTTACCACTAATCAAGGAACCGGCATTACTGACGAGATGCGCGTGACATCACATAGAATAGAATAGAATAGAATAGAATAGAAATTGACATAGAAATAGAATAGAAATTGACATAGAAATAGAATAGCATAGAAACTGCCATAGAAATAGAATAGAATAGAAATTGACATAGAAATAAAATAGAATAGAAATGGACATAGAAATAGAATAGAAATTGACATAGAAATAGAATAGAAATTGCTATAGAAATATAATATAATAGAAATTGGCATAGAAATAAAATAGAATAGAAATTGAAATAGAAATAGAATAGAAATTGACATAGAAATAGAATAGAAATGGAATAGAATAGAATAGAAATTGACATAGAAATAGAATAGAAATTGCCATAGAAATATAATATAATAGAAATTGGCATATAAATAAAGTAGAATAGAAATTGAAATAGAAATAGAACAGAATAGAAATTGACATAGAAATAGAATAGAAATTGAATAGAATAGAATAGAAATTGACACAGAAATAGAATAGAATAGAATAGAATAGAATAGAATAGAATAGAATAGAAATTGACATAGAAATTGAACTGAATTCAAAAGAATAGAATAGAATAGAATAGAAAATTACATAGAAATAGAATAGAAATAGAATAGAATAGAAAATTGACATTGAAATAGAATAGAATAGGAATAGAAATTGATATAGAAATAGAATAGAATAGAAATTGACATAGAAATAGAATAGAATAGAATAGAAAAATTGACATAGAAATAGAATAGAATCGAAATTTACATAGAAATAGAATAGAATAGAATAGAAGCATTGTTGTTTTCTCAGAGTTCAACACATCTGTTTAGACTGTTGTCTTTACATCATCAATATCCATGACAATCGTCTGGGGGAAGGATTCAGGGTTAATAAAATCCATAAGCCCATCAAATCTCTCTATAGTTGACATGGTCTATAAAAATATTCCTCATTAAAGAGTCACCAGCCAAAAAAAAAGAGTCTGGTATGTTCCAGCCTAATCTCATTGGAAATCATGCATATTTTACACGTTGGCTAATTTGTATAAATTTGTTTTGTAAAAAAAAGTTCATAAATAAAATAATAAAAAGCACCCCCTAACCCCAAAATAAGAGCGATATTTCACTTATAATGTTTGCTAAGCCCCTGTTGAGTCCAGTGTAACACCAGTGGAGGTCAATGATGTGAACAACACTAGATGCTCCATTGAGGCATTTTGTAAAGAGAGCCATTTACAGTTTGGCTGGACATCCTTGGTACATTTAAAATGAGGACAACACAAATTTCTCTCTCTCTCTCTCTCTCTCTCTCTCTCTCTCTGTGTGTGTGTGTGTGGAGTCCAAGAAAGCCATAGGTGGTGATGGGAAACCATGGCGTATCCATTTCCACACACCATATGGAAGCTCTGTGGTTTGCACTGCAGAGGTGGGAGCTAATAGTGACCCAAACCATATGTGTTTTAGTGAATTACAAACACAACAGGGCTGCGCAGACACATAACACACAACATATGGGCATCTTTTCACTGTTAGGCCCTTTATCAAACAAGACCCCGCCCCCCTCCCACACGCACATGCGTGCACACCGTCCAGGATCTCAAGGGACTTTTCCTTTGAATTACTCTATTGACACACACCCTAGTTAGCTTCATTAGCGAGAGTTAGCATTAGCGCACAGTATGGGGGACCTAACTGCATTTTTTTGCCCCCAAACCAATTATCTGTGACTGCACAGTTCCTAGCTTCAGTTCTGCATTATTGATTTGATCTGAGATTTTCTATTTATAAAACACAGTTTTTCGAGTTTACACATTTTTTCACAAATGTTTTGGGTTAATATTCTTACTTACTGTAGTTATTGATCAAGAGTTGGATAATGTTGGTGTGTCCATGTAGAGAGGCGAGATGAAGCGGCGTGTAACCCTGCAAACACACACAAAAACAATCCCTAAGTTTTACTGTACGAATGAAGTCCTAAAATATCAGAAGCGAGATAGGACTATGATATGACAGTATTTCTTGCTGTCCCATTGTGTGTGTCACTCTATTGTAAAAACAGCTGGATGTCATTTCACACGGCACTGTGCAGACGTTCAGTATCTGTGCAGTTAGCCAGACAGCGAGACCTGCTGTGACAATCGCTACAGTACATCTCTCACATTAACATGGGACGAACCCGCCACTGGATACCGTCAGTCATTCTTCTCTGTTTTAAACTACAACAAGCTACACAAAAGATGACAGGTCTGTCTTAAAAAAAAGATGACAGCAAATAAAAAGATATTGAGTTGACAGATCAGATGAAATGTGATTCAAAATGAGCTCTAGTTGTTTTTAATGTGAATGGTTGCACATTAACACTCCACAGGGGGACAACACTTCTGCAAACGGTGCTTTATGTGGCTTTTATCTTTCAATGATATCCCTTTGGTGTCGGGTTTGTTACAGAGATACATTTCTTTGCTCATAACAGCAATGAGCTGTATGGTTTTTGAAAAAAGAAAATATACTGATCCCAGTTATTGCATACAATAAATAGAAAGTCATTCAGTAATAGTGCAAACAGAAGCAACAAGATTCATAATTCATAATCAAAATACAATGCATGTAGCTACATCATTGCATAAAATTTGAATAGTTTATGTACTAATTTTTAATTTATGTTTTTAAGTAAAGGTTTACACTATTAGAGCTCTCCACTGTTTGCCTATGAAAAACTTGAAATCAGCACGACAGTGTGTATTGGTGGGTTGCCAGACATTTCTATGGACGCATTTACACTTCATAGTTCAAATAACAACGCAATTCAATAGAATGACCTGACTAGTGTGTTTATCAACTCTTACCTCCCTCAAACTCATCATATCTCTTTTCTCCTTCTCTTTCTCTACCTCACACAAAAAAATCAGATGTCCAACTACAGAAGCCATATTAAACTTGTCAAATTAATATTGTCAATATCCCCACCAGCATTTAAAAAAAGTTGCCAGTCAGCATCAGCAATTTTTATGATTTTCACATGCCATCCAGAAATATTTCTTATATATCATCCTACCTTCATTTTTTTTATCTGCTCTCAAATATGGGTAGGTTTTTTATATAAATAACAAATTTTGAGCAAAAAGTTAGATAATTGCTTTTTTGTGAAGGACTTTTGATAGAGATCAGATTCAGAGCGATGATCAAAACCATATACAGAGTTTGTACTATTTGCCCTAAGGGGTTGCGTCGGGGTTTTATAAGTTGAGTAAGAGTGCCACCTGGTGGATAATAGGAGAAATACGGATTGCCCAAAAAACTCATCATTGGCAGGGAAGCGTTTTCTATTAATTGACGTGTTAACTCGTTAGTGGCGTCAATGGCGGGGAAAAAGTTAATTTGAATCTCACTGTAGTTTTGTCATGTTTCATAGCGTACAGCACCTCAATCACATATCGACACCTGGATTTCTGTGTACGGGGCTGCTTGGGTTGCCAGATCCATGTAACAAAAGCATCCCAATGACCATTCACAGCCTAAATACCAACAACTAATGAACAAAATTCTTCCATCTTTAACCCATTAAAAAGAAATTAACCCATGTAAACAGTTTAAAAGTAGCCCAATTTTGAACTCCGACTGAATGCCGCGGACTTGGCAACACACATTGTCGAGCGCGGAATACAGATTCTGTATTTTTGTGCTGCGATTATCAATGAAAATCAGAGGTGCCCAAACTAAAGTTGGCACGCAATGACCTTAAATTTGGCCCGTCATGCCACATGAGATAAGGATATAGAATAAACATCATTGACGCAGATGTTCATATTTCTAATTAAACATTTTCTAAAATGTAACATTTTTTGTTTTATTTGTACATTACAAAAATGTAAATTGAAATTAAATGCAAGGAATTAAAGTGAATATTTTTTTATGTACATGCATACTTAAAGGTGTATAGCATGCATCACAAAACTCAACGAACTCGGGTACTATTATGAAGACATTGAGGCAGTAGCACACAGATAAAATGAAATGTAAAAATTATTGGCAAAATGATTTCTTTTTTTACAACAGTTACCTTTGAAAATATAACTGCATTCGTAGATGTTAGAGTAATTAGAGTAATGTTTGTTTATTTTTTATTAGAAAATTAGGAGAATTAGGAGAATCAGGGCAACTTTAATTTTAATATAACACAGCAAAATTTACTTTCGGCCCACGGCCCTCAGTCAGGTTTGATTTTTGGCCCTTGGTAGGAAAAAGTTTGGGCAACCCTGATGCAAATGAATTTGCTATTTTTACTTTATGATTTACACTGAGACACGTGCCCCAGTAAAAGGGGTCTAGGGTAGAGGTCTTCTCGGGTCCAAATAAATGTACTCGACCAAAAATGACCCGAATCTCTTTATACCCAAACCCGACGTGCATAAATATTTTTTTTAAAGAAAGACCCGACCCGAGACAAACACAAGAAAATTTGACCTGAGTCCAGCCCGAACCAGTGGCATTTTTTTTACCTGACTGGACCTGAATATAAACGGCACCGACCGACGTATGTGCGGTCTGCAGCCCCATTGATGTTGACGCACACATTGACGCACACATGTGAGAGAGTGTGGGTTTTCAGGTCCGTTCGCAATAACACATTAATTTTAAATTACCCGAGACCCGATGCCGCTAATATTATACCCGACCCCGTTTTAGAACCCAATCGGGTCTCGGGTCGGACCTTGGGTTTTCGGATCAGAGTGGACCCGTGAAGACCTCTAATCTAGGGACGCCCCTGACACCAGAGTTTAGCACTTCACTCTTCTTAGCAGTGCAATGGAGGACGACAGCTCCACTTGGTGGAGTAATGCTAAAGTTTTATGTTTGTAAATCTTACACGAAAAGTAATTCTTATTAATATATTGTAGCATCAGTTCACATCAGAGGCACTGCTGTCTGTCTTTGTAGTGTGTAATACAGTGTAGCCCTGTCGCTAACACCACAGCACTATCATAATTCTCTTCCTGTAGTTCTGATGCCAGTAAAGGTTAAAGTCGACTTCGCTCTGCTGTAGTCCTCATTATTACACTAGTCCTAGCATTGACATTTTTCAAAAGGTCACAGTCACTTTCATGTGCTTGGCTTCACGTCAGTTTCAATATAAGTAAAGGCCCCGGAGAGGCCGTCCAGGGTGCCAAAGGAGACAATAGAGATCAAGGTAAATCAAGAGGGTTCGGTTTTAACGAGAATGGTTGACAAAGCTACACACACTTTTATTGTGTCTGAAATACATTGTGGGTATAACATCCAATCTATGTATCTACCCAGTCTCACAAAATTATGTACCTAGTCATGTAATTTTTTTTCGCGTTTTTTTTGTGATCGTATCGCAAATTTTTGTTTAAGTGTCATTGTCACGTATTGGTTACTCAACTGCTTTTTCCTATTTTCAAACCATTTTCGCTTCGGTTTAGGGTTAGATTTGGTGTTTGCATTAGGATGTCACTTTAAGCATGACTATTCCTATTCTATTCTATTTCAGATTTATTTTGAATATATTTAAACCATTGTCGCCTGGCATTAGGGTTAGACTTGGTTTTGGGTCAGGATGTCATTTTATGTAAATCTAAACCGAAGCTAAAATGGTAAGAAATTAGGACAAAACAGTTGAGTAACCAATACGTGACAATGACACATGAACAGAAATTCATGATACGATCACGAAAAAACGTGGATATTCGTGACATTCTCACGAAAAATAATTAAAAAAATTATGTGACTAGAGATACGTAATTTCGTGTTACTGGGCTGGATATATACATACAGTACTTCATACTTTTGTAATACAGTCTGTTTAGTTTTGTAGCACAAAGCGTTGCATGAAAACTTAAAGCAATATCTCCAAGTGAAAATTAATTAATAATTTATATATCCAACTTAAAATACTACAACATATCATTATGGCAGGAATTATTCAGCATTAAAAGGCCATTATGTAACTTAATCTCATAGTGTCTCCAACTTGGATCTTTAATACAACTATTTGTTCAATGCCAAAGCCAAACAGAAGAGATTGGACAGCCAATTGCTGCATTTAAAATCTAAAGCCCATCTCTAGTAAATCCTGCTTCAACTCACAGGTGTATTAAAATCAAACTCACCCCCTTCAGAGATAAAGAAGAAGAAAGAAAGTATGATGTCTAAGAGCCAGAAGTCCTCTCCCGTTTGCCAGAAAAGAAAAAAGAGTAATAAAAGAAAATAAGCATAGTAAAAATGGGTCAAGAACTGAATTTCACACTGACATCATGGGCGATCTGTCCTATAAAGTACTTTATCTGGCTAGGTAAAATACACTTACATGCTGAAAATGGTCCAGGTAACGATGTTAGGATCACAAACAACAGAGAAAGACAAGAAGACATTATGATACAAGGACAAATTATGACATCACAAGAGAGACAGAACTAAAAATAAATATTCATTACATTCGGTGTGCACGCAGCTTAACGTCTATACCAGTTTTTTAACTTTTTACTTTTTGATGGCAGGGACCACCACAAATGATGAACCTTTAGCGAGGGACCCAAAATATTTATCCATTTATATTTTGTGTACAGAAACATCGTAACTGTGTTAGATAAATTGTAAATGGAATAAAGACAACAAATTGTTTACAAACTTAAATAATCTGACTTTTATGGTTTTTTATTTTTTGGGGACCCCTTCTGGGAGAACATTTTGGGGGACCGCTGGGGACCTGTTTGAAAACCTATAGTGCTGAACAAACATTCATGTTTGCATCTACATAGTGAGATTTAAGATCAGTTTTTAAGTGATGAACAACTTTAATTTAAGTTCAGATGTTTTTGCACAAAGCTAACATGCAAATTCTATACATTTTGACTTTCTTTGGTGATTTCACCCACTTTTTGAACTCGAAAGCCTCGGGCAGCTCCCTCCCTCCCTCCCTCTATCCTTTCAATGTATATATAAGAGCAGTGTGAGTGATATGTCTAATATCTCCACTGAGATCATAAAGTCATACAGGAGTGGGGATCTGTTTTAATGTTGACTACTATCAATTGCTTGTCAAAGTTGTATATTAAAGAAAACACTGCATTAAAAGTGCATTAAAAGAAGTGTATGGTAAGTGAGACAGCAGACAGTGAACGATAAACGATACGCCTCCTGTGTTTGTGAATCACGGCATACAGCGTATCCAGACCGGCATTTCATGGATTATTGATTTTTTTATTTCATTTCTGCCCAGAGGAGGCTGCACTTGAAAAGCACCATTAGGCCCATAACGATTAGAGAGCAAAAGTTAATTATGTAATTATGAAAGCAATAAGAAGTGCATGTGAAGACTTTAAACATTATCTTCAATGGGCTGCAGACGAGTGGAGGGGAATGATGGGGGGGGGAATGAGAGAAAACATTAAGTAAAACACTTTCCCTCAAGTGTATTCATATAAATATACTGCATAAGTTCAAGATATTTCTTAAAGGCAAAAATGTCTAGGAGGTGAATGTATGATGTAGGTGCAAGACACCATCACGACATTAGTTATGAGACATAAGAGAACCAATGATTGTCTGGAATGGCAGAAATGGATCTGGCCCGCTGCCATTTTGAGTGTCATTACATTACATGTTAAGTGTAATGTCAGTACAAAGCTAAGAAGACGCAGGATATTATTTAATATATTGTAAATCTGATTGTGTTCACTAAAGAAAGGAAGTCATACAGTATACACCTAGAACAGCATTAGGGCAGTGCTTCTCAAACTTCGGGAAAGGGGGGTGCATAAGATGGGCCCAGTTTAATTACATTTTAAAAAATACATTAATTCATTAAAAAATCTCTGCAATTTAACCTCAAAATAAAATAAAGCTATTAACCACCAGCATTAAATTGTATAATATAATATGTTTAAGATTGTTCACAAAATAAAAGACTTTCTTACACTGCAAAAAATTATTTTCAAGAAAAATATTCTTGATAAGCACAACTACCCAAGAAAATAAGTCTTGTTTTTAGACCAAAAATATCAAATTTAAGTGATTTTGTGCATAAAACAAGCAAAAAAATCTTCCAATAGGGTAAGCAAAAAAATCTTGAACAGTTTTCACTAAATTAAAAAAACATGCAGGAAAATGTTTCTTACCCCACTGGCAGATTTTTTGGCTTTTTTTATACACAAAATCACTTAAATTTGATATTTTTTTGTCTAAAAACCATCATTTTGCTCATCAAGAAAAAGCATCTTAATTTAAGAATTTTTATATATTTTTACTGAAAACAAGACAAAAATACTAAGATTTTTTTTCTTGAAAATCATTTTTTTTGCAGTGTACTTAGTATTTTTGTCTTGTTTTCAGTAAAAATATCAAAAAATTACCTAAGAAAATAAGTCTATTATTTAGACAAAAGAATATAAAATGTCAGCGAATTTGGGCTTAAAACAAGCAAAAAAAAAAAAAAAAAAAAATCTTGAATTAAGTGTTGAAGAAAAAAGTTAACTTATTACAAGATAATTTTTCTTACCCCACTGGCAGATTTTTTTTCTTGTTTTAAGCACTAATTCACTTTAAGTTTGTTAGATCTAGTCTCCACACCACAGAAAAAATATAACGATCCAGCCCCGGACACCAGATCACGTCAGAAAATATAAGTTTACTTTGTTAAAGTATCTGTCAAATACAAGGCTGATCAATTGTTGCTAGAAGAGAGCATAAACAGAGTCGTAAACAGAGGCGTGAGACGGAGGTTTTAGATGATAAAATAGAACAGAGTTTTATTGATGACAGTTAGTTTCAGTTGCATATGCCTCAATGTTCAAACCTCGTCCACCTCGTCTACCCCGTCTACCCAGGAATACAGCATGCACTTGTTATATCCAAATTTGCTCAGCTGCATCATCCCTTAGACCTTGGGCTTTCATAAACATTCTCTTTATCTATCTTGTTTACACACAGACAGAACAGTTCTATGAAACTTCCCAAATGTGAAACTGAACCACAAAGAGACATATAAAATATAGAAATACAATGAATTAATGAATGATATAATAAAATATAGAAATATAATAATGAATGAATAAATGAATAATGAATAAAAACAATAATGAATAAAATGAATTAATAAACAATAATGTAGTAATAAAAATGATAATAATGAAATTGATAATGATAAAATAATATTAAATAATCAAATACAATAATTAAATGGATAAAAACTAATGATTATAAAATGATTATGATAATTATGTAAATAAATGATAAAACATAAAAAACACAATAATAAACACATTCTGCACATGAGGATCTAAGGTAGGATCCTTCACTCCCCCCTCTTAATCATATAAGACAAAATTAAATGATTATAGCAAGCAAACTTTCATAATCTTTATCAAAACACAGCTTTAAAAAGCTTGGATGGCCAGTCCTTACTTTTCCCTTCTACATGCTCTAAAAAGAACAGGTCATTTCTGTGTTTCCGCATACCAGCGTCGGTTGAGGGAGTATGTCTTATACTGAATAATGGCCTTGATGGGCCTGTCACAGTCAAGTGTCTAATAAGACAAATCAACACTTTTATGGCAATGTACAAGATGACAAACACTTCTGAAATTACAACTACCAAAGGTGCCTTCAAATGATTCCAAAGTGGTCCTAATATTGATGTAAACCACGCGTCCCAATCAGATGAGAAAAGACCATGGTCTTCATTTAGTTTAGCTATTTGTTCGTGTAAAACTTTAGCAAGATTATGAACCACTTTCTCGGAAACGTCTGGATTATAAAGGCAACATTCGGCTGCAATTACCTTACATGTGCCCCCCTTGAGAAGCCAACAGCATGTCAAGCGCCATTCGATTCTGCAAAGCAACTTTTCTAATTGCGCTTACTTCGTCCGAAATATTAGCAATAGAAATAAGAGTGGCGTTCGCTGTAACCTCAAATGCTTCGTGTAAGGCTTGCACTTCGTTTTGTAAATCAGTTACTTCTCAGAATGGAATAAAGAATAAATCTTCCTAACCATTTCTCGGTATCAGAAATCGAACGTTTAGTATGTCTCATGATTAAGTGCTGCGTCACATAATCCTCTGACACTACTCACATCGCTGATAAAGGTACAAATAACAGATTACCTCTCAACCCTTAGGAAGTAATGGATAAGTTTTGTTACCATAAACGAAGTGTGTACCATTAGGAGTAATTAGTGTTTCATTTGTCATTATCAGAAGAGCTTTGTCACATCTGGAAAACTGGAAACGCATTTCTAGTTTGTGATGTTCACCCCGTTTCCTTCAATATCAGAAAGAATTCCCTTCAAATTTACATTTAGAACAAATAGATGGCTTGATTCAGTACTGTTGTACACAGGTAAATACCAGGAATTACTTGGATGGGATAACTTTTTGTAGTGGCAAACACTGCTTGTTGAATAGCAGACTGCTTTCTCATGAATAATCGACAACCTTAAAAACACATCTGTACGAATTTGACATTATCAGTAGTTCAATAATCATACACGTTGACACCAACTTCGCCTTGTGATTTGGTACAATTAGAATTCCCTCCAAGGATCATGAAAATATACTCTTTACCACCCCTAAATGCCTATGCTATGGCCATTTCCAACTTTAACAACTCCAGCCATTTTCAGCATCTCTTCCCAGCAATAGGGCATAGTAAGATAAACAAATTGTCTGGTAAGGTTGCAACTTTGATACCAAAACCATCAACTGGTGACTACCAAAACCATCAACTGTGTAAACCATCAACTGTGGATCACTACTTGGAGTGTTTAAAGATGAAATAGAGATGTCGATTATCAAATCAATTAGAATTTTACAAATGTTACCCATGTTACTTTGTTCAACGATGGAGATCAAATCAGATAGCGGTAATGGACGTACATACAGATGTAGATTTTTGAAGAAAAGATTGACATATCCAACAATTGGAAATATTAGGCATCTTAGCGTATGTATGAGCTAGAGTTACTGCCGAATTAAGATTACTGTGATTTCCATGGATGAAATAATGAATCTGAATTGTGAATCAGAATAGAAATCAACACAGCAAATAACATTGTGTTAATTTGGCCCATACACTTCAATGTCATAATTAAAAATGACCCATTTGCCTATTTTTAATCTGGATAAATTTTGAATAACAGCCAAGTGGCTTAAATTTAAAAACAAAACCCCGTACATATGCTGTACATATGTTAATTAATATCCAATACAAATACTGAGTGCATACAGTTGGAGTGAATCCATGAATCATTCTGAACAGATGTGAAACACACATCACATCTCTGACTCTGTGTCATGTTATGAAGACAACACTTGCAACTGTGTCAGTTGTGATTCTTGAAACTCAGAATGTCTCTGTTCATGGAATCAACCGGAATCCACAAAGTCTCGCCAGTGCGTCCTTCCTGCAGAATCTCGAAATACAGCGGAGTTCCAACTGCTGTCTGCTGGAGGTTGGCGCCCATGAGACTCGTAAACTTGATAAGCTTAATTTTTCAGCGAATTTCTTGAAGGCCGCCGACATATATCTCTGCGAAAACATAAAAACAAAAGAGAGGAAAACAAGAGAGCTCCATGGCCAAAAAACAACTTTGTATAAACAAATTTGTTAGGAAATATCTTGTTTTGACTATTGCTATAACTAGTTTTGACTCCCATAGAAAATATAGAAAACAACTTGTTTTGATTCTCATTGAAACCTTGAGAGTTTGATCCATAATCTGACTTAGCTTGAAAACTTGGATGTTGAACGTCGACCTATGGGCAAGACAATCCAACGCATCCCAGACCTATCTACCTATCCATCGATCTAACTGATGGCTGGCTAGTCTTCGGAGGGTACCAATTAGGAGATAGGAGATCTCCTACCCGGAGTAGCTCCAAAAATAACAAACTAAAATAACAAACAGCACGCCAACCACACAACTGGCGCTAGGAACAGCCATGCTGGTCATGCTCTTACTAACCGGAAAATGCGTTGGACCACCCATGTTTGAATCCTACAGCGTTTCGATTGTTTAGTTAAGATTTGGGAGTATAAGCTAATTTTGCAGACTAATATTTGTCCATCTAGGTTTACCTAGCAACTGCACTGCTGAGTTTTATTGTTGAATTTTATTCGCTGAATTTTATCGCAGAATTTTATTCGCTGAAGGGGTACCTAGTAGGACCGCATAAGAATCGTCCCATCTTGGTATTAGACCTGAGTGTTGTTATCTTTATAAATTATTTGCCCTGGCACAATATTATGTTGTACATAATTTTTACAGCATCCTGAACCTGATTTTGCTTTTTTGTACCGCTTCAGTCAAAGCCATACAAAATGTAAAAAGAGAATCTGATATTAAATGTAAATTTACTTCTGCAAGGTCTGAAGTTTCTGCTATGCCATTGAATCTCCAAAAGCCTACAGACTTCCTGACATACCTGACCAGTAAAGTATTTACCCTGATCAGAATCAATAATGGTTCATTTAATCTGGAATGATGTTTTGAACCAGCATATTAGTCATAAAGGCAGCAAAGCCTTTCTTTGTGAAAAAACCTTTACACCAAACGAGAAAATTATCAGTTATAGTTGTAATATCTTGACAACCCTCGCATTTAGGTAAGGTTATAAAGTCACTCTGCAATTCATAAATTAACAAAACAGCCCTGAGGTGTTCTGCTTACAACTGATAGAATTTGGGGGTGCCAAATTGTGTTTTTGAGAAGTTACGCATCCGCAAACAATTTCTTTTGCATGTTTCCTAAAACCCCTCGCCCACCAATTTGCCTTAAAATGTGAACACATTTGAAAAACGCCTAAGCGTCCGACACTGTGTATCTGTGTGACCACATAAGGAAAAGACTTTTGGATTTACAAACTGGTGTTAAAATGTCCAAATATTGTCATCTGCCAATTTGCAACTATTTTCAAACCATTCTCATTTCTCCTTTTTGGAGCATTGAATTTGAAAATCAGCTTCTCGGCTATGTCTGTGAGCTGTGAGTAGTTTGTCACCATAGATGACACATTTGAGCAGTAAGAGTTCCTCTGCCGTTCATGCGGCTGGCAACCGTAGCTGCCTGGTCAGCAAGGTATTCCCTTAAATCACTAGAAACTCCCTTCAGGTGGGCTTTTACCGCAACCTGTTCCCGGGACATCTCAGGAAACCTCTCTGCTGCCAACCTGCTCGAGATTTATGCACAGCTCCCCAGGCATAACAAAAAATTAAATATAAATGTTAGGTTTTCTGATACTAGCCAATTCACATGTTTTTTGTGATTTCGCCTTTCATTTCCTTTTTGTCCACAAAAGATAAACATCATTGTAAATCAAATTGGAATTTGTAAGTGACAAATTGTCTAAGAACACTTAATGTTTGTATAATATCTACACAGTCACAATCATGGCTGTTTGGAATTGCTTCAGACAGACCAAGTAGTTTAGCTGGATTTGATGGTGTGCCTTCTTCAATGTCATACGAGCAGCTTTCTCTAAAAAGATAATAAAGCATAAACAGAATATGTTTATCAAATGGTTATCTTTTGACCAAGCAAGGCCAAATACACTGCCTGAATCGCTCGTAAACAAGGCCCCAGCTTTGTAAAACAAAGTCAAGTTGTTGTGAATATTACCCATACCGTACAGACTTATTTCTATCTTCTTGTATTAAAACAGATGTCATATAACCCTTTTGTTCGTTTACATACAATGTAAAAGACTTTCTGTGATTAATCATGCCAAGTGCAGGTGCTTCGCATAAGGCTTCCTTCAATCCCTCAAAAGCTATGTTAGCTTCAGGAGTCCAGTTAACTGAGTCTTGGGCCTTTGGATTACCAAGTTGTTTAAGGGTTGTGATTTTTCTGCATACCCTTCAATCTAATTACAACTGTAATTACATAAACCCAGGAAAGAAAGAGATCTCAGCTCTTGAATAGTTGTTAATAGATTTTTTTATTTTTTTATTATTATTACCTCATAGCGACTAGGTGTTGTTTTGTCTTTTACCCTGCAATACACTTTGAATTTGGGGTCAAAGATTACTTCTGTTACTTCTTTATTATACAAGAAATCAAATAACCTGACGTCTCTCTCATGTTCAGGTTTGTCTTCTGAACAAATCAAAATATCATCAATATATTGAATGATGACTGATGTTAAATCAAAATCTTTCAAATGTCTTTGAAGTCTTAAATATCTTTAATGTCTTTAACAAAGACTGCTGGTATCTTTTTTACCTTAAATTGTAAAAAGCAAATAATGATGAAATTTCTTTTACAATTGGTATAGACCAAAATCCATTAGTCATATCAAACACTGTAAACCATTTGTGTTCCGGTTTTATCAAGCTGAAACTTGTTGATGAGTCAGACACAAGAGGTCTTATCTTATCAATGTATTGGTTTGCTTTGCTTCTCTATAATCAACTGTGAGTCTCCATGATCCATAACTGCCATATTACATTTCAATTCTGAATTGTAAATCTGCATTCAAATTAATCAAAACATCCAAACCATGTAATGGCTGAATTACGTCACCTACTAAATTGCAACAGTGACTACATGTGGGACAAACTGAAAAATGAGAGGAAGATCTAAATATCATGGATGAGTTCCCATTTATGTTACGAACCCCTGTTTAAAATATGCTTATTGGAAAAGGGTTAAGCAACATAAATGACACGTGACACTCACTCACACATCTCATTTCCCCTATTCTCGACAGGTGATTAAATGTTTAAATTATACTTAAATTTTACTTTAACACAGAGAAACATCAAAATAGAACACAAGTTATCTCGATAGGCCAACATCATGACGCACACAGAATTCACAGCTGCGTACCGCACAGCAAAGCTGCTGCCTAGGCCATAACACTGTGTTTCTCTGAGAAATTTCAAACTTTCTCCTGTTGCTTCTGTAACATGAAGCTTCGTTTCTGATTTTAGAGAAACTTCTGTAAGAAAATCAGATGGAAAGATTGTTATCTCTGCTTTTTATCAATAAGAAGATAAAATATGTATTTAAAATATGGACCCTAACATATAAAATAGAGTAGGCACATAAGCACTCTCTCTCAAAGCTTTAAAGAGAGAAGAGAAAAGCTTATCATTGTTTCGTTTTTACTTCAGCAATTGCTGGAAGAACAGATACAGCGCCTCTCAAACCCCCTCCTTCGCTCACACAAATGTTCAGTGATTCTCAACACTTTCATTTATCCTTCATTTACAACTTGCAATTTCATTTCAAACTACTTACTATTGTACCTTCCTACATCAAACCAAACCTAAAGGTTTATCCAAACATCTCTTTTAGCTCTATCGTCAGTTAAATGTTCACTACTCAAAGTTTCACCAAGAACTTCTTTAAACTTTTCCTGTCTGCTAATGACAGATTGACTGAAACTATGCTGAACCCATCTCTGACCAATAAAGAAAATTAAATCTCTTTCAGAGCTTCCAAACAGTTAAAACTGATCTTGGATTTAACATTCCCTACTTCCTTTGACCATCATAAACTTACTCCACTTCCTCTAACCTTCATACACTTACTTTGAGCCCTCAACTCTATGAAAAACAGCACACTGTCTTTCACACACACCATTCGTATCTGAACATAAATTTACTGAGCATATTTTATTTAGTTAACAAAATGAGAGTTGAAACACTTTACTTTTATTTTACCCATTAAAAATTTTGAAATAGTCCTTTTATCAGACAGTTGATAGCAGCTGTAATCTTAACTCTAATTTGAAATTTGGAAGAATTCGATCACAAACTTGTCCCTTAACTGTTGTGTTTATACATGGCAAATTTCGAAAAGCAACTTCTTTAAACATTGTAGAATTAAACGGCATATATCATATATATCATGGTATATTAACTGGCATTTGCAAAGGCAGATCTTCATTGCCAAGCACAGCATAGAAGTAGCAAAACCAAAATACAATACTCATCTGAACTCACGAAGGACATGATTTACCCTTTAACAAACATCATTGTCTGTGTCACAATCTGAAACTGGTTGTATCGATGTCACTACCAGTGTCGCATGCATTTAAAATCTAGTAAAACCGACGTAATTTGCTTTTGATCAACAAAGAGTTGTAACTTAAACATAAGCCATTTTAGATTTTAGTTTATTATCAAACTGAGCTTTTAACTTTTGACTATCTATCTTATAACCCCTTCAGCATTCCCTCCATAACTTCTTTTATCTCTGTTATGTTTGTCTTGATTTTACATTTTCACTTTTCAATTTCTACATTTAGACAAAGTGACAAAAATCCAAGGGATACGCTTCGATTCTCGGGTTATCATTCTTTGAATTTTACACTTTTGTTTAACTCTTTAGATACGTCTTTGATATGTCTTTACTTTTACCTTTGTCTTGGGAACCTAAAGACCGCCCAACGTACTTTGATGTTATATTATATTTGATGTTATATTTAGCAACTGAATTTTTCTTTTTCCTCTTGTTTGATCTTAAAGCGCTCTTTCAGCTGTTGTTTTAGCTAGCTTTTTAATTATATCATCTAGCTTGATCTCTGTCTCTGACTGCTCCATTATCAAAGTAATATAATCTGACCAGTAGACAAGCTACCAACACAGTACGTACTGAATTTTCCAAAATGTCAGAACAGAACACACTCACTTTTGCTTTTGCTTAAGTGGATGAGTCAGGAGAGAGGACACCGGACCAGCCGTGGTTAACCCTCCGTCTTCACTCGCGGCTTGGAGTCAGCAGCCAGTGGTCTGGAAACATTTACATCTGGATGTGCGAGAGAAAATCCCGACTCCTCGTTCGGATAGAGACAACAAAAATGTTTAAAAAATGTTATTCTATCCTGCCGACTACGCCATAACTGTTAGATCTAGTCTCCACACCACAGAAAAAATATAACGATCCAGCCCCGGACACCAGATCACGTCAGAAAATATAAGTTTACTTTGTTAAAGTATCTGTCAAATACAAGGCTGATCAATTGTTGCTAGAAGAGAGCATAAACAGAGTCGTAAACAGAGGCGTGAGACGGAGGTTTTAGATGATAAAATAGAACAGAGTTTTATTGATGACAGTTAGTTTCAGTTGCATATGCCTCAATGTTCAAACCTCGTCCACCTCGTCTACCCCGTCTACCCAGGAATACAGCATGCACTTGTTATATCCAAATTTGCTCAGCTGCATCATCCCTTAGACCTTGGGCTTTCATAAACATTCTCTTTATCTATCTTGTTTACACACAGACAGAACAGTTCTATGAAACTTCCCAAATGTGAAACTGAACCACAAAGAGACATATAAAATATAGAAATACAATGAATTAATGAATGATATAATAAAATATAGAAATATAATAATGAATGAATAAATGAATAATGAATAAAAACAATAATGAATAAAATGAATTAATAAACAATAATGTAGTAATAAAAATGATAATAATGAAATTGATAATGATAAAATAATATTAAATAATCAAATACAATAATTAAATGGATAAAAACTAATGATTATAAAATGATTATGATAATTATGTAAATAAATGATAAAACATAAAAAACACAATAATAAACACATTCTGCACATGAGGATCTAAGGTAGGATCCTTCAAGTTTATATTTTTTTGTCTAAAAACTAGAATTCTTTTCCTAGGTAATTTTGCTCATCAAGAAAATGCATCTTAATTTAAGAATTGTTTGATATTTTCACTGAAAATAAGACAAAAATACTAAGTAAGGAAGTCTTTTTTTGCAGTGTTTTATGTTATGATTATTTTTTGTGGGGTGGCAATGACGGGATGCCCCCCATATGGGGTGAATGAATCTTTGCTGCTTTAAAAATTGTTGTATAATTTACTCGGATTTGCAAGTCATTTTAATTAATCACACTTACTATTATTTATCTTGACTAGAGATGAGTTGCTATGACTTATAAAATGAAATTGACTTATTTCAACTATAGACGGTTTCATTGGACGCACGTGCGCTGACGCGATACACGTCTGGATCCGAACTTTACTTCCGGTTTCGTTTTTTTAAATGTTCTGACTAGTTGCTAAACTGATCTCTTGAACAAATGCCTCATCGAAAATAACAAATGTTTTGGTTTCCTATGTGTTGTTTTTTTGCTTGTTATATAAATAAACTACGTTTAAAGAACTTTGTTGTTATTTATTCTTAGCTGAGTTTACCTGAAGTTACGTGCGGACCACGACAACCGCTTGTTTATGTTGTTTTGCTGAAACCGTCTATATTTTTTGAAGTACCTCATCTTTTGTCAAGGTAAATAATAGTGTGTGATAAAGATAGAAAGGGTGATTTAGGGGTGGACTGCCAGAGGCACAAAGAACCTGTCAGTACTTCAATTGCACTTCACCAACACTGAATGGGATGAGATAAGAGACAGTAAATTATAATATGCATGAACTGACGGTGAGGCCAAAGCTTTCAATGCTGGATAGTTGGTGTATCTGAAATAAATAAACATGCAAACAAAGAGGAGTGTTATGTTACACATCAGTCTCTGGACTTAAATAAATACCATTCATGGCAAAGTGCCTTTGATTAATTGACACATTTATTTGAATAGTATTTGCTAAATACAAACTAAATGCAGATAGATCTGTAGCCTCTGGGTTTATATGAATAAGAAATGAAAGCACATGCAAATGGTTTAATTATGAACAAACACAGATTATTTTATATACCCATACAGCTCACACCATTCATTCATTTAGTGTAAATGCTGTGTGCGCCCCTGCAGAGGTGTAAATGTGAGCGTGTCAGTAGGGCCACTGGCTCCTGTCAACTCTCACCGCTCTCTGGTTGACGTCCGCTCCACAGCGCGCCATCATGTCCGCCATCTCCACGCGGCCCTGCTTGGCCGCCCAGTGGAGCGCCGTCTGCAACACACGCATACAAAACCTCCAGCTGTCAATCACCATATTGCTGTCAATCACATTAGTGATGTATTCAAGCTGTTCTGCCCACCTGGGCTTAATAAGAGCCTGCGGACCTACAGTAAGCGCTACGTGATTACTGAACTCACTTTTCATACTTTTTAAAGATTGTGATGATTCATTTGCTTAAAATATTTGCATTATTGGATTCTGGTTTGAATTCCTAAGAGAAAGATTATAATTTGAAATGCTTATATGTGCTTTAAGTAATAAGAAATCTGTTTTTCTTGTCTGTACATTTTCTGAATGTTGTGGGTTGGTTTGAACTAAAACTGCTTTGTGTACACACACACATTGTAAAGCCTGTTTATGCAGCATGTTTGGGTTGATTTGCATAAGCAGATTCGTCCACAGCAGAATGAATGTGAACAGATCTGATGCATTTGCATAGCAGCTAATTCAGCACAATGTAGCTTACTGAGGCCAAGCTTAAAGAGCCCAACTCAAGGACACGTACTTTAATGCCAGTGTTTAATAAAACATTTATTTCTTATTTACATCAGTGCATGAGATATAACATGACTCTTTGCATAGAGAAGAGGGCAATGTAACACGTGCATACAGTTGCAAGCAAATGATTAAAGTTATTAGTCAACAAAGAATTTTTTACAGTGTGTAAATAGGAAGTTCAAACAAAGTAAAGACTATCTAAGACTAAGTATGTCTGGACTCAACAACTTATACTGTAGGTTACTTACAAACTTCAGGTCCAAGTGAAGGGTTTCATGTGTGATTTTTATTCATTTGTGTATGTAGGGTCCCAGAGAGATAAAGAAAGAGAACAAGCAGGAAAACAACATAAGTAATGAGATAACACAACTCTTTGTGGCCCTGTTGCGCTACACAGTTTTCTATGACATCAGTGTGTTTGGCCAAAAGCTTAAGAGTGTTCCTCCAGTCTCCATCCACATCAAAGCTACGTCAGCCAAGCCTTTTGTCAAACTTTTCTCCACAAATTTCTGTCACCAAGTTTTATCTCTTCCAAATCAGCGGCAGCCTTTAACCTCTTCTGAGCCGATTAGCCGAATGCTTGATTTCAGCATTAGAGAAACTATAGCAACCTGTAATCTGCCGCAGTGTGAATCAAAAAGCCCTATGTATCTTGTCACGCAAGAGCTGGCAGCCCACCTTGACCCCATAAGCCGTCTCTTACAGAGCCCTCGTGGGGCGGACGGATCACACACTCATTCACATACATACACACACACACACACACACACACACACACACACACACACACACACACACACACACACACACACAATTCATTGAGTAATCTCTCTTATAGCGTTTCTGCTGGTCTCTGTCCAATCTGTGTACCATCCTCACTATCCTGAACCGCATCTATCTGCTCCGGTCTGTCAGTTTACATTTAGTACAAATGCAAGGGATACCTCAAATGTAAAAGATTTGTACTATTTAATGTTTTAAGCATTCAATTTTTAAACCCAATATACTGTGTCCCAATTCGAAGGCGGCAACCTCCGAATGCTGCATTCAAAGACCTTTTGCATCACAGCAGTGCCAATGAAGGCTAGTAAGGTCGTCCCAATTTGAAGGCCGTGACCTCAGAATGCGTCCTTCTTTCCTCGTGCTGCTAAGGAGAGAACGAATGGATCATTCATAGCCGATGTTATCCCGAGATTCATTGTGCACCTGTAACAGCTAAATATATTGGCTGGATATTTTAAAATACACATTTGTTATTTAACCTCTTGTCACTGTTTTCATTATAAGTTATGTTTTGTGTTAATATTATTCTGTTTATGTTGCATATATTTCTAAGGTTGTGTTGGAGACATTCTGTGTATTGTCATGGGTTGGCACTGTGGTCTGCCACAAGTCTTCTTAAGACGGGGGATAATCACTGCAGGTGTGGCGCACAGTGAGGTGCATGGTTTTTGACCGTGAGACACGGCGTGCTGTAGGCAAATTATGAAGACTTTAAGTTGAGAGTTAAGTTGATTTGAGAAATGTTTTACTTTTCTTTATGTAAATAAATGGATTGGCATATCCAACTTTATTTTTGGAGTTTTGAATGTTTACTATACACGCTTTAATTATTTTAAGCCAAGAGGAAGCAGTACATCGATAATACGCGTGCAAAACAACTCAAATGTGCGCCAGGTTGATTAATTTGATATACTGTTGATTCGTTTAATCTATATCAACGTGTCATATTTTTTAAAATAAAATTAATATTTATTCTAAGTCAGAAACTTTTCTGCTGTGACAGGCGTGGTGGGCGCTTACAGCAGGTGACGCAACTTATGGATCTTCTGAAGACTAGACCTTCTCATTTCAGTTCTCTTCGCGGACTTCGGAGGCTGCGACCTTTTAAGACCAACTCATCGTTTTTTCAAGGACGCGTCCTTTGTCGGACCCAGCCTTCGATTGGGAAACAGCTATAGACGAGAACTATTTTGACCAGGGTAGAAAGCACCCACCTGGCAACATCCCAGATACCCTAGTAATGGCAATGCCCCACCACAACTAGCAACTTTTGCACTCTGAAGGACCATTCACATTTTTTTTATGGAGAAGTCATAACCAGCATGTGATATTACAACAAAAGATAAAGCATGCGTATGCACAGATTTGTTTGTAAAATGTGTGTATGGACGTTTTAACTTAAAAATCTTGATTCAACAAAAAAATTCATACAAAAATTTCTTCTAAATGTTTGCAAAAACGTAAAAACAACTTAGACTACACGTGCGCAACAATCATGAACAAGGAAAAAGAACACTATAATATATATATATTTTTTTTTTATATATTATATATTTTTCCTTGTTCGTGATTATTGTGTACGTGTTGTCTAAGTTGTCCTTACGTTTTTGCATTTTAGTATGAAAGTTTTAGTTGAATCATGATTTGTAAGTTAAAACGACCGTACGCATATTTTACAAACAAATTTTTGTGTACGCATGCTTAGTGAATGAGACCCATTATTATGTAGTACTGTTTCTGCAATTATGAATGAGTTATTAAATAGAAAAACACTGTTTTTAACAAATCTTAAAAATAAATAAACAGAGCATGCATGCATATGTTGAGTCCAGTCAATATCGAAAACCCGCCAAAAAATTATAAATACACAAACTTCAATATAAAAAAATTGATCAAGACAAACATAAAAAGTGTAGTGTGTGTGTGTGTGTGTGTGTGTGTGTGTGTGTGTGTGTGTGTGTGTGTGTGTGTGAGGTTTAGTGTGTGCCAGATGGAGGCTCTGTCTTTTATTGGCAGTGAGAAAGAACAGCTTATAGTGCTCCTCTGTGGTCCACTCAATAGAGAGGCTGAGACCCTCACAAACTCAAAGCCTGATGCTTGTCACCATATGGAGCTGTTTAAAAATGGCCATAGCCTCACACTAAAGAACAACATTAACAGTCTCTTACAATGACTGCTGGGGTAACAATGAATTATCGCACAGGACACACACAAACACAGACACTCACTACTGAAGCTACAGTATTTTAGAGGAGATGATTATATTTACTATAATACCAAAAACAGCACTCCCATAAACATGCTGTTTTAGATGAAAATACATCATTTTGGCTTATTTATGAGTTGTTGTTTTTTTTCACATCAAGATCTCACAAGTAGCATATTTCTTATCAGAGGTGCATACTACTTAAGTATTTTAGTTACATTTTCCAAGCATCTGTGCGTTTTCAGAGTGTTTGTCTTGGGAAAAAAATAACTTTACTAAAAAAAATCACTACATTCTAAGCATAGAATCATACTGTGTTTTCCTTTAATATTGCATATTAAAATTGATTTAATACTTAATAACATAAATATTATGTACTTTTACTTTCTTGAGTAAAAGTATGAAAGTACTTTTTAACTTAAGTAAAAGTAAAAAAAAATGTACTAGATGTTTGATGTACTTAAATATTAAATATAAACCAAAAACTTGAAATTATGAAATGGATAAAAAATTATGGTAATATGCTTTGGAATATATTCTTTCCAAAGAAAAACACTGATAAAATACGGATACATGAAAATTTACTTTTATGTAGAAAGTAAAAATAATTAAGTAGTATACACCTCTGTTTATTATGTACTATACATCAGTGGTTTCCAAACCAGGGGGGGGGCGCGAGATGGTGCCAGGGGGGCCCCAGTTTTATGACATTTTATGAAATACATTAATTTATCATGAATTCTGTGTAATTAAACTTAAAAAAAATAAGGCTACTAACCAAAAGCACTACTTTTTTGTATAATTTTATTTAATTTTTTCTTATTAAAATGTTGAGTTTTAGAACAGTTTCTGTCACAAATTTTCTTTGGGGGGCCGCGAAAAGAATGCACCGTACACAAGGGGGGCCACACACTGAAAAAGTTCGGGAACCACTGCTATAAATAACACATGATTTGTGTTTTTTAAATCTGTACACACAGCCGCGCACACACACACCTATTCGCATGTACATACAAAATACTAAAGCTATGCTATAGTGAAACAGCATTTTAAGGTATCATAAGTACACTGGCTGTCCAAAAATGTAAGCAGTATAAATATTCAACATATCTTTTCTGGGTATAATCTAAAAATCATCTCAACAGATGTCTTCACATTGTTATGGAGAGTCTTTTGAAATGGATTAAGTAAGGAATAATTGACGACAGGCCATTGAATTATAAGAAAATAATGCACACCCAAGGTGTGCATTATTTTCAAATAATTCAAATTACAGAGTCAATTATTCCTCTTATACCACTGTTTCCAAAAACATTTGCTCTGGTGCCTATTTTTAAGACATTTGACAAGTTAGGTGTGCGGTTATCAGAAATTAATGCATACCCACGGAACATTTCGCAGCCAATCAGAATACAGCATTCAACAGACCCGTGGTATAATGAGTAATAACATTCAAAATGGCTGACTAAGTGAGAGGAATGTTGACTATAATCAGTGGCGCCTGGTGACTGCTCTTCCAAGAGGCGGATTTTCAAAATAATTGTTCGGAGTGTCATGTGTGTTGCTTGTGTTTTCAGCATATGTGTTTGTTGCGTCATGTAAACGCTTAGGTTACTCACGTAACCCCGGTTCCCTGAAATAACGGGAACGAAGCATTGCGTCAGTTTGCTGACGCTATGGGGGAAACTCCTGTTTACTCCGTGATTGAAGCCTATTGGTTAACGTCTGTAGAAAATACAGACCAATGACGTTTGAGCCCGCGCGGGGGCGTGGCACACGTCCCTATATAAGCCGGTGAAATACGTCAAGAGCTCATTATTATTCGACTGAAGCGCGCAGCCGAATAACACTCGCTGCGTAGACGTTTGTAGCACGGCCAGCGACGCAATGCTTCGTTCCCGTTATTTCAGGGAACCGGGGTTACGTGAGTAACCTAAGCGTTCCCTTTCAATACGGTTCACTTCGCATTGCGTCAGTTTGCTGACGCTATGGGGGAACGTAATCCCATCCCGCCGTGCATACACAACGGACTGAGGTGCCCTTACCGGAGAGACACTGCATGTGGCCCTAACCCAGTATATACATAGCTCTAGCGAGCGCAAGTGTAAGCACCATATATGAGACAGTAATACGCATACAGTGAAGTTTCTAAACGCACCATGATGCATATACAATAGAGCACGAGACGGCGGGTTCCCTGAGCGCGCCGCGAGCTGTGCATGATTTATTAATAGGTAGCCATGACGGTGAGCTAGCAACGCACCGTGAAGGCATACAGAAACGCAATCGCGTGAATCATTAAGCCGATAAGACCTGTGCTTGTAAGGCAGGGACATCCAGGCTATAAAATCTGACAAACGTAGACGGCGAGGACCAGCCGGCCGCGTTACAAATGTCAACGATAGAAATCCCCGTAGACCAAGCCCAAGATGAAGCCATACCCCTCGTGGAGTGAGCTTTTAAACCAACTGGACAATGTTCATTCAGGGAGGCGTAAGCCAAAGCAATGGCTTCGACGATCCATTTAGATAGCCTCTGTTTAGTGAGCGGCATACCTAAGGAATGTTGTGCGAAGCTTACGAACAGCTGATCTGACTTGCGGTATGAGGCAGAACGGTCCGTGTATATTCTTAACGCTCTGACGGGGCAGAGCGTGTTCGGGGTTTGTTCGCCGTCCGCCGTTGGAAGGGCGAGAAGTGAAACCACCTGAACTCTAAATGGCGTGGTCAGAACTTTAGGAATGTATCCCGCTCTCGGTCTAAGGATCACTTTGCTATCGTTAGGACCGAATTCCAGACACGACGGGTCAATTGAAAACGCGTGTAAATCGCCCACTCGTTTAACCGATGCCAACGCCAGGAGGAGAGCGGTTTTAAACGAGAGAGCGCGCAGGTCAGCCTGCTCGAGGGGCTCGAAAGGGGGACCGCGCAGCGCTTTCAGGACCGTGGACAGATCCCAAGACGGGACCGTGTTAGGTCGCGGTGGGTGTAGTCTGCGAGCGCCTCTGAGGAATTTAATGATTAGATCATGTTTTCCCACGGTGCGACCGGCGATAAGGGCGTGATTCGCCGTTATCGCCGCCACATACACTTTAAGCGTCGAGGGCGCGCGACCGCTGTCCAGCATTTCCTGCAGAAAGGAGAGAATATGCTCCACTTCACAGGTGTTTGGGTTTAAGTCTTTCGTCGTGCACCAATCAGAAAAAATAGACCACTTTTGAGCGTAAAGGCGCCTGGTAGATGGGGCCCTAGCTTCAGTTAGAGTATTTAACACTCGTCCTGAAAGGCGTGAAGGTTGCCGTTCAGAGACCAAACGTGTAGATTCCATAGCTCCGGCTGTGGATGCCATATCGTCCCTCTCGCCTGAGATAGGAGGTCTTTCCTCAGCGGTACTGGCCATGGTGCTGATGTTTTCAGCTGCCATAGGTCGGGGAGCCACGGTTGATTGTGCCAAAACGGAGCGACCAGAATTATCGCGCATTTCGTCTCTCTTATCCTCTGAAGGACCTGTGGTAACAGGGCCACCGGAGGAAAAGCATACAGAAGACACGCCGGCCATGCTTGCGACAGGGCATCGTGATGTCTCGAGAAGAAGATCGGGCAATGCGCGTTCTCGTCTGATGCAAACAGATCGATCTCCGCCCGGCCGAAGACGGTCCATATTCTCTCGACCGTCTGAGGATGCAGTCTCCATTCTCCCGGCGGCGGACCGTTGCGCGAGAGAATGTCTGCACCCGTATTGGCTACACCCGGTACGTGAGTCGCTTTTAACGAACGTACGTTCGCGTGAGCCCATAATAAAAGCCGTTTCGCCAGCCTGGATAGGGAGCGAGATCTCAGCCCTCCTTGGTGGTTTATGAACGAAACCACCGTCATACTGTCCGACCGCACTAGAACGTGTTGATGTTGGAGTTTCGGTCGAAAGTGTCGTAGCGCTAAGATAACCGCCCACATCTCGAGGTGGTTGATATGTAGCTGAGACAACTGGTTGTTCCACGCACCGAAGGCGAGCTCGCCGTCGCAGTGAGCGCCCCAACCCGTCGCAGACGCATCCGTAGTCACCACTTTCCTCCTGCTCACGGAGCCGAGCTCCGTGCCCGAGAGGAAAAGGTGAGGGGATGTCCATATCGAAAGCGCTTTCACGCAGCTGTACGTGATTTTGATTAATAAGCGGCCCGACAACCAAGCACGGGGCGGAACTTTCGCTTTCAACCAAAACTGGAGCGGCCTCATGAACAGCATTCCCAACGGTATTAGTGGGGATGCTGCTGTCATCAGACCCAGCATTTTCTGGAATCGTTTGAGAGGGAGATGTGAACCCGCTTTGAACGATGCCGCCTCGCGTCTGACCGTGAGCGCGCGTTCCTGTGTAAGCCATGCCCGCATCTTTAATGAGTCGAGCGTCGTGCCTAAGAACGTGATTCGCTGCGTGGGGGTGAGCAAACTCTTCTGGAGGTTGATTTTGAACCCCAAATTCTCCAAATGCTGGAGTACAACGGTCTTGTGCGCAGTAATTTCCCTCTCTGACTGTGCCAGAATAAGCCAATCGTCGAGGTAATTCAATATGCGGATGCCGCTCTGTCTGAGAGGGGCGAGAGCCGCATCCGCACATTTGGTAAATGTGCGTGGTGCCAGAGATAATCCGAAGGGCAGAACTTTGTACTGGTATGCTGTCCCGTCGAACGCGAATCTTAGGAACGGCCTGTGACGTGGCGCTATCGGAATGTGAAAGTAAGCGTCTTTCAGATCCACTGATATGAACCAATCGCCCGGTCAAATTAACGCCATGATTCGTCTGGCTGTGAGCATTTTGAACGGCCGTTTGGCAAGGGCGCGATTCAAAACGCGTAGATCCAATATCGGTCTGAGGCCGCCGTCTTTCTTTGGAACGAGAAAATAACGACTGTAAAAGCCTGATTCGCTTTGATCCGCCGGGACCGTCTCTATCGCGTCTTTTAGTAATAAAGAACGCACCTCTTCCCTGAGGATCTGTATACGATCGTCTGGGACAGTGGTGTAGAGAACGCCGCGAAACCGGGGTGGTCTCCGTGCGAATTGAAGTGAATAACCGTGTTGGATTACGTTTAGAATCCAGCCCGGCATACCGGGGGTGGATTGCCAAACGTGAAATTTGACGGCGAGCGTCGATATGCTTATGGACGTTAAGCCGTGTGTGTGTGTTTGTGTGTACAGAGGAGGAAATTTGCTCTTTTTGTGAAAAGGTAAAAATTTGTGTTTCGCTGTTACAGCGAGGGTGTGTCCAGCGCCCGAGGGGACTGAAACACGCAGAACTTTCGAGGGCGGGCCGGCCGAAGCGGGACCAGAGCCTCTTTTCCTCCTCAGACTCTCTTCAGGGAGGCGGTGCCGGCGTCGGGTCCAGCGTAATCCTAGGACGGGGACCGCGGCGTCGAGGCGGGCCAGCCGGTCGTGCAGGACGCTGGCGCTTGACCTCCGGTTCAGCTCTCGGCTGGGGCTGAGCTGGTGCTGGCTTAGGGCGTTGAGTTGGCGGCGGTTTTGGGCGGCCGGTCTCAGACGCTGAGGCAGATCGTTTCGGTAGAAAATGCCGCATAGCCTGCGACGATTTCTGTGCCTCAGTGAAGCGCTGGGTGAACCCCTCCACAGCGGAGCCGAAGAGCCCCGACGGTGACACGGGCGAGTCAAGAAGGGCAACCCGGTCCGTGTCCTTGATTTCCGTCAAGTTCAGCCACAGATGTCTCTCCAGAACAACCAGGCTGGCCATGGCTCTTCCTACAGCCTGAGTGGCGACTTTAGTGGCGCGAAGGGCCAGATCAGTCGCGCTGCGCAGGTTTTGAAAGGTCGACGGGTCCGGACCTGACTCGTCCATGTCGCGGAGGAGTTTTGCCTGGTATACCTGCAGTACCGCCATCGTATGGAGAGCGGATGCAGCGTGTCCGTCGGCGGCGTAGGATTTCGACGCCAGGGTCGATGTAAGGCGACAGGGCTTCGACGGATGGTTCAACTTAGCCCTCCATCCGCCGGCTGAAGACGGGCAGAGATGGGCGGCGACAGTTTCCTCGAGCGGCGGCATCTTAGAGTAGCCGTGTTCGTCGGCGCCGTCCACTACGGAGAGGACGTGGGAGACGGCGCTCTGAGCTCGGGTGGAGTGGGGAGCACGCCAGGATTTGGTGAGCTCCTGGTGAACCTCCGGGAAAAACGGCGCCTGCCGTTGGCGGGATGATTGACGGCGCCCGGGCTGCAGAAACCACTCGTCCAACCGGCTGAGTTGAGGCTCTGACGGCGGCGACCACTTGATATTGAGCTCCGCCGTAGCTTGCGTCAAGATGCGGATGAGCTCAGAGTCGTGAGGACGCGACTCGGTAGGTTCATCGGCGGCGGCTGCGTGGGCGTCGTCATCCGAAGCCGCCCAATCCTCCAACTCCTCAGAGGATGACATCATCTCCAAGTTGTCACCGGACCCAAAGGAAACCATGCCGCTAGCACTCGGCAGGGGGCGTAAGTCCTCACGGGCGAAGGTGACAGGATGACGGCGGGGAGACAGAGCACGCGGGGGATGAGCCGGCGTGGACTCGGTCTCAGGGTGTCTTCCAGCTTCACGGCTCCGCTGCTGTTTAGGCGGGAGAGCACGGGAAGCCTTCCGTTTAAAGATCTCGAGGCGGGAGCGCAGCACCGCGATAGGAAGGAGCTCGCAGTGGGCGCAGCCCGCCTCAGTGAGTACGGCCTCGGCGTGGGCAGGACCCAGACAGATGACGCACTCTTTGTGGAAATCCTCCACGGGCAAAGGGGCTCGGCAGGAGCCGCAATGCCGAAGCGACATTATCTCAACGCGCTTCTGCTCTTTTAGATACTCTTGTAGGCTCACCGGAAAGCGGCAGGGGAACACGCTGGTGTGTTGTAGTCCGCTGCAGTGCTTGGATCGACGGCGAGTAAGGGCTTCTTCTTCGGAGCAGCGAGAAGGTTCGCGCTGAAGGAGAAAAGTAATGAGCTCTTGACGTATTTCACCGGCTTATATAGGGACGTGTGCCACGCCCCCGCGCGGGCTCAAACGTCATTGGTCTGTATTTTCTACAGACGTTAACCAATAGGCTTCAATCACGGAGTAAACAGGAGTTTCCCCCATAGCGTCAGCAAACTGACGCAATGCGAAGTGAACCGTATTGAAAGGGAACCATGTGCACCTCTGTACAAATTTTGTCAAAATAAGTGCCTGCTGCACACACGTCAAAACCGTTTATGATAAAAGAGACGCTCACATTCACAAAATACAGAAAATACTCCCTTAACAGTAATCTCAGATTACCTATAAGATTATGTGAGTATCTGGCAAACGGGGGCGTCTCTTTTATCATAAACCCTTTAGACGCGTCTGCAGCAGGAACTTATTTTGACAAGACACGTGATGCACATAGGATCACTCGGCGTGCCGAACACATATTTTCAAATGATGAACCACACACATACATGTTGTGACGAACTTTGCATTGTGTGCCCTCGAAAAAAGAAGTCACCGGCCGCCACTGCTATATTTCATTTAATACTACAATGTACAGATATGTAATAATAATAAAAATAATAATCTTTTCTTACTTTCTTTCTTTCTTTTGGGTAGTAAAAGTTCCGAATGGCCGGTGACTTAAAAATTAAGTAGCCACATTGAAAATGAAAATTAATTTCAAACCCTAGCAGTAATGTAAACTTAGGCTTACAAAAGAGAACAAGTCCTTTGTTAGTTCTCCTACAGTCAATCAAGAAATAAAATAAGAAATAATAAACAAAGCATGTCTTACTCGTTGGTGGTGTATTTTGAATTTCATACCCTTTCATCACAGAAAATTGTTGCAATCTCACTGCATTTACTCCACAATACTGTGAAATGTTTTTGTATGAACACAAAAGGCCAATAAAAAGAGTAAAGAGCTTTCCTAAACCTCAAACTTAAGTATGAGTTTAATCCTTTTATACCGTAGTATCTCAATCCTCTGCTCCTATTGGTTAAAAGCTGAGGAGTAGTGCATGTCCGCCCCGAGGGGGTCGCAGCAGTGCCTGTTTGTAAATCTAATGATTGCCGTGTCATTACACTGTAATTAGCCACAATGAGCATTGGGCTGCCTGCGCACAGTGGAACGTATAACAAACAGAAACATTAGCATAAATTAAATTCCTTATCATTCCAATTATTAATGTTGAATAAAAGACCCAAATGCTGCATTAGGATGCCTAAAGGTATGAATGCCTTAACTATGTTTTCATATTTCTCAATGGTTTCTGTCATTATTAAATCATGTGCTATAAATATATGTACGCGGGCCTTTTCAATGTCATTTTAATGAATAAAGATTGATGGAAAGCAGTGAAATATGTGCACTGCAATAGCACCTGTCAGTGCGCTAAAATCATTTAATCCTGTTTATATAAAAATATATAAGGAAACGTAGTTCAACTGGTAGAAAATTGTGTTAGACGCGATGGTAAATGCTGTACTTGAATAAGCCACTTAAAATAAAAGCATCTGCTAAATGTGTAAATGTACATTTTTTATTTGCCAGAGCATTGCTAGGTCTCTTGGTGGTACTTACCGGCCCAAGTCAAAAACGCCAAACATCTCTATGACATTTTGGTCCCTATATAGCTTGGGCCTGTTTAACTGCCACCAGGCAAAATACATAAGTTAACTTTGAAAAGTATTACATACACCCTAAGTATACCTAAAATAGTGCTAAAAGCACGGATAGACTTTATACAAGCACAAAACTCTACTAAGAGCATACTAACCCCCTAAGAGTCCATTGAGATCAATGAAGAGATTGAAGACAACATGAATCAAACTTTGTTCTGATGTAAATGAAATACTGTACAATGAACTCTGAACTCTAAGGAAGTTTTCTTCATACTATAGTCAAGAGAACTAATGAGATTTATTAAAAGCACTACTCCTACTAAACCTACTCCACTAATCCATTCCACCTTCATCAACACATCACAAAGCTAAAGTTTACCAGCCCAACTAGAGGGGAGCATTGTAGTGAAGTGCAGGAAAAACCAAATCTAGGTACATAGATTAGCATCTACAGAGGGATTATGGACACCTACTCCTATTTCAAAGCCTTGACTGTTTTTTTTTTAAGTTTTGGGGGTGGTTGGCTCTAAGCTGAGAAATTGTGAGTCTAAAGGCTAAACTCTCATTTGATTCCTGTGGGATCTTCACAGCTTAATCCCCAGATCCAGGTCTCATCTTCTCTTGTTATTCGATAGCCATAAGATCAGTGTCCGGCTGGGTAAAGGACACCCCCTTTCTCATTTCAACCCCCCACTCCCTTCATTAATTTCTCTTAAGAAGATTAGCGAGCGTTTGGATGTTATTGTTTACAAATCTGATTTGGCCGGTGTCAAATTCTTATAAACAACAGCATTGCAATGGTTGCAACTGACCATCGATGCCTGTACAGTATTATTCATCCAAACACTTTTTGTTTATTGCATTTGTAGGATTGTCACCAGTGGCTAAATTCTACGTGGGGTTTTTTGGATCCTTGAAGGACACTGCCGAAAGAGAAAGGATTTCTTAGGGCTGTTCCAAATAAAAGTGAGCAACTAAATTCCTCCAGGAAGGAAATACACACGAGAAAATAATGTCATGAATATTTCAAGTGTTTTGCCTTATACATGATTAGGTCTTGCTCACTTTTAGATGAACTCACCTGAATTCCTCTGGCCAAAAGTATGTGGACATCACTGATGTTCAATGAAGTTAAATTATGATATGACAGAGTGCGTGTCCATGCACAAACTTATTTAATTATGCTTAATAAACTGATAAGGTGTAAGGTCTTTTATCAGGGAAAGGTCCTAATAGCTAAAGCAAAATCCAATCAGCCCAGGTACACTCCAAAAATGGTGCTAAATAGCATTGAAATTGGTTCACTGGCTCGAAATCATAGGTGAACCATTTTAAGTGCTAAACAGCACCTATGTAGAACTTGTGTAGAATCATATTGTGCTATGTTGAACCTTAAGTATTGCTACTCATGAATATCAGCTGACATCACTCACATCTCAAACTTGTCTTCCGCCATTTTGAGTACCTGAAGTGGTCGCCAAAGAACTAGAAGCTATGACTTCAATATGTTGTGAGCATCAAAATCGCTATTTTTACAACACTAAGAAGGCTCGACATAACATGATACTCTGCTCGAAGTATCGCCTGTGTCTCTACACGTGAACTCGAGCATTGAGAACATTGTTTGTGTAGAGTTTACTTAAAATAAGGTTCTCTTTCGTAGCCATTTCCCATATCAGTAAAAATTATAAACATTAAAAGATAAGAAATCCGTAAATCGTAGCAAGCTAGCCAATTCTTGTCAGTTGTCAGTAGCCTACTGGTACTCGGTAGGTACTCAAGATGGCGGCAGGCAACTGGAATGACGTAAAAGGTCACATGACTGATATTCATTAATCGGTGCTATAGTGCTAAAAATGGTTCCCTTATGATTATGAGCTATTAGTACTATTTAGCAAAAATTACCCCAATTTTATGTTACATGTAAACACCTTAACTGGCTTTTTCAGAATGGCATGAAAAAATATGTGTGTTTTGGATGTAAGGAGAAGTTTATGGAAACAGTTTGTTTATCTGGGGTAGTAACGGAGTTTTGTGAGTGTGTTTTTTTTTATACTGGATTTGGTTGAAAAGTCTCAACCGGGTCACGAGCCACAGGCGGTGAGTAAAACTTCTGTGTTATGTTGGAAATAGGTGTGTAAGTGCATATTGTATAAACAACACGAACATGTGGTGAATTATAAGTTATCCAGTGTTGCTTGCTCGTGACTCGCTCATCCTGTGGCGCGCCCCAATGGGGTCGTGCTTTTCCGGAAACATTCGCTAGAGCTGATCTGTCTTTTATAAATTTGATAAAACTAAAGACTTGGATATATGAAGGATGTAATACTACTCTATAGGTACTCAAGATTAACATGAGACATGCAGAAACAGTGTGTGTTATGGGAGCCTAAATAAGTTACTTGATTGCCTTCAAAATTTGGGTTAATTCAACTTAAATTTATTAGTTAACTCAAAAAAATATATATATATTGTTTCAACCTATATTTTTAAGTTAAAATAAAACATTTAAGGCAACCAGTTAGGAACCAATTTTTTTACAGTGTGTTACCACATGAAACACATTTCTATAATAAGCTGATATTTGATAAAAATCAGCTTATTTTGTGCATATAAACACACTCATAAAGACATTCTAGACTATTGTGTTAATACATTGTGCAAACATATTAAATAATTTTATTACACAGTAACATTTTATTTAAAAAAAATGTTTTTGACTTGCATTTGAAATGCATAACTAAAACTGAATAATAACAAAAAAGCTGCCAATAAGAGGCCAGAACTCTTAATGATCACTGATCACATCAAAAATATGTGTTATTCTATATTTTGATGATTTTACTATCATTCCAAAATGGTAAAAACCTTAGTGTTTTATATAGACTGAATTCTTATTTTAGTCAAGTAAAAAGTAAAGAGTGGAATCTGTGCTTTATGATTTGACATTCAACAAGGACAATATTTTGGCAATAGAGTGTACCGTAAGTAAAAACACACAGAACGACATGAAAAAGGGATACTGATGCATAAAGAGGGGTGAGAAGAAAAAAAGAAAATGCTGTGTCCTTACTTACAGTGACAAAGTCCTGTAGATGCGAAAAGAGAAAGAAAGGATGTAATGAGATTGTAAACATCACGGCCACATAAGTCAAACATGGTCAAAGGATGTACTGCACAAAGTCACACATCGAAATTTCAATGGACCGCTGTTTTCTGCTGGGATTGGTGTTGGACTCGAAATGAGACGGCGCGTCTTTCCACTAATTAATTTGAGAAGCCCTTATCTCGCTCTGTATCAGACTCTATGAGAGGTGCTTGAATCATTTGGCCACGTTGCTTTAAACACAAAGGGCTTTATTTCCCCCAGAGAGTCCAATGCCAAGTTCAAACCCAAAAAACCCTTTCAATCCTGCCAAGCAATTCCAGGCATGCCATTAATTCCACAAAGCCAAATGTAATTGATTGATAAGGGCTTAAGATTAACCTTTCCTATGAGTTTTTGTCTCTCAATCGCGATGGCCACGTAAGATGCTGTCTATCCCATCAACACTATCTCTTTTATCTGATCCTGCTTAAGAGCATTGGCCATTACTGTTGACCTGGGGGGACTGGACGAGCAAAAAGCGTCCACTAAAAATGTCCGTCTTTGCCAGCCACATCTGAAGTCCGATCTGATGAGAGTGTCTCGTCTTATCTTTAAAGACAATAAAGATGATTTTGAACTGGTTCTGGGTTTGAAAAGTGTATTGTTGGTATACAGAAGAAAATCTTGCATGCTCTTTGGAAACGTCCTGCTGTTGTCTAAGTTAGCATCGCTTACACAAAAGAGCATTTTGTTGGTATCATTGAAATGCTGGCGGACACACAGTTGTGAGCTTTTGGGGGTTAACAAATTTCTTCTAACTGCTGTAAAAGCAAAAAAAAGAAAGCATACAAATTAATTTGACATTATTGGTATTATTAGCAGTCCATAATTTACTAACCACAATCAAAATACTGGACTACAGTCTAAACCTTTAGAAATGTTTACTAAAATTTAAACTATAAGTAGCCATTAAGTCTTTTATATATCATTAATATCTGTTGAGTGTCTTCTAACTTGGAATACTGGTAGATATTATCAGGTACAGAGGAATGTAAACAAAGTATGATTAGCAGAGTAATTAACTAATTCCAGAAATGCAGGTGGCCTAAAACACATCCCTGCGGCACACCATCATTAACTTGCATATGACAAAAAACTCCTGTACACGCATTTGTGACCTACACGTTCAAAGTACGTGTGGTTACAAAACACATACAGTGGACCATCGCATACACCAAAACCCAACTATACTTCAGTCTTAAAGCTAGGTTTACACTACAGTGATGTAGTGAAAAAAGAAAAAGTTGTCAAAAATGTCACATTTACATGGATCCACGAAAAAACAAATAAAAATGCTGAATTATTTGTGTCAGGCCAGTAGATGTGACTTTATAAAGAAAACTACGTGCCTCCACACATACGCATTTATATACAAGTCAATAAAGGTAGGATGAGATTTACTACTGCAAGACCCCCTGGACAATAAAGAGGAAACATTTTGTTTATTTTAAATAAAATTTGCTAATTAAAGTCATTATTAGACATTTTTTCACTGACATTAATCAAGGTTGCATTCAGTGTTTAAAAAAAATAAAGCACAATTTAAGCCACTTTTTAAAATGACACATAAACAGAGCCTCTGGTAATAGTAGTATTAGTATTATAGGCGGTAAATGTTGTTGTCAGTTGCTTTAGTATTTAGCAACGGCAGCCGTTCCCTGTCATCCTCGCTCACCATGCAGATTCACTAAACTTCATGGAAATTTAATAAGAGCTGCTGCTTGGGGCTTCACTCCCGTAGAGCCGCGACCCACTGCTGCTGGCGGCACATATGTGATGATTTACAACCAGACAACCAGTCTACCACCTTCTACTCTTTCCTTTTCTCCCCCCTTTGCTCTGTCCAGCCATGTCCCGTGTTTGGGAAGTGTGTGTTATTGTAGCGTAAGTGGCAGAATGCACAGCCTTAGGGCCAAGGCTTCTGAAGTTAAGCCAATACAGGCTGCGCTCGCATCCAGGGGACAAACAATATCTGGAAGTTGTCAGCATGTTTTATTTTCTTTTCTTTTCACCTTTAAAGGGAACCCATGCGGTTTCCCTAACACTATCAGGCAACAAAACGCTCCTGGTCAAACAACAATCCGTTCCTGTCGGAATCTTTTCATCCTTCATCAAAGTCTTCAAACCAGGCACATACTAGAGCTCTATGTGTAACGTAGTCCTCAACCTAATTATCTTGTGTCTTACAATAGAGAACAAACAGTCAATGCAACCACAGTCAAAATTATATATCGATATCTGACTTTTTTACTCCATAACATCTGTATCGGCATCACCACTCCACCCCCACCAGAAAAACCCATATTGCATTGCGCTCTAGTAGTTTTATTTATTTATTTTTTAGTTGAAAGAGGAATGTAAACGTATATGCAGAATTGTTTAAGATGTTCACTGCTCTATACAGCGTAAAAACAAATGAGTCATTTTAGACAAAGCGAAAGGTTTTATAATACAGATTTTATAATAAAAGTTGCTGGCGTCTGTGAACAATTTATCCATAAATATTGATCTGAGACTAAAAGAGTATAGGGGGTCAGAGCCAATGGTGTAGCGGGCAGTGCTTACACTAATGGTGCAGATGCAGTGGTGCGACCCAAGTTTGAATCCTAGCTCAAGGTCCTTTGCAGATCCTGCACCCCTCTATTCACCCTATACTTTCCTGTCTTCTAAAAATGGCCCCCCAAAAAAGAAGGGTACGGATAGGATTTACCTTTTTGGAGACAAGGGTGTTGTCTTGCTGCAGGAGTATGTACAGGGCAGGATATTTTCCTAGAGCCGCACATCGTAACCATTCCTTCTCAACGGGATCCATCTGTATCCGATGAAACAGTGACTACAGAAGCCAGACAGAGAGAAGACTCAGAATATAAGAATTGAATAATGCAATTCTACAGTTTACAAGGTACAAAATATGCTAGAAAGAAAAATAATTAAAGCTGCCAAAGGTAACATGTTAAGACTTGAACAAAGTAAAGTCATGTGCAATCTAAGTAGCGTTGTGTCTGCCAAATGCGTAATTGCAAGTGATCGTACGTATGTACTTGTACAAACATTAGAAAAATAAGTCACCACAATATGAAAATTCCTTCATAATTTGTTCACCCTCATGGCACCCCAGGTGTTTATGATTTACTTTCTTCAGCTAAACATAGATTAAATATTTTAGATTAAAATACCGTCATGTTATCTTTGTATGTAAGGGTCATTGCCAAAACATCACACAACAGATATGTCCATCATTCATAATAAATGAAGAGCTCAGATGCTAAAGCTAATAAACGTCACCTTGCTCAAAAATGACATAATAATATTGACCAAATGCTCTCGGCATGTATTATAAGTTCATCAAATACTTTCGCTTCAAATCCGCTTAATCCCGGCCTCATGACTTTTCAGAATCCACAAAAAATCCACTATTTTTTCAGCAAAGTCCTCTAAGAGCATGCAAGAAGAAAGGTGCAAGAGTCAGGTATTCATGGCAACATAGATATCAGCTCAGTGTGTTTAAATATGGCAGCACAATAATAACGTTAAATCTCATTGGTTTTACTTTTTACTAGCATACTACTAGTGTTGCAATCAAAAATATTTCAATAAAAACTGTTTTCAAACAGGTCTTCAAACTCTCATACCATTTGCAATTGATCAGACAAAAAGAAAAGGTCCCACCGCTAACTTATGCCATTGTTGAGCTTATGTGTCGGGCTGATTAAAGCAACACCAAAGAGTTTTTTTTACCTTAAAATAACTTTTCCAAAAAAGTTTCAATCGTTCATCCACTCGAAACAGGGTGAACGGCACTTGCACATTCGCTTTGCAGGCCTCTATCGGCCAAAACCGCACTAAAGAAGTTTACAACCGTTGGTTCGTGGTCCTGTAGTTCAAGTGAAAACTACAAAAACTTGCTTCCCTGCAGACCTACAATCCAATCAGAGCCAGCTTTGCTGCAGTAGGCTAAATTATTTATGACAGTGGTAATGGACAATTCCGCTTCCAACCTGTAGGGGGAGCAAAGAGCAAAAACTCTTTAGTGTTGCTTTTAATGCTATTTGGATGCTGAACCAAACCAAACTCTTAAGGGCCCATTATACTTCCGCAGAGGCCCTTCGCTGTAGCCTTTACCAACAGTTTTTATTTATAACTTCTGCGTCGTCAATTGCGTCACTGTGCAATTACACATGCAGACCGCTAGTAGGCAGTATTCACACGTGTAATGGCCGTTTCACACAATACGCGGCAAGTGGCAAAATCGCCTCGCGGCTTCAACTTTTCTATTGTATTGGAAGCGTTTTGTGCAGCATTTAGTGGAAATATGTTTATCGTCAATGGCGCCTGCCATGAAGTGCCATGTCCTGAGAAGGGACAGGATTTTGGGTGCACGAGCAAAGGCGTGTGGACCAAGTCAGCTTCACCTCTGTAACGCCACCGTTTTGCCGCTTTCCGCACGTCTCCTATTGAAAAAGAACTAAACACTCGCGGTTGCCGCGTACCGTGTGAAACGCCCTTTACTCACAGTAGCAGTGCAACCACCGCCAGTAAACCCAAAAACAAAAAAGAAGACGCAGCTTGTTGTGTATGATTTGAGAAGACCAACTGTGATGGAGGTAAATAGACAGCAACTTTTGTTGCAGTTTCAATTAAATATCACTCCTCATTTTAGCCCAATTTCGTTTATACCAGCTCAAGCGGAAATACCTATGAAGAAATGTTACATGGATTTTTTTACCTGACAGAAGGAGTTCTTGTGGACCAATCACAGCTCTTGCGGTCCGCATAGAACTAACGTGTTGTTAAATTTTAGGTGCGTGTCAGGCTAAGCACAGCCTATGCATAACCTACAGTGTAGATCCTACATGGGACGTATTTTAACAACAAAATATTTATAAAACCTTTTCATCTCTATGCCTCTTCTGTAAGAAGACCTTTTAGTTTTGATTCTAATTTAGAGTTGGTTCCAGGCACAGCCACGCTCTAAAGAGAACCAGACAGTGTTTCTTGTCACACTGATCAATGACCTGTGACCGGGTCTGGGGCCCTGCAGATGCCCGTAGCCAACACAAGGGCCCCGTTGTTCAATCTAAGAGAAGCGTCGGGGATCCAATACTCAGATAACACGATCCAAGGGAAGAGCGCGAATCTCAACACCGCTAATCCTCATGTTTAGCACCTGTTTATGATATGACAAATTGAAACCCCCACCGTGAAGGGTCCTGACATTATTGCATTTCTGTTCAAAACATTGATTCAACATGGCAACCGATGGGCTCCCAATTAGGGCCAGGAGCTAAGCGTGGATATTGACATTTGTAACTGATAAACGCTAAAAAGGCAAGAAGTACAACATCTCAGTATAGTTATTTGGCAAGAATTTCAACTTTAATATTTTAGCATTACTTAACCATTCGATAGCTAATCATTTAATAATTCAGTAAATCAAAAGCGTATAAATGATGAATCTTCTTCCTATTGTGTACATTTCTAACAGTTAAAAACAAAAATCACAACATTAGAATTAATTAAACATACTAACATCTGATTGGACAAGCCTCATTTAATGCTATAATACATAATATAATAATTTGATGTTATAATACAGCAATATGTGCACAACTGTCAATGACGCAGCTTTAGCACCTGACCTGTATGCACGCTAACAAAAAATACACTATTCAGAATGTATCGCTAATATACTGCCATATGATTTTAATGGTCTAACTGCAAACCAACCATTGTTATGCATATATTTTGCAATAATACCATGTATGCAAATCTCTTTTTAGTGACACTGTATAAAAACCTGGCTAAATTTATTGTTTTCTACATAAAATCAAATAAAGAACATTTTGTGAATACATAACCTTGTCTTTAATAAGTAAGGCCATGTTAAAGATTAAAATTAAACTTTGCTCCTTATGTCATTATTAGATTATGAGACTTTTTCTGGATTTTACAGACAGGTATAAGTAATAAGTACAGGTATTTAAGTACATCTATTTGGTGTTAAACAGATTTGCTACAATGCAAAATTGTAAAAAAAAATTGAAAATACGATTATGAATTGAACTATTATATTGCCCTTCACTGTATGATAACAAAAATAAAAAGTATAGAAGAGGAAAGAAGGTTTTTGGCAGAGATTCCCTGGCCTTGCCCCACTCGACCTCCGACCCCGTGTTAAAGGCAGAGCGTGCAGAAAGACGAAGAAAAGCGTCTGCAGATCAAAAGGAGCTGACAGATGAAGGCGAGGGGTTTGCTTGACCTTGATTCTTAAACTTCAGCTGCGTTTCCAGACAAGAAAACAGTGATTTGAGCTCCATTCATCTGTGTCTGTTAGAAATGCACTGTGCCACATAACATCGGTTGCTTATTAACGGCAACTCATTAGAAAGCAACCAGATATAGCAAATCTCAAACAGCTAAACTAAAAAGATACATCAAAATTTTATATAAATAGAATTACGTAAATAATTAATGGTAAGAAGTAAAAGGTAAACATTTTTAGATCAGTGTTGCTAAAAAGCATAGTTGTTTTTTAGAGTTGTTTTTAGCATTTTGCTAGGTTTTTGCTAGGGTGAACTGGATGGTTGTGTACTGGTTTTTAATAATATTTAATATCATTGAAAGATTTCATGTCACTAGCAATGCTTCCATCAACCAAGATGCACATGAATTCTATAAATGCAAATAAAAGCTAATGCGCATAATTGAGTTGGATAAAAAACATGCACATAACCTACAATGAAAACACTTTAGCATAATAAATACCTAGATGCGCATTAAAATGTCACGTGACTTTGCGCGTTGGATGGCATAGCTGGACTAACCAGCTTACAGAACTCAATGCACATTGCAAATGCAGTTTTGAAATAAGTTCTAAAAATAAAATCAACCTAATTTTATGCACAAAAAACTTCAAGTTAACTTTTATGCTAAATTTCAAATAAAAATCCTCTAATTCGCAAAACAAAATCGCGAAAAAGAGTAAATGTAAATAATGGGAGATGGAAACGCATTTGCTGAATAAATTCTGACGTAGTAAACATTAAATCCATGTAAATGATCTTCTAGATGTATCTGCTGATGTTGTCTTTCCCATATATGGGGCTCGATGTGGTCGCAATGCCCTTGCTGCTAGTGCCTGTATCAACAACTCTGTGCAGAATTCAATTTTGCAATTACAAACTGCACTGCTAGTAAATTTATAACTTGACCAATCATAACTAAATGCAGTCCTGTTTCTAAGCATGCTTTGTTTTATTTACTGTTGGTTACTAGGTTCCCAATACCACGTCATTTGCATGAACAACTTGATGGAAACGTATCTAATTTGTATTTGTTTGTTTTTCTTTTTTTTGCAAATTTTGAAAAGATTTGCTTCGCGTTTTGATGTAAACCCAGCTACTGATATTTAGCGCCGGTTTATTATGAAGTGACGATTTGCTCTCTTCAGCTCACTGGATAAAAACACTGCTTTATTCGCAAATGTTAAATGTGATATTCCAATTATGCGCATAAGTTTAATATGCAACTTTGGATGGAAACACAGCTACTGACCCATATTTTTGTGAACATCCTACCTTAGCAGCATCGTTTATAATATTGGAAATTTAAACAGAAAGTTTAAATAAACCTACATATGAACACTTAGATAAGCTTTAAAACAGATGCAGTCGTTTTTTGAAATTCACGGCACATAAGATTCCTCGTCACGAGCATGTTTAAACACAAGGCATCCCATGTTGAGGAAATTCCTGCTGTGAGAGGGCAGACCCTAATAACAAGATCCATAAAAATAACTGTGGCATCCTGTTGCTATGGTCAACAAACAGCCAGATGATTGATGAAGACAAACTACTGAGGTGATGGATGTTGTGAGATATCTCTTTAAGATGGCTTGTCTTGCCTAAAAGGATTTAAACTCTCTCTCTCTCTCAGACGGATCAGATGTCACAGCTCTCCGTTTTCCCGCACCGTCTGTTTTTAAAATCATAAACTTTCAAATGTATGTGTTTTAAGTCCCTGAGATGCTATATCAGAAAACTATGTGATCAATTTTAGGTGAAAACAGAGAAAGCTATGAAAGAAATTGTATCTCAATACGCATCTCATACTATCTGTGGTAGTAATTGAATTTTTTATTCATTTCTATAGCATTTTTTCTTTAAAGCAGCTTTACATTTCGGCAAGAAAAAAATACAGTATGTGCAAAAATGTAATTAAACTAAAGGTGACTGGATAAAGGTGGCAAGGAAAGAAAAATATCTTAAAGAATAGAAGAGATGTTGTTTCGAGAGAGAAATAAATTTTTTTTGATTAAAGATTATGGGGGAACATGAATTTTAAAAATAAATGATGTGCACCAATAAATCATTCATAATAAATACTGCAATATTATATAAAATTAAGAATTTTATTTTTTTCATCCTTTATATTTTTAAACCATTAAATCATTAAATAGAGCATCTTCTGCTAACAGTAACATGCTAAATCATTGCAGTCTATTTTTGAACATTGTGAAAACCACGTTGGCGCTCCAATTCTCATCTTGGCACGGTCTCACAGAAGGTGTCGGTTCAGACAATGAATCCTAACATAGAAATAGCTGATCTGAGATGCTCGCTCTGTTAGCATTGGCACATATAGAGAATGAGACAGAGGTCAACATCCCGCTCACCGGGGGAGCAGATACCACATCAGCAAGTTTTGTGCCCTTTGTTTGGAAACTGGGGATGGAGTGAGAACACACTGTAGCTCACAGCGAGTGATGTGAGACATTTATTGAATTACAGACACTTACAGCAACGCTAAATCCACTTTAAAGTATAAGCTCTATATTTAGAGACTGTACTGCATCTTCCCCCATAATAAAGCTCTGTGGGACCACTAAATGTAGGTAACCGAGAACAACAATTGGGTTGGGATCTTGCTTAAAAAAATAACACTTTATTTCTACATTCACTCTCCCTATACAGCTCCATGCAAAGCATGATGGGAACTGGACGTGCATTCCACAGTTTATGTAATGCAAGAGAACCTTAATAGAATAAAATTCATTTGTGTAGTTCCACTCATCTGAATTAAGGTGACATTGCGGAATTGTTAATAATTATAATTAATAATTAATGGTGAGCAAGTCAACCCCACCCACTGATAAACATATCATTTGCATACCGGTTGACTTTGAAAATGAAATGCATGAAATAGTGAACCTTACAAATTTATTTGGATTTTTGTCACGATTATTGCTTGAGCATTAATAAAATTAACCTTTACAAAAAGATTGTATTTTTTTTACATTTGCGCTTTTAATTTTAATATTGTTTTTTTTTGCCACGAGATTGTAGTGAAAATTATATGTCTGATCACCAATTGCATTAATTGTTCAGTTTACAGTACAGGGAAGATGAAGATGCATTATCACCTTGAAAATGTAATGAAATAATTTCATTAAATTTTCAATTTTGGCACATATTTTGCATACAGTTTTGTATAATGAAATTGTAAATCTGGTTTTCATTTTTATTATGTAAATTTATTTAAAATTGGCAGAGAAACCTTGCATAAGGTTGAGGTCAGGACTGAAGCTCTTCTGAGAATTTATCACCCCAACATAAAATTAACAACAAAAAGAAGCCGTAACTGGCAGGCCATTTGGTACCAACCAATAAAGTTTACAGCGAAGTTAAAATGAGAGTTTACAAATGACAAACTCTGAAATTAATGTCTCTTGTGTTTTTGGTTCTGCCGCCTTTTGATGGCCGCTTTGAAAGAAATGTTTTCAGTTTAGGATGTAGTTTATAATTTGACCTAAGAAATCATGCCATAAATCAGTGGTTCCCAAACTTTTTCAGCGTGTGGCCCCCCTTGCGTACGGTGCATTCCTTCGCGGCCCCCCAAAGAATTGAAAAAAAACTGTTCTAAAACTCAACATTTTAATAAAAAATAAAAAAAATATACAAAAAAGTATTGCTTTTGTTTAGTAGCCTTGTTTTTTTTAGGTTTAATTACACAGAATTCATGATAAATTAATGTATTTCACAAAATTTCATAAAACTGGGGCCCCCCTGGCACCATCTCACGGCCCCCAGTTTGAAAACCACTGCCATAAATCATAATTACTCTGTATCTGACTGTATATTCTATACTGACTCTACATTAAATGTGTATTGTTATATAGCAGCTTTACGTGAAAAATGCTATATTAAAAAATGTTGCTCAATTTTTGGTGGAAACCCAAGCACAGAGAAAGTACATTTAGGGGTGGTTTCCCGGACAGGGTTTAGATTTAACCAGGACTAGGGCGTATTTACAGTATATTAGGTAATTTAAGAAGTTTTTACAAACATACCTTACAAAAATCAGTGGCACTGATACATGTTAAAAATAAAAGGACAAGGTGTTTTTAAATTAAAGCAGCTCAAACATGCATTTTAGTCAGGAACTAGGATATTCCCTGTCCGGGAAACCACCCCTTGACATAAATGGGGTTTAGACATACTGAAATGTATACTATACACACTAAATAAGTTATAGACGGTTTCAGCAGAGGGTTAACAACATAAACAAACGACTCTTATGCAACAAACGTAACTTCTGGTAAACGACACAAAAAAAATCACTTTTGCAAATTTAACCACGGGGAAAATGGTTTGTGTGACTTAGCACAGTGGTTTTCAAACTGGGGGCCGTGAGATGGTGCTAGGGGGGCCCAGTTTTATGACATTTTATGAAATACATTAATTTATCATGAATTCTGTGTAATTAAACCTAAAAGAAATAAGGCTACTAACCAAAAGCACTACTTTTTTGTATAATTTAATGTTTTTTTATTAAAATGTTGAGTTTCAGAACAGTTTTTTTGTCACAAATTTTCTTTGGGGGGCCCCAAAGGAATGCACCGTAAACAAGGGGGGCCACACGCTGAAAACGTTTTGGAACCACTGACTTAGCACACAGTTTGAATAGGCTGTTCATATTCTCGTAAAATGGGTGTGTATTGGGCGTAATGTGCAATAACCCAATGAGAGTCTCAGCTCTCATCCCCTGTAAAAGCCAGTTGCGCTGGCACCATGCCAATTCCCTATTGGCGGAATTTGTAAACTGAAAAAGCGTAGGAAAAACAATAGTTTAAGATTGACATTAAAAATTGTTTTTATTTGTTTTGAAATTGTTTTTATTTTTTTACCTTTGTATTAAAACCTTTGGTTTTATTTAAAATTTGAATATGTTTAACAAATTAGTTTGTGTAAGAATAACAGTCTTAAATTATTGGCAGCATAAATAAAGCAAACAAGGATATGCTTTTTTATTGGTTGTTGCGTGAAATCTTACCCAGATACAACAGTGCTATTTTCTGATTGGCTATTGTGTAGCCTCTTTCTTTTTTTTTGGATTGGCTCGCTCGACTAGAACTCCAGGGAGACGGGCTTGATAGAGAGAGCGGTGCGGCCAGATACATTTTGGGCACTGCAGCATATTAAATATGATAAATAGTGTTTCCGCGTGAGAAATACAATGTGTGGCGGAAGTGCATGCATGACAAAAGACTGAAAGCCCGGCTATTATCAGAGCGGCCCTCGCGGCCTCAAACACTACCGGCCCACCGGGAAAAGTCCAGACTCTCCCGATTGCTACTTCGCTACTGTCATCATCACTTCAATCCTGACGACGAACCTTGTTGTGTTGTCATAGTGATGAGTAATGGAACGACTGCGTCTGTCAAGTGACATTTACCGGTAATCAAAACTTTAGCATGTGGAATCTGCACCATAGAACTGGCTTAAACAGACAATCTGACGGGTTTTAGAAGATTAAATACAACCCGAAACTAAAAAACAGACCCGGCCTTTATTTGAGACAGGTGTTTATTTACCCAAACCTGTCGTCACACCAGGGGTCCGTTCTTTGTACGTCACTTAATTCATCCGAGATCAAATGAGACATCAGAGATGTTCAGATCTCGCTTTAATATATCCTTTTTTTATTACGTGTTGAATTTGAAAAGCTCTTTATATTAATCATGCATCTTACGCAGATTGCGCTCGTATAATGGAGAATACGCGACTGCGTCAGACTTTCCGTATCACATCCGCTTAAAAAGGTACAAACTAATCTTGTTTACATGAAATAAGCCTGCTCCTGAGCAGGTTTGAGCTGACAGACCTGTTGCTATGACAGCAAGTCTAGGATGAGCTTCGAAGAACCAAACGATCCTAGATCATCTCAAATCGTCAACAATCAAATCCAGCTAACTGAGTTAGCGACGTACGAAGAACGGGCCCCAGGTGTCTAAAAGAGACAGGAGTCTATTTGGGACTCCGCTATTATTTGAAGTTTTACGGTATACAATTAATCCGTGTGATAGCATAAAAAAAAAACATTTAATAATAGATGCAATATTTGCATTTGTTTAAAGCAAAACATTTATTTACTTACCAGGCTACTGGTGAAGCAGCTCTTTACGCCTTTAACATCTCGTAATCGTTGCTCATTTATGTCCAAGAGACTCAATAATAATCATTTACATTTTACTTACATTTTAATCCTTTAATTTTTATGTTTAAAAACATGCGTGTGCATTTACTGCGCATCCATGTGTGTGATAAGCTAATATGCGTCTCGTTTATACCGTATCTTGCGGACTATAAGTCGCACTTTTTCATAGTTTGGCTGGACTTCTAGTCAGGTGGGACTTTCAGCCCATTCAGACTCCCAGGTATGTTCGATATGCTGTTGAACTGTTAGCTGAATTAATGGTAATGTTACGTTAACATGTACGGAAACCTATTCAGCCTCCTGTTTTGTGCGCTATTGTTTAGTTGAATAACTTGCCTTTCCAGATTAAATGTCTGTTCTTGTGCTTGGATTTTGTGAAATCATTTTTTTAAATAAATGCAACGTATAGTCCAGTTTGACTTATATATGTTTTTTCCTCTTCATGATGGATTTTTGACTGATGCGACTTATATTATATGGTAGGCGCATTTTACTAACTCGCTCTTTAAATAACAAAAACAATATTGCGTCATTGACTTTAGACCAGGGGTGTATTCCAGAAAGCAGGGTTAACTTACCATCAGATTAACCCCGAACTTTGGGTTGATCAACCCCAAACTTGCTTACTCGGGGTATGTCGGTTCCAAAACACAGTTTAAGAGTTAGTTCAATCAACTCGCTGAAAGTAACCCAGAGTTAAAGCGCGCTCACGGTAACAACATAAAGGCATTGTCAATGGATCGCAGATTTCACGAGTCACCATGGAAACGTCAGAGAACTTAAAAGTTTTTAAATGAGAAATAACATTATAAACCAACACTTTCTGGCAAAATCAACGTTTTATAATCGACTTAGAAGTGCGTGATTACAAAACAGATAAAATTAATTAATTAAATAATTAATACGAACCTATTTTACCCCATTTAAGTCCAATATTGTATGTGTCTCAACGAAAATACACACAATATTATTTAAAATAATCTAAAACAATCTAAAATAATTAATATAGTAAAAATAATCATAGATTTTATATATGATTGTAAACATATGAATTATGAATATCTTTTCCCTTGTGAAAAGTAACAATGGTTTTACTACAGTAAAAAACATGGTTACAGTAAAACCATGGTAACCACAAAATAACCATGGTTTTCAAAAAACATAGTTAAACCATGGTTAGTGTAGTAAAACCATGGTTCTGCTGATAGTAATCAATGCACCAAAAAAAAAACATGGTTACTACAACTATACACCAATAAAACCATGGTTAATTTCACAAGGGTTGTGGCACATAAAGTGCAAATCTGTCATAAGGCTTATTTAAAGGGGTTTTTTTAGATATGATTGTATTGTGTAGGCATAAAATGCATTATGATAATATTCACTATATTGTACTTATTTTACTTCTGCTCCTTTGGGTGACCCTGTTTAGTTTTAGGACTTTCCTTGTATGACACTGTGTCACCATCTTTTTTAACATTTACTGATAGCTGATAGATTTATGCACCCTCTTTTATTTGTAAAGCTTCCTTACACTCCTTACAGATTTTCAATAATGTTGTGTAATGCTTTTCATTACACTACACTGTAATGCTTTTCATTACACTTCATTTGCATTGGACCATTAGGATCTGCTGAGACAGAATTGGAGAATAGAAATGTTACATTAGTGTCAATAGTAACATGTTGTAATATGTCCTTTATCATCTAATATATGCAAATATCTCAATTTCCCTTTGCTCAAAAATGATAGCTCTGGAGAGCAGCTACAAAAGGCCCATTTTAAAGAAATAAAGGTGATTTAGAAAAACACCAACTATAGATCAAATGTAGAGAGAGGGCTAAGGATCTGCATGTTTAAGAAATAAATATTATACTATGAAATATATATTTTTAATTTCATTTCATTGTGTACATGATTCTAACTGATAATAGAAAATCTCTGACCACTATGCCATGTCTGTGATTCAATGGTGTTTCATCTAATGAAGTCTGTGCTTCACCTGTGTCATTCTGATCAGTGTTAAATCATGCCTTTGCTTCATGGGTGTCATTCTGTGGGCCAGGTCAGATGCACATGTCTATCAGAGACTGCAGCCAGGGGTAACTTCTGTCCCTCAGTAATTATTATTATGATAGGCATCATGTGTTTCTATTTGTTATACCCATTTACTGTAACATTGTCACATTGTCACTTAAGTAACATAGGTTAAGATTCATTAATGACAATGTATTTGCACACACATTTATTATAACTTTAGATTAATCTCAAATTATCTAGTAAGCGAAAGATGAGGTTATTTATGAATTGACAAAATTGATATGGAAATGTACTTTATTGTTAACATTAATTAACTGATGGAATTGTGTTTCATACATCCACTGATATTTGGAGATATATTAATAATGAACATAATTAAATGTATAGTATTTAGTCTGAACACAAATATGAATACATTTTTAATAAAATTTAATTAATAATTACATTTATAGTAATTAGTCCAATCACAAATATCAATCCATGTTATTAAAAAAATAGTTTCTTTAAAAAAAATTCATAACACACATTTTTTTAAGACAGCAATAAATATTCGCGACTGTAAATGCAATAAAATAAAATAAATGCTTTAACATTGTAAAATTATGCAAAATATATGCTTCCACGCCCGCTGTACGCTCGTCATAAGTACACGCATGCGCAGACTTCCTCCGGAGCCTCGTTTTATTAACTAAAATGAACTTACCTTGCAACATAACCTGCTCCGGAGCAGGTTATCTTCAGAGAGTCAGTTGCTATGGTTACTTACATAACCCGAAAGTTACCTCCGTTTTTGGAACCGAAAGCAGAGGTTATCCGCTTACTTACTCCTAAACTTACCCGGGTAAGCCACATAACCAGCTTTCTGGAATACACCCCAGGTTTTAGTTGGTCAATGGTGTAGTATATTTACGTTGCCTCAAAATAGCAACGCGCCAACACACACCTCGTTTTCAGACCAGACCATGTGCACAAAAATGGGCGCGAATGCATTTGCTTGGCGCTGAACGTGAAAATGATAACTGCGCCAGGAGTAGGAAATTTACAAAATATTTTCATAAAATATGATCTTAACTTAATATCCTAATATTTTTTGGCATAAAAGAACAATTTATAATTTTTACCCAATTTGTTTTGTTATTGCTACAAATATACCTGTGCCCTTTATGATTAACTGTATTGGGGTCTAGGCACAATAATGTTATTCATAATTGATATTAATGGCTAAAGCGAGTGGCGTGTGAGTGATACAGGCATGCTCTTAGGTTTCTCAGCTGGTCATGTTGCACTGTCTCGCCTCGCGTGTATTAATGAGCTTTCCCTTCATCGATGGCACTCAGGGCCGGGTTGCTGACAGCAAAGTTCACAGCCCTGTTTACAGTGCAGGTGAGAGATGCTTGGGAAGAGGTGCCACCTCCAGGATAATTAAAAAACCCAAGCACTCACCAAGGGGGCCGTCCTTCAACTGTCTGCATGCTGTTCAGGGAGAAGACTGTTTATGTACTCTAAAAATGGTTCAGGGATGTTGAAAAATGCCTAAAATAGAACACAACCCTCTTTTCCTAACAATGTTTATTAAGGTTTATTGATTTATGGTAATGACAGTTGCTCATTCATGTGCAATTTAGAGTGATGTAATCTAATGAAACAAACCATAATAGATAAGAATTTTTTATTATAATAAAATGTGTATTTAAGAAACAAATAATTATAATATTGAATGCCGAATGGTCGTTAAAAGGGCTCCAACTGTGCAATTTATACAATATATTAAATACTATGATTGCAGCTGGATGATTCATGTTATAAATTTGCTTAGTAGGTCACGTGATATCCGGTAAGGGAACATGGGACCTTCGATGCTCACTGGTTTTTGCGTTGCATTGTGGGAATTTTTAGGGAATGAACGTTCCAGTGCACTGGAAGGATTTTGTGATTGAGACAGCCCTTAAAACGGCCGACTCCCTGATCAGTGCCCTCACTACTGAACAAGGGAGCTGATTGAGACATACCCAATAAATAAGGGGGGAAATCAAGAGGGCAACTGATGAGGTGAGATGAATTAACCAATAACAAGATAATTAACGAGGCGACTAGGGGGCGGGGTCAGGAGATGAGACAGGGAAGCACATAGCACAAACAAAGGCCATGTGCTTACCACACAAAACAAGTGGGCCTGTCATGTTTTTGCCACAAGAAGCAAAAACTATGACATGATGGCAGGACCATGACAGTTATCAATTGAAGTATTTTTTAAGTTGATCCAACATTTTAATTTTTTACAGTGTATGCCGTAAAAAGATGCTTGCAAAATTGACCTTTGAGGTTATTTTTTTTAGATCAGCCTCATGATGTAAAATACATCACGGGTATGACATCACAAAGCATCACAAAGATTTCCAATACATTTATTCTAATAATGTTAATTAATAAAGAGCTTTAGGCCATGTAAGAAGCCAACCAGAACGTTACAACTTTTAATCCTTCACGTAAGTGGACAGTGAGCTGTTTTGACATAACAGAGTATTTTCTGGTTGATGGGTCTCTCTTTGAGGATTATGGGTAGTTAAGTTCTTCATCAAGTATTCTGATTTTAATCACTTTTTTCCTTAAATAAAGTTGCAATCACATTCTCCTGTGACCTCTATATAAGCATACATATTACTGATTACCACATTAAAAGTTTTATATTTACATTCAAAGACTATATTTCTGCATGTAGAAAATACCAGAAAATTACAACTTTCTTCTGTTTCTTTTCTTCACCCAAACAGCATCTCTCAGTTGTATTTTTTGCTATTTTTTCTACTATTTTTCCACTATTTTTTTCTACTATGGAAGTCAGTGGGCAACTGTTTACTGCTTACCATTATTTATTAATTAATAATGTTTATTTGTTAGAACAACATAAGGACGCGTAAATGATGACAGAGGTATCATTTTTGGGTGAAGTATCCATTTAACTATCAGTAATGTGGGATGCAATGCCAGTTTAAATAGTCCAAAAATGTATGCAGCTTTTGTCTGTTGAACTGTGCTATATTTGAGATACGATGTCTATCTTGTACATTGTTTTAAACATTAATGAACATGACTTTAGGCATGAAGAGAAAGAAAAGTAATTCTATGATTAAAAGCCTGCAGTTAAACATGGGGAATTGTACATTTTTATTCATAATCCATGAGATTTAGCAGGCCATTTACATATCTAAATGATTTACATATGGTACAGAGAGCCTCAAGTCATAAATAATTTAATATCGCAACATTTCCTAAAGGAGCAGCTCATCAGGGCCACATTTAACTTTAATTACTCTGTTAAAATCACAGTTATGATTCAATAACTCTCTCTGCAAAGTAAATGTACCTCAACAAATTACTGAGAAAAGAAATGCAGCAGATTAAAAGACTGGGGGAGGGTAAAGAATGTGAGCACGTCCATGTGTGTGTGTGTTTTAATAAAGCAATAAGACACTCAATGCTTTGTGTTACATTGACTTTGTCATGTGTAAGAGGTATTTTTAGACACAATGCAGAGTTAGTTACCTTTATTAATAAAAAATAATAATAAGTAATAAGGTATACTTTCTATACTTTTAAACACTACTTTTAAGTAATAATTTTATTACTAACTCTTTCCCCGCCAGCGTTTTTTTTTTTTTAAAGTTGCCAGCCAGCGCCAGAATTTTTCATGATTTTCACAAAAGTTTAATGCTTTCCAGAAAATGTTCTTCTTTAAATATATAAACAAACAATATATCAGATGAAAGAACAGACCCTCTGCTTTCAAACAAAAAAAAACTGTTTCATCCTACCTTCATTAGTTCTCTTGTAATCACCTCTCAAACATGGGTAGGTTTCTTCAAAAACACCCAATTTTGAGCAAAAAGCTGAGTTAATTCCATTTTTGTGAAGGACTTTTGATAGAGATCAGATGCAGAGCGATCTTTAAAACATACACGGAGTTCTTTCTCTTACCGTGAGGCGCTACTTCCGGGTTGTATAAGTTGCGGAATTGCGCCACCTGGTGGATAATAGTGGTATTGCGGAAAGACGGAAAATCTCATCATTGGCGGGGAAGCGTTTTCTCTTAATTGACGAGATATCTCGTCAATGGCGGCAAAAGAGTTAAAACTTAATTTTTCAAGCATTCCGAGTAAGCAATTCAAATATTGCACCTCAAGAAGCTTTATGACACGTTTTACGGCAGTTATATCAAATGCTTTTGGCTCTTGCGTGCTACATCACTGATTGCAAAGTCATATGTCAGTCAATGTACTTTTGAAATTTGAAACGTGTGCCTTTACAGAGTGAAGCCGGATTAATGTTCTCATGGGTTAATAACTTTATACCTCTCTGTACTTCATATACTCCAGAAAGAAACGCAAATTTATGTATAAAAGGGTTTAGGGTAAGGTTAAGGGAATTAGGGTGGTAACTTTATCGATAAAATGGTTAAAAGGAAATTATACAGCAATCTTTATGGTATGAAATATTTGTAAACATTTTACGTTTTGTAGCTGTAAAAATTTTATAATTTTACGCTTCTATCCACACACACAAAAAAAGTGCATTTTTGAAAGTTACGTATTAATTAAATGTATGGCTATCCAATATCATCAAAAAATTATTTACAAGTATGTAAGAAAAGATTTGTACTCTAAAAATACTTTATTTGTAACAAACAGGAGATAAAGAATTTACAAACGGCTCTCCGCACATTTCAGCACTTGGACAGCGTCAGTTTCTTTTAAGCATTACTCAAAAATGTTTCTCATCTCACCATTTCCACAGGTACAGAGTCATCATATACAATAAATCCGTGAAGTAGCATTTTAAAAAAAAACATTTAAAAACAGATGCATTTGTTTAAAGAAAAGCGTTTATTTACTTACCAGGCTGCAGTTGAAGCAGCTCTTTGTACCTTCTAACGTCTCATAATTAGTCCTCATTTATGTCCAAGAGACTCAATAATAATCTTTTACATTCAATCCTTTAATCTTTCATATTTAAAAGCGTTTTTGTGCTGCTGCGCATTCATGTATGTGATAAGCAAACCCGCGTCGTCGTCCCGTTTATAGGCGCTTATTACTAATGCGCTCTTTAAATAACAAAAAACATATTGCGACTTGAGACTTTAGAGCAGGTTTTTGTTGGTCAATGGCGTACAGTAGTCTATTTTAGTTGCCTCAAAATAGCAACGCGCCAACAATGCGCCTGAACACACCTTGTTTTCAGAACAGAACGCCCATGGGCACAAAAGTGGGCGCAAATGCATTTGCTATTTAAACAACGAGGCGCTAAAAGTGAAAATGATAATTGCGCAGGGTGGAAACTAGCAAAAGACACTTGCGTCACACATTGCGCTGCATTGCGCCGGGTGTAAGATAGAGCCCCAAGAATTTGTGTTTTTTACCCTTTTCATAGGTATGCTTATCGCGTGAATGTAGCACCAAAGTATCTTTCTCATTCAACACATTATGAGATATTTCACAAGTACAGAACATGTATTACATTTGTTTAGTCATTTTGTGTTAAATAGGCATGTTTTATATTTTATTACATGGCTTTATACGCACTAGAGGGAGACATGATCTGGTAATTTAGGAAATGATTTGCTCTTTAATTTAAAATATAACAAAAATACGCGCAAAACATTAAGCACTATTATAAACATTAACTAATCGTATATATTCTGTGCAAACATTTTTGTAATAATATATAGTAGCAGAATAAATAAACAGCTAAATCAGCATATTTTTATCAGCATTATATTAGTTGTTTTTGAACAATTGTTGTATTTATTGTTTACTGGCAGTTTCTATGAAAGTTTTTACTGGATGGATACAGATAATGGGTGCACGTGTGCCACATCCACATTCAGCTCTGGTGCGTGGATTATGGTCAAAACAAATGAAGAGATTTACCATATGTATATAAATACACACACACACACACACACACACACACATATATATATATAATAAATGTATGTTTTCATATTCAGATAAAACTTAAAAAAATAACATCACCATCAAGCTGCATCACGTGACAACAGAACAATGCCCACGGAGCACATAAGCGAGATAATCAGGTTTTCGAATATGCAATGTGATTCATCTTATACTAATTAAAAAGCGTGCATGCCAACATTAACATATTAATTGAGGTTCAAGCGAAGGGCTTTTCTGATGAGGAAATTCAAATGAGTCTTTCAGGAAGAGAATAGAAATTGAGGTAACAGAGGGATGAAGATAACACACACACAGACCCCTGTTTTACCAATGGCCTTATTTGAAATAGTGCCTCATATGTGTGTGATCTGACATGCCACCCACTCCTATTATCAGACAGACATTTAGAAATGAAAAACCCATTTACTTCCATTTACATCCAGCGGGCCTTTGGGAGAGAGCTTTCTGCCCCACAATGCACCCCGGGACTGTCAAAGTGACAGGACGGCCACAAGGTCAGCGAAAATTACCAGAAAACGACTCGCTGCGCTTGTCTGAGGACGTAGGCAACAGCGGCTTTTTGTCTTGTAGTTTAAGAAGGGCCATTTTCTCATATTACTTGTCCCGACAGCGGCGTAGCAAAACAGCAATGTTTTAGTTAAGAGAAAATGACTTGGCCGCTTCAGTAAGGTTTGTTTGATTGTAAGAGCTTCGCCCGATGACAACAGCTTCATGAAGTAACAGGTTCAGGCCACTGATCTGACATTAAAAAAGATAGCTTCTTTCTACAAAGAGTAACAGAGGAGTCAGGCTCCGTTAAGCGTGACATCACCGAAAAGGACAAATGTATCTGGTTTCTTTTTAGATTACACCACAGTGGTCATAATATTGTCTTTTCTGGATGGTAGTTGGGATTTCACTGCAATACAAGATGCTTTGCTTTATAAGCCAAGCATAAGTGTTAAAAATCATAATAGTAATTTCTCATGTTATTAATTTCTTTGGTGCTCTTTTAATGCCACTCTGGTGAATGAAAATACCCATTTTCCATCATTCCACACGTTTGGCACCCATATTTCTTTGGCAACCTCACTTATAAAATGGTTGTTACATCCCTGCTTCTTCTACTACTACATTTAAATAATCTTGTTAATGTTCTGTGAGCAGTATGGCACAGTGTAATATTAGAGATCACTAGCATTCACCCACCTCCACCCCCAGCGCCACCTGCCTACTGTAGATCTGTTTAGAGTTTTTTTTCTAACCCTGCAGCAGCATCACATGCATGCTTACTACACTATCAGAAAAAAGGTAGAAATGTTGGTACCAATATGCACCGTTGGTCCGAGAGTCCGTTGGTTTTCAAATAGAGTCGAGTCTGAGTCAAGACCGAGTCTTTGAGGAAGCAAGTCCGAGTCGAGACCAAGACCATAAAACATGTCAGTTTTCATATTCATGATTTAATATCACCGAGACCGGTCTCCGCTAGCGAATAGTGCTAGGTTGTTGGGAGTGTTTGCCAGGACGTTGCATTGTGATTTCTTGTGAGTAAAGTTTGTAGTGTGTTGCTATATGGTTGTTAATTGATTGCTAGTGTATTGGTATGCTTTGAACAGTCATTCTGAGTTGTTGTAGTCTGTGCAGTTATTTCGCTTGTTTTAGGCAGTTTTAAACGTTGCTATGCGGTTGAAAAGATGTTCCAAGCTGTTGTTGTAAATGCTTGTTTTGGGTACTTCGATGTTCTGTTTTATAAATGGCTTGGCCCCCGGGATCCATATGTGACAAAAAGTTCTTATTTTATGAATAATCAGGAACGGCGTTTGAATGTGGCTGCATTATACCCTTGAGACGGAGAAAGTTTTGGCATTTTTCCTTTCCTTTTATGCGCGTGTGACAATGGAATACAGTTCCAGCAAATATAAGAGATCTAAAGTCATACAGTATGAATCATTTAGGGTTCAGTTAAAGAAATGATTAACTAGAAGCCAGGTCTGTCAACATTCAAATTTTAGATGTTTCCTAGCGGCCATACTATTGTTCTGCTATTCATTTTATTTGAAGTATATTTTATGGTTTTTGTGATGTTTTTATTTACTTTTAATTGTACCTGTTTTAACTTAGTATATTTTCTTTCAGTGTGACTTATAACATTCTGTCCAGGGACAACGGATGAAAAATAGCCTTTGGCTAATTCTGGTGCATTTACAGAAATGTTTTATTACTGTTGTTAAAGATGTTACACACCACAACTTTTTTATGGTTGTAAAATAATCGCACATGCCTATAAACAGGACATGTAAAACACATGCGCATGATGTCATCATTTTCACAGATTTGCGTTTTTTGTCATTTACTTAAAAAAGTTTGCATTTTAAGAAACCTCAAATGGCCAATGAACAGTCAAAACACATAAAACGTTTCCAGTTTTTGTTTGAAAATGTTGTCGTGTAAACAGCCCCTAAGATAAGAACATCTGACTTTGTGTGTGTCTGTGTTTAAGGCACTAACTTTGCCTGAGATTAGAGATACAGTGTCGCTCTTCAGAGACTGTAGATCACTGCTGGTGAACTCGGTGCTATCGCTGGGACTGACATTACTGGAAACCATGTCCACCGTAGATAACATTGTGTTTTCTGCCTGGTACAAGTCCTGAAACACACACAGACAAAATATCAAGAAAAAGCATTACAATGATGTCATTGAATTCAATTTTCAGTTTTAAAAACAGTTTAAAGGGGACATATCATAAAAATCTGACTGCTATATTCGCGTCCCTAGTGCTTCTATCAACCTAGAAAATGTGGGGAAAAAACAACGCAGTAACTTAGTTTTGGTAAACCATTCTCTGCAAGCATGTGAAAAAAATAGGTCATTGAAGTTTGGCTCCCCTTGTGTTGTCCCTTAATCTGCACTACCCAACCACAACACTGCCATTTAGTGCAGAGATCAACTCATTTGAATTTTAAAGGACACACACTTCACAAGTTCGCATTAACATGTAATTGATAGGGAATGAGATAAAGCATATTTGGAGTGCTGTCCGAGGAGAGAGCTCCGAGCTCGAAACCCATAGTACTCCCCTCTTTTTAACTGTGATAAATAAATCTAGATGAGAGGGAGGTGATGGGGTGGAGGAGGGATGCTGCAAAAAATCTGTCACGGGACAAAGGTGAGGGACTGCCATTTATAGGCACCTCTTTGCACTGATTGGTTGGATCACATGACCATGCTCCTCCCGAACTTAGTTAAATAAACTTCATTAAATGGCACATTTTGCTCACAGAAACAAGCTGGCAACTTTAACTTGATATAATAAATTATTTATGGGGTATTTTGAGCTAGAATTTCACATACATACTCTGGCAACACCAAAGATTTATTTGTCATCTTAAAATTTGAAACGTCACCTTTAAATAACCCATGAAATCTTTAAGTCCATGTTCAGTTTACTTAAATGGTTTGAGTTGAGTTAACTTTTAGGTTTTACAGTGTAAAAACATTACTGGTGTTCATCTTGAGACAAAACAAGGGCACTGATATATTATGTTATTATGATATATTGGGCCCTATCTTGCACCCAGCGCAATTGACTTTGTCAGTGACGCATGTATCATTCGTATTTTGGGTAACACTTAATTTAGATAAATAGCTGATTTTTACTAATTATAAGTAACTTTGCAACTACTTATCAACTACCAATCTTTAGAGAATTAGTAGACTTTCTGCTTAATATCTACTTACACTTTATTGTGATGATATCTTAACAGACATTCAACTGACTATAACTTTCTTTGCAGGTGCATGTCACCTTATTCCACTAACCCAAACCTCTTTCCTAACCCCAACCCTTACAGTCTACTAATACGCTAATGACAGTTAGTTGACGTATAGTTGCAAATTATTGAAAGTTAGTTGACATGTAGTTGCAAAGTTATTTATAGTTAGTAGAATATCTAAAGTGGACTATCAATATAAAGTGTAACCGTATTTTGCACCGGCACACAGCGGGGTTTTCCCTCCACAGACGCACGTCGGCAAACTAGGGAATGAACTCCCTGGGCGGTTCAGCGCAAAAAAAGAGGCGTGTTCCGCCGCAAACCATCCCTGATGCTATTTTGCAGTTTCAAAAAACAATTGCGCCACTGACCAAAAAAAACTAGTCTAAAGTCAGTGGCGCGTTGCGCGTTGTTCATTATGCTATTTTAAAGGCGCATGCTTGACCATAATGTATAGCGTGCACAACGCGCACACACTTTGCTTATCTAATCTACACAGATGCAACAGTTATTTTGCAAATCATAAATTGCTACAATAAAAAATATTAACACATGAGATAAGGGGAATCATAGTGGTGAGCATTGTGTTGATAGTTTTTTTTATTGTGTGACTGCGTTAAAAAATTATCATGCAAATAACGATTAAAATATTTTCATAAGTTTGTTGTGTGGCTGTATTACGTTTATTTTATGTAAATAATAACTAAAATTTTTTCATAAGAAACCTTAATGTATGTGAACTTGATTTGTAAGTGGTTGGACCTTGCTTGCGTTTCTTGGGTCCGATTTCAAAGCCCCCAAACCCTTTCAGCGGTGAGGGTGGACGCAGTGATGTCCTCTGCTGGCGTCTGTGTAGAGGCAGATCCACCTCCCGTTACATGGCGTGCCCGATTTATGCTGGCAAGCTTGGGATTCCCCCGTCTCCTGACATCATCGTAGCGCTTTGCGCAATGTCCTGGGGATGCCAGCTGATGAGACAATTGTGGCTATTTCCTCTCACGCCTGTTTAACCTACGCTGATTTGGGTGGGTTTCTCCTATCCCCCATACAAAACAACTTCTCTGTCTTTGACTGCTCTTACAAGAACGTGGGTCTCCTCGGCTGTGAACCGCTCCTGGCGTGCGCCTGGTAAATCCGTCATAATAATAGCAACCCGCCATGGAACTTGCGCCCTTGCGTTTAAAGGGAATGTTGGATGGCGTTCTGATTGGTTTATTTGACGTTACGCCCAAACCACACCTATGAATAATGAACCTTCTTCAGACCAACCCCTTATTGATTTGCGCCTGGCGCAAGAGTTATTTCTCCCAACGGGAAAATAGCAACAGCGCCCAAGATCCGCCCACAAACTCACTTGTGCTTTGCGCTTCGCACTTGCGTTTCAGAATGTTAAAATAGGGCCCATTATGTTACTATGTTATACATATTATGTTAAGATAGGTTAGTGAAAGATGTTTTTAAATTAAGGCAGCTCAAACATGCATTTTAGTCTGGGACTAGGATAACCCTAACCCACCCCGTAGAAATGTAAACTTTCTTACTTTCTCTTCTAAATGTCTTTCTTTTCTGACGAAAGGGACGAAAAAGTATTGATGACCATGACAGAGAATTACAAAAAACAACTGTATTAAATGGCTGTTGTACTGTAGCAAATCTAACCTGATCTTACAGGAAAACCTCAATGCCACATCAGCAAAAACAGATCATACTAAAACGTACAAAACAAACTGTACGAATATCAATAGTCATCTCGTAAAATAAGTACAAATTATTATTAGATAAAGTTTTTTTTTTTGTTATGCTAATGTGTGTGTTATATTGTTGTTTCTTATTATATTTATTGGGTTAAAAAGGGGCGAGCCCAGCCATTGGGTTAAATCAACCCAGAAAATGTCATATTTGACCAAACAGTGGGCAGCATTGATTAAATTGCAAACCAAGTGGCTGGGTTCATCCCTTTTTTGACCCAATTTTGTAGCGTGTAGGTTTAATGTAAACAGGAATTGTGCAAATTTAAAACACAACGATTCCTCTATCACAATAAAACAGTCCCTCAACATGAAACCCACCTCAGCAATCTATTTCAATAAACCATCTCTAGACTTTCAGCTCACCATGACACCCTTTAAAATCCCCTCATCTGAAGCTAATTATCATATAAAACAACTATTTTACTGACAAGATGCGAGTTACATTCATTCTAGCCAGGGAAGGAAATTAAAGACTTACTTTACTTGTTGCATGGCATTACAGGCCAACAAACAGTGAGAGGAAACAGTTTAATATCTCTGTAATTACCCAGGAGAGCTCATTACTGAGAGACGCTCATCATACACACTCAATACTTTCAATGAAAGAGCATCAATCTGGTTATTTACTCTGGAGAAACAGCACGGCAGCATCTTTACACAATTATGGCACCAATTCACACCACTGAATGCTCAAACACCTCACTGACAGCATCACAATAGTGTTGATTGATAATCAGAACTTAAATAACTATGAAAGGAAACACACACGCAAACTGTTAATAAATCTTATGATTTTAAAGCTCAATAAAGTCCTTCCATCCTTAACAGAAGTAATCTACACGGCTCTATAATAACTAGCTTAACTAGTGAAAAACATGCACGTATCCTTTTGGATCATCCGAAGTAGATTAGTTAATCTAACATTACCAGAAAATTACACTGAGAATTACTATTACACCTTTCGATTGTCCTGTTCTTCTACAGACGTGTCAAAAAAGAAGCTTAAACTCGGTGGAGATGTACAGCCTGAGGTCTAATTAACTTTCTGCTGAAGTATTCGAAGCCTGCGCTTGACTGGTTTTGATCAGTATCATGGAAAAACAGTAAAGCCGAGCTTCAGGGGAGCGAACCGCGATGAGAACATTGTCATAATGACCATCTGTAAATATCACACAGCATTACACATCTAAAGCCTCTTTATGCGCTTTAAGATCCAAGAGTCAACTGAATAGCTCAAATGAAATCGGGGGAGAGATAAACTCGCGGGGAAGATGTAGAATGTAAAATAACAAGTGGATCTTGTGTCAACAGCAACGCGTACATCACTGACAAATCAAAGAGAATATACAACGCTGTGATTTCCATGCACCTCGGCAGGCAAAAGCTGTGCGGGTGCGAGCGCGTCTCTGACAGCCGACGACTGCGGGTGAGTCTCTGAGTTAGCTCAACTTTTTAAAATCACGACGTTAAATACGCTATGACATCGCAGCGTGAGTCTGGCACATTGAGAACGGTTTAAGCTAAAAATGTTTGCTGAGGTTTACACGCTATCACATGCTTCCAAACCACACACGAGCTGTCATAATAACACGCCACGTCCTGTAGTTGCATGCACACAGCTAGCGGTCTACAACTAAAGACCCAGCAGAGACGCAGAATCGCTCCAAATCTAGGAATAAAGAGGCCATATTTGACATTTTATGTAGCTTTTTTCACAGCTTTGCTTAACACCGAATACTTATTGATATGTAAATGCAACAGATAATTCGTGCAAACATGTTACAAATCACTGAAATCACACAAGAATTCGTACATAATTTACGAGTTGGCTAATTCTTATTAATTCATACGACCACAAGTTTTTGTACGATTTGCCTTGACCCCTGTGACGTTGGGGTTAGGGGTTTGGTTTCATTGTTGTTTTTCACGAGAATCGTACGTTTTTTGCATGATTAACTTCGTATGAAGTTAATTAGCCAACTCGTAAAATATGTAAGAATTGTTGTGCGATCAGGCTGGACATCATTACTAAATACTTAAAATTCACATGTGCATTAACTATTACCACATAATGATTCATTCACTGATAAAATAATCAAAGCATTCTTTAAATACGTTAAATATACGTATAATGGACTACAATAATTTAGTTTCCTTTGCGTTTTTTTAAAGTTTCACGTACAATGGCTAACAACGCTGTATTACAACTATACTGTAGTAGCAGGTGCTTTGAAGCGATGTCTAATCATGTAAATATGCACATAACAGCACTATTTTCACGCATTTGTATTTTACACAGAGCTAACAATGGTATTATTTATAGTGCTGGGAAAAGATTAATCGCGATTAATCGCATTCAAAATTAAAAAGTTATTTTTTGCATAATATGTGTGTGTGTTTGTGTGTGTACTGAGTGTAATTATTATGTATATTTAACCACACACACACATACATATAGTCATTTCAGATTTTTTTATTTACACATATTTTTATTTATTTATATATAATAGAGGTGGGACAATGCGTCAACGTAATCAACAATGTCAACGCAAACAAATACGTTGAGGCACAATATGCGCGTCGATTCGTCAGACCCAAAAAGGCAGCGCCGTGGAGAAATAGCAATGCGAGTGGCTCCAGTCCACGCCGGTTTCACACAGCAAGTGTGAGCAGTGCGTAAGCGGCGTGTGTTTTTTTCAGCGCCCATGTTAACAAGCATGCACAAAAATTACACTGACCATCAAAAGGCACATTGAAGAGGTTTTGCTCATAAATTCATGTAAAATAAAGTAATGTGAACTTGAGATTTTTATACTGTTACTAAACTGCTCAGTATGCGCTGTAAACGCTTTATTGAATGCTACCTCTGACTAAGAATGCATTACTTTGCTTTTTTATTTAGAAATTTTAAGAGCAATAAACATATATTGAAATGTTTACATTCAGATATGTAAACCAACATGAATAAATTGCTATTAGTTAATTAATGGGAAGATAATCGAGAATCGAATCGAAGTCGAATCAGACTGATAGAATGAATCGTTAGATTAATCGATGCATCGAAAAAATAATCGCTAGATTAATCGTTTCAAAAATAATCCTTTATCCCAGCCCTAATATATAATATATAAAAATATACATAAATATATATATACACATGTAAATGTTTCTTACATACATACATGTGTGTATTAATATATACATAATAATTACACACAGCACACACTCATATATTATGTAAAAAAAAAAAACACTTTTATTTTGAATGCGATTAATCGCGATGAATCTTTTCCCAGCACTAATTATTTAATATTTTTAGGCCCCCGAAACAAAATAATAAAACGTTTTTGTTACTACTAGTTACAAATGGTGTTTGGTGTAAACAACCCCAGCGTCGTTTATATTTAAACATAAAAAACAGCTTGATTTGAAGCACTCCTTCTGAGAACTTGGAAACGTAAATTGTTTATCAAACTCTAATGCAGCCGTTTAATCCAATTTGCATTCATATTAGTTTCTGGGTATCTCCATCCGAGGGGAATTACTTCTTTAGTGGCCCACTGAGAGTCCAAAATAACTTCATGCATGATATTGGTATCTTTATATTTCTCATTTGCGAAGCCAATTGCTTTCGAATACACTCTGAAGTCATTTGGAGAGGCTTCAGTTGAACAAGCATGCATACACACCAGCAGGTTTTGGAGTCTGTCATAGACCAGCAGTCACCAAATGAAAGCGCTCACTGAATTACGTCTTCTTGTCTGGTCTGAATCTGTTTGGCTGTGGCTAAGAGTTTTTTAATGATAAAACAACACAATATATAAACAAACAGAAGGCAGTTATTTTTCAGATGAGCCTATCACTATATCTTTGGTCTGTAGATATGTCTCAGATACTTGGGGTAAAGGATTTAAACAAATGTCTACCTAAGTATGAGCAATTAAACTTAGCAAACACCACAAATAAATATTTTATGACTTTCAGATTGCTTATTTAAAACATATCATCTTTGTCTTTTAAAATCTTTGAGATAAAGGGGTTAAACAACAGAACAGATGCTTCACCCAGACAATAGTGTGACTGGGGTATAAAATATTACATTTACAGACAAAATCCATACTTTTATGACACTGAGAAATGCGTATACGCAACAATGAGGTGAAGACAATGAGACGCTTTTGACAGTAAACTGTAGGTTGCATACAAAGAGACAAGGGGTCATGTTGAAATTGTCCATCACCCAGACAAGCAGAACTCATTTGGATGCAAACGAGTGCCTGCGATATTCAAATATTCAATATAAATTCAGAGCTTTGGAGAGCACTGGACCCAAGAACCCTCCCCCTACAAATATGCTTTTTACCTGTGTTGAACAAAATATGAGTTCAAAGGTGTCGTACTGATATTTATGTGTGCAAATATTTGTGGACTTTTGGAAAATAAACTATTTTATATCACTTTTTATAAATATCACAGGTGAACTGTTATTTCGTAGTTCTTTTTTGGACTCATTAATTTTCTGAACAAACATGTTTCACTATGCCCAGATGCGCTGCAACACGTGATAAAATGTATCACTTCCATTTTTTTGTTGATGGTGATGTGTGATAAGTGACGGTAGTATCTATTTCAGAAGCCATTTCTATTTCTGCCACATTGCAGCTGATAGCTCCGCCCATGGATTCATATTAGATTCGATTGCCGAGTTCACGTGTCTTTAATAGTGGTTCACTTTCGCGATTTAGTTAGATTGTGTTCATATCAGCAGACAACCGTACCACAGTCAACACGAACCGTACCCCAAACCTCTCTTTTCATGCAGTGTCTGGTGCGGTTCGCAGGTGCGCACCGAGTTTGGAAAGCATTGTTCACATCATACAAACGAACCAAACTCACAAAATCGAAAGCACAAAAAGTGCTAATGTAAACCCCCTTGGGATTCAATTCAATGAAAGTTCTGCGTATCATAAATATTAAAGGAGCTGTTTGTAGGTTTTTGATTTTACCAAATAAAAGAAATACTATACAAAAACCGTTGGGTTATTTGTTTTACCCAACAGGTGGGTTAAACATATTGGGTTGTTCTGTTGGGTTATTCCTTGCTTGTATTGTGTTATTTCTATAATAACCCAGACAGTTGGGTTAAAATCAGGCTCACGTCACGCATTTTGAATTTCAACATTCGACCGGTGCCACTGCTGAGTGCTGACAGACACGAGAGGTTCGTTTTAAAATATATATCTCTGTGTAATGTTTTATTTTGCTACAAAGTGTCTTTAAGCTCTAACCGACAGTAAACTATAAGCCAAATTTTCTACAAATACGTGTACAAAAACACTGTTGTCTAGTTTTTGTCCGTTACACCTGTTCCATTGATTAACTGTTACCGATGTCAAAACGCGTTTTTAAGCCATCATAAACGTAGAAAAACATCGCAATTTATTTTAATACTAAACAGCACCAACAGCATGGTCCCTTACGAAAATGAATAATTTCTTCTTTTAGTAGTATAACGTGAGTTTCATGGCGTATTGATTGCCATATTTCTTTAACCATGGACAATGTTTTTTGGTTTAAAGTGTAGTGAAAAAAAACGTTTTTTTAACTTTTTGTATTTTTTTAGCCGGTCTGTGTTATAGACACAGAGCTGTAATATAAATGTGCTTCTGAATGGAAATGTCTTAAGAAATGACTCAATGGTATTTTATTTCCGTTTTACCTCAGTATAATCCCTGATAAAGCGCTGTTTAATCCTGCACGTCTACTACTGTTTACGGTAACCCCGGTAACAGTTGAATTTGCAAATCAGCGCCAAAGTAGAGTATTTATTCAGCGCGCCAGATGTGTTTGCTTTGAGATTTAATACATTATTATTTTTTTTAAATGTAGGCATTCTTGGTGATGTTTAAAAACCCTACAAAATGGCCAGCAAGATGGTTCAGCCTTCCTACAGTACCAAGAGGCAAAGCAAGCATTTATTCATTTGCATCCTGTAAGTATTTATGGACACTTAGTTTTTTATCCTGTTTATGTGTGCAGCATATTTACATTGTGAAAATTCTGTCTTAAGGTCAGAAAACAAACATAATTCAATATTTGGAGGAGGAGGTATGACGAAGACCCCATGTCCTGCTAGGGGATGAATTCGACTAATCACAAGCCTTTGTTATCGTGGGGAGGCTTGGCCCTGGAGCAACATCAGCAGTTGACACATGTTTTAATATTCCCAAGCCTTTCACTATTTTTAGGTAGTTTCTGTACTAATTGGGTAAAACTTTCTGCCCAATGCATTGGGGTAAAATAACCCAACAAAGGGTCGGTGCTATAGTAACCCACCATTGGGTTATTTATTGGGTTATTTTTTTAGCCAACTGTTTTAAGTGAGTAATATATTTGTAGATATTTAGAAAATGCTAAATTCACCCATTGTATCTGTTTCTCTAAAAAACAATAAAGATGTACAGATTGACATGATCTTGTGACATTTTGATTTCGAAACGGTCCTTTTGTTGCCAGTGGGGCAAGCAATAAAACGTGGATTTTTGTTTGTACCCTATATTCTGTCAATTATAGTTCTTAGAAAGAAAATCGGAATCAGCGAGTCACACCTACAGAAAAAAAAAACGCAAACGGTCAGGAAAATTACAATCAGTGCATCTCTAAAAACCGATGCTGTACAGTAGCCAGTTATTTTCTTTTTTAAATGCGGCGTCCATGTTAAATGTTTGTGTGATCCCACCCACTGCCATTTACTCAATAGTGCAGTGTTACCCTAGCCTGACTACGTCAGACTTTGTACTTCCGCTAAATTTCATTACGCTTCTGTACTCAGTCTGAGATACCTCCCATTCAAACCGTTTTCCTCAGGTTTCAAAACAACCGGCGAATCAATGAACAGAGGGCGGGCTGAGAGCCGTGACGTAGACGCTAAGCGCCGAATGTACGGTTGTAGTTTGTAGTGGACATGGAGGCACAGAAAGCTATTTGCTCTGTTGTGGAGAACCGGCACTTGCCAACTTAATCCCGAACAAGAAAAGTGTTTGTTAAACATTTTGAATGGAGATTATGTTGTTGCCCTACTCCCAACAGGTTTTGGGAAAAGTTTAATTTATCAACTATTATCGATCGTCAGCGAGAAACTGTGTGCAGCACAGCTTGACGTGCACAACAATCGATATCATGGAAGGAAATTTCATTGTTCACAGTTAATGGTGGAGGACGCGTGGGCAAACATTCTTTGGTGACGTTCCTGATTAACCAGAAAAAAAGGTAGGAAGATTTAATTTACATATGGTTATGGCTGTCTGGTGGAAGAGTTTGAGAGAAGAGAGGGGCGTTCCTCCACTTAGACGTGAGTGGAAAGACACCGTAAGGATAGTGTTCAACTAGCTCTGGCCCGATTTACTTTACATAATCTGCAGAAGTCGTTCATAGCCATGTTAACTTCGGTATTTCGCTCGATGGGTTTGTTTTCACATCATGCGTGTGTTTTACAGCAGAAATTTGATGCGGCTGAGCTGGCGCATAACGCACATCATATCCAAACGTTATGTGATTGGCTTACGTTTAGACCAATGATTTTAAACTTCAGACAAGCCCCTCCCATGAGAAGGAAAACGATTGTCAATTATGCCCAGCCAGACTCTGTCTATGAAGCGAAGCAAAATAGCAGAGGATGGTTCTACCAGGCTAGTGTTACCCATCATTGTGCAGCTTTAATTTGTGGCTCACATGGCAGTAAATAATACGGTGATAATATGTTTTTTTTTTTGTTGCTCAGGACGCTAACTTTGCTAGAGCACCATGGCTCTCCTGTGGTTGATGTCGCCAGGGCATCATTATGTTGACCCTGGGACAACATTTCAATCAACCAATCAGATTTCAGAAATAAGTTTGTTTTAAGTTTAAGCTTACAACTAGGATTAGCTGTTTCCAGACCATTGTTTTTGACTTATCATGTCCCTCTAATTTTAGGGTTTGGTTAGGGTTGGGGTGGGTTTAGGTTTCATTTAGAAAAATGTTGTCCTTGGGTCAATTGCCCTGAGGACATCAACCACTTGGCAAAATCAGTTTGAGCAGAAAACCATACCCAGCTAGCAAAAAGTCGTCTATTGGACGTTGATTAGACGTAAACCTTCAACGTCTAATTTTGGTCCACTGAAGGTTGAAAATGAAAATTGAAAAGACGTCAAATTTGTCCAACTTTTCAACGTTGAAAGACCGTAATTGTTTACTGGGTACCCATTATATCACGACGAACGTCGATAAGCGTTTTGTTTTCAATCATATGCAGCGCTTGCACAGAGCGATTGTCATTTGACATCAAAGTACCGTGAGATCAGACTGCTTGTTATGCTTTCGAATTCCTCTCGCGGCAGAGTAATGTCACTCACCAATCGGTGCAGCGCCACATAAAATTAAAGGAAGGTGGCCCCCTAGTGGTTCGGGGGCACTGCATATACACATTGTAAGAATTCTACGCATTAAAATCCTGTTTTCGTCAATAAGGGAAATCATCTTGTATCAGTTACAAATTTCAGTGACTGGTAAAAATGATAAGGAATGATTCGCCTTCGTATTTATTGCATTGCAACAGATTGCTATTTATGACTATTTTGATACTTTGCGGTAAAGGCGGCTCTCCTATTGACTCTGACCTATCAGTGTGGCTCTCATGGAAAAAATAGTGAAGAACATTGCAATAGTGTATTTCGACAGCTCGGTTGCCAGTTATCATGGTCACTTAAATCAGTGGTTCTCAATTCCAGTCCTTGGGACCCCCTCCCAGATCATTTTAGATGTGTATAAAAACACCTGATTCAGTTCATCAGCTTGTTAGTGTGTTAATTAAGGAGCCTGATGAGTGAAATCAGGTGTTTCATATAAGGAGACATCTAAAACATTCTGGGAGGGGGGTCCCGAGGACTGGAATTGAGAACCACTGGCTTAAATAAGACCGCAATGGCCCATAACCTCCAAAATGAGCCACAGATTTGAGTTATACAAATTGAGTTACTTTCATATTTAGTTAATGTTTTATGTTTAGTCAAAATTTAGATTTTCTCTACCGCCATTTTGGATAAGAAAACTGCAGGAATTCCCAGATCCGGATCAACCGACAACCTCATCCAGGTCCATAAACACCAGCACAGAACCATGAGAACATCACCCACACCAGACACTTTCTATTTGCTTAAACTCATCATAGCCACCTGATGCCAATCATTTTCAGTCCAGGATCAATTGATATCCTGTGTCATTGGAAACTCTGCACGGATAAGCTAATAAAATAAACACAATTGGATAGCAGAGAGTGTGGGTCAGGCCAGAGTAAGTGCCTATTTACCTGAATGAGAGGCTGGTATAATGTATTGGAGTGGATATCACATTAACCTGCCAAGGCCTTTTTAAATGGGGTCCAGGGCTTAAACTGATTTATCTATTGCCTCCCCCAGGGGCATTTTAGAGTGTGCAGCCCATCTCCCTAACCCATCTATCTAACACTGCTCAGCAGATATCATTACTGCCCAGTAAGGGCACTGTAACAGGTGTGTATGTGTGTATACTGCTTAATTAATGTGTACTGGATGTATGAGCTGTAAAATTACAAGAAGTTGCTTGAATATAAAAGATCATATATTCCAGGGAGGTGGTCATTGACATTTTCTTTTTGGATTTTGTTTTTGACTTTCTGACTCATCCAGTGCAGTGGCACAATCTGTTTGTCTGATTAATAAACTATTATTATTCGAATATTATAGATCAAATAACTACATTAACATTTTATTATAGCTTATACACACTATTATTGTAATTTACATTAAAATAATTGTATTTTTATACAAATATAGTTGTGTAACATTAAGCACATACTCATTCCCTGCCTGCTTTTTTAATTGCCCGCCAGCATTTTTTTTGATTTTCACAAAAGTTTCACAAAATGCCCTCCAGGAAAAGTTTTTTCTAAAAATATATAAACATACAAATTATATCAAATTAAATAACAGACCCTCTGCTTACAAACAAACAAAACGGGGGAAAAAACCCATTTCATCCAATCTATATTTTTTTTCTCTGCTTATAACCTCTTAAATATGGGTATTTTTCTTCAAAAAGAAAAAAATTGTGCAAAAAGCTGAAATAATTGCATTTTTGTGAAGGAATTTTGTTAGAGATCAGATTCAGACGATTATCAAAACATACACAGAGTTTAAAATTAATAAATAATTTTTGCTTCAGTTGTTTTATACATAATTGCGGTATTACACATTAACATAAAAACTCATCAGGAACACTTTTTTTTTCATGCAATACTTTCTCTTAATTGACGAGATAACTCGTCCAGATCCAGATACTTATCCAGATCCAGGGGCAGGGGTAGTAGTAACAAAATTAAGCTATTCTTTTGACAGAAAGACAAAATTTAATCCAATATGACTACAATAAAAGTTGTTTTGGACTACAATAAAAGATGTTTTGGAGTGAGAGCAAACAATAACACTCATCCGGGTACTACAAGTCATGCGCAGTTTAATACCTATGAACGAATACAGTATAAATATGCATAATAAATAACAATAATAAAATGACGTTACGTTAGGAATAATTGACGACGGGCCGTTGAATTATTTGGAAATAATGTGGCATGACGCGAAGCGTGGGTGTGCATTATTTTGTATTATACCACGGGGCTGTTTAATGCTTTGTTCTGATTGGCTGAGAAATGTTCCATGGGTGTTGAATAATGTTCTGTAAACTGCACACCTAACCTTTTAAATGTTTTAAAAATAGGCACCAGAGCAATGTTTGTGGTAACCGTGGTATAAGAGGAATAATTGACTCCGGTCTTTTGAAGTATTGAAAATAAACTCTGCTTTGCGTCATGCCACATTACCACCGAGTTAAGCAACTAAAAAAACACACATTTCAGTTCAGGTCAAAACTTTGCCAGGGCCTCAAAAACCTCAAAGACTTCAGAGGGTTAAATAATCAAATGATTTGGTCTGTACTCACCTCCTCTGGTTGAGTGATCACCACTGCTGGAATCATTTCCTCTAAATCGTAACACTCAGCTTCTTCACCTCTCTGATTCATCAGATTCACACCAGTTTGATTGTCCGGTTGAAAAAATTGCTCTGATGTCCAGTCTTGTGTGTCCTGGTTCATTTCAAAGGGTCTTTGACTGAATGTGGACTCATAGGTGAAGACCAAAGTTGGTGTTTGTGTGATGCATTGAAGATTTAGCTCTGGCTCTTCTTTGGTGACAAAGTTTAAACCCTCAGAAAATGTATGCTTTGATCCTGTAATCGCAAGGGATGGCATAGAGTCTCGAGCTGAAAACTCCTAAAAAAGAGAGGAAAAGGACAATTTTCACAATATATACATGCATGTTTATGTGTTGGGTTTGAGGGTTTATATATATAACATAATCTAAAAAATATCTAAAAATAATCTAACATAATCTAAAAAAAAATCCAGAAATGATTTTTTAATTATTTATTTCTATGATACAGCTGCAAATAAGTATTTGAACACCTAAGAAAGTCAATGTTATTATTTGGTACAGTAGCCTTTGTTTGCAATTACAGGAGGTCAAACGTTTCCTGTAGTTTGCACACACTGCAGGAGGGATTTTGGCCCACTCCTCCACACAGATCTTCTCTAGATCAGTCAGGTTTCTGGCCTGTCGTTGAGAAACACGGAGTTTGAGCTCCCTCCAGAGATTCTCTATTGGGTTTAGGTCTGGAGACTGGCTAGGCCACGCCAGAACCTTGATATGCTTCTTACAGAGCCACTCCTTGGTTATCCTGGCTGTGTGCTTCGGGTCATTGTCATGTTGGAAGACCCAGCCTCAACCCATCTTCAATGCTCTAACTGAGGGAAGGAGGATGTTCCCCAAAATCTTGCAATACATGGCCCCGGTCATCCTCTCCTTAATACAGTGCAGTCGCCCTATCCCATGTGCAGAAAAACACCCCCAATGCATGATGCTACCACCCCCATGCTTCACAGTAGGGATGGTGTTCTTGGGATGGTACTCATCATTCTTCTTCCTCCAAACATGTTTAGTGGAATTATGACCAAAAAGTTCTCATCTGACCACATGACTTTCTCCCATGACTCCTCTGGATCATCCAAATGATCTGATCATTGGCAAACCTAAGACGGGCCTGGACATGTGCTGGTTTAAGCAGGGAAACCTTCCGTGCCATGCATGATTTCAAACCATGACGTCTTAGTGTATTACCAACAGTAACCTTGGAAACGGTGGTCCCAGCTCTTTCCAGGTCATTGACCAGCTCCTCCCGTGTAGTTCTGGGCTGATTTCTCACCTTTCTTAGGATCATTGAGACTCCACGAGGTGAGATCTTGCATGGAGCCCCAGTCCGAGGGAGATTGACAGTCATGTTTAGCTTCTTCCATTTTCTAATGATTTCTCCAACAGTGGACCTTTTTTCACCAAGCTGCTTGGCAATTTCCCCGTAGCCCTTTCCAGCCTTGTGGAGGTGTACAATTTTGTCTCTAGTGTCTTGGACAGCTCTCTGGTCTTGGCCATGTTAGTAGTTGAATTCTTACTGATTGTATGGGGTGAACAGGTGTCTTCATGCAGCTAACAGGTGCATCTAATTTAGGATAATAAATGGAGCGGAGGTGGACATTTTAAAGGCAGACTAACAGGTCTTTGACGGTCAGAATTCTAGCTGATAGGTGTTCAAATACTTATTTGCAGATGTATCATACAAATAAATAGTTAAAAAATGATATATTGTGATTTCTGGATTTTTTTTATTATGTCTCTCACAGTGGACATGCATCTATGATGATAATTTCAGACCCCTCCATGATTTCTAAGTGGGAGAACTTGCAAAATAGCATGGTGTTCAAATACTTATTTTCCTCACTGTATATATACATATATATTTTATATATTTTTTATATAATCATTATACTTTTACAACACAATGAACACAAGGTTTGAAGATCTTACAAAAAGCACAAGAGAAACAAATCATTATTCAAACATTAGCACATCCTCTTATCTTACACCTACCAGCATCACCCAGTCTTTTTCTGTCTTAATCTAAAATGGGCTGACAAGCACAAATACTGTTTAACCGAGGAATAACATTTCACTCAACGCAGGCATGATTTCTCTTCATTAGTTTGTAATGTGACAGTATGACAAGTGCAGTGGCTGTTTTAGTCACCTGCTGATGTGTGTACACGGCCCAGTGGAGATGAGACCCCTGTGAAAGTGGCCATTAACCACAGTTCATCTGTCAGACACCAGACCAGACTCAACCTCCACTAGACTTCATTTAAAAAGAGAAATCCCAGCAGGCTTTGTGTCATTTATAGCAGTGGTCATGTTCATTAAGACCTTAGCAGTGGCCATGCATGAATGTTTCTTCAGTTACGGACACTTTTCAACCTGTGGACTTTTAGTGAATATAGTCTGCATTCAATTTTGTCTTCTCTTTTCAGAAGCATCAATTTTCCTTATTAACAATTGCAATTCTTGGAGATAAAATGAAATTATTTTACTATAAAAATTGTGCATTACATAACCTTGCTTTTTAATGTCTTACTTGAATCAGATACTGTATGAATTTATTAATCCATTAAAGTTAGAAATCTAACCCAACACTTTCTAACTGAAACTGGAAATAAGTCAGAGTTGTCTCCCTTCAATGAGACGTCACATTAAAATATCCCAGCATGCTTTCCACATGTAACAGCTGTTCATGCCTTCATTTCCACAGGCATACCGTGTCTTTCATTAGACAAGAATGTCTCTGTAAAATACCCCTCCATTTAAGTTGGTTTAAACAGTCTGCTCAGATAGGTATTCATTACACATGAATTGGTAACTGAAGAGGAATTGTTTTCCTGTACATTGAATGTGTAATTCAAATCTTTCGCAGCTAATTGGAAAACACTGTGAGCATGTGGCCTCTCTGGACAATGACTGATTCGTCCTGGACTGCTAAACATTTCAAACATTTCATGTTTCGAAATACTTGAGTAATCCCTTGTTAAGTTGAACAGAAGTTAGGAAAGAATATTCAAAAGGTTAGGTCTACTTTATACCACGGGTCTGTTGAATGCTGTATTCTGATTGGCTGAGAAATGTTCAGTGGGTATGCATTCATTTCTGATAACCGCACACCTAACTTGTCAAATGTCTTAAAAATAGGCACCAGAGCAATGTTTGTGGTAACCGTGGTATAAGAGGAATAATTGATGACGGGCCATTTAATTATTTGAAAATAATGCACACCCGCGGTGTAACGCCACGACGCAAATTGCACCTTTGGTGTGCATTATTTTCTTATAATTCAATGGCCATCATCAATTATTCCTTACATAATATACCAAATATGTTACAAGATGTGGCACTGTTAATACTATGAATGGGGCGAAATGCAACATGCCCTGGCGATGGAAGTCCAGCCTTTCAGTAAAAGGAACCAATCATCAGTCAATAAAGACTATACATTCACAGGAGGGGCTTGGCGACCTGTGAGCATGTGCAGTAGCTGTAACAACTCTTATAAAACAGTTAGTTCCAATCCTTGATTCTGATTGGTCAATAGCTGTGCTTTATTCACAATAATGCTGTGTTCCAGGCAACCCGTAACCCGTAACTCACGAGTTCAAAACCACGCCTCACGACTCTGAACTGGGAGTACATCGATCTAGTACGAGTTCACGGGTGGGAAGTCACGGGTTTGACTGCCGTTCCAGTGCACTTTCACCGGTAGAAGGTTGTAAAAACACGAGTTACGGGCTGCCTGGAACGCATAAGGTCGTGAGTCGTGGTTTTGAAGTCGTAACTCACGGGTTTAAAAACCTGCCTGGAACGCACCATAAAACACGGCTATGACTGCTTCACCGAACGGTTCTATTTATCACTGCACTAGTGCTGTGTTCAAAATATCGATACGACGATACATCGTCATAGACGCCTGCCGATGCGCGCATCGATACAGCACCTTCCGTATCGATTCGGATGTACTTTTGAAGATAACGTGACGAATTGCTGTTGATCCGTGATCCATATGGAAAGGACGGATGTGTCCCGCAGAGTACGTAGAGTTAAAGGTGGCGGGCTATACTTTCACTTTGCGTGTCTGTCTCGCTGGCGCACGTGTCTGCATAGTGAGCCGCGTACTCACGCTCTCTCTCTCTCTCGCACGCATTGAAGTCAATGAGTTCAGTGTGAAAGCGCAGATATCTTAGCCTATACTACTGCAAAGGGCTTTTTTAGCCATGCTCTTATAAAACAATACTAACGCATTTGAGAAGAAACACGACAAAGATTTGCATGTGAAAAGTGTAGGTCTAGAGAAGAGATACAGAGCTACTTCAAACTGTAACTGTCACATTAATAATCTGATTTCTATTAAATAGTATTAAGTCTGACTGCATGTTTATAGATATATTCATAAATATAGAATAATGAGAGACAAATATAATGCCTAGAGTAAAGCACCATCTGTGTAAAACTGCTTTTAAAAAAACATAAGTTAAGTACTAACTCTGGGATTTTAAATATTTCTAATAGCTAATAAATGAATGGCAAAAACACAACTGTTACAACACTGCTTATTCAATGTACAATAAACAAATATTAATAAAAATAATAATAATAAGTTACTCAAATCTGAACAAATATGTAATTCAAAATAGTCTTGTATCGTGATGCGCATCGTATCGGGACCCTTGTATCGGGATACGTATCGTATCGGGGAATTGTTGGCGATACACAGCCCTACACTGCACCCTTAGCAACCACTCGTATCAGTTTGAGAACGGCATTGCGTCAGCTGTTACTTATTCACGATACAGCACAGCCTCTCCTACTTTATTGCTTGGTGTTTTAGCACAATTTCAGCAAAGCACAGGTGATGTTAGGTTTAATTGTTGGTCAACAGATGTTTTGTTCTATTTGATTACAGAGATATCTCTCTTTCACATATTAAGTTGCTGGACTGATATAACTGCCCTGAGGTTTAGCAAAGATGACCTCCTAGTTGCACGACTTCCCTAAACTGACTTTGAATATAAACATAATTTATATATTTTCCAAATATCAGCCTAGTGTGTGTTTCCAGTACAGTAATGTAACTCTCTGCTTAACTACTACAATGCCTCAGTGGAGAAATTAACTAGATAGCTAGTCCCCACTATTTTCCAGAAAACATTGTAACTTTGTTGCACATCTGTCGTTCAAACCATGTTTCATGAGTTCACACTAATTAATAAGTCGGATTGATTAAAGTGGTAAACGTATTTGGCGCGCTGTTTGGGGAGAGGACTCTGAGCTTGGGAATTGGCACGAATGCAGAGTACCCCCCCCCCCAGGTTTTGGAAGTAACCTGGTGAGTGAGAGGAGATGGGGTGGTGAAGGGATTCTGAAGACTGTAGAGAATCCTTTGGTGAGTTTGACTGTGATAATAAATGGGATTGCCTTTGTGCTTATTGGGTAGATATGTTGATTACTGATTGTAGACAGCTGGTTACAGTTGAGTAGCTTATTTTGACGTGTTCCTCCCGAACTACTTTAATAAAACATCATTAGTTCAACAACATAGTTAATGACCTTAAATACATCATGGAGTTATAACGTATTTCGTACGTTATTAAAACTTACATTATTGATTTGCTTTATTTCCTGATGATTAATTTAGCCGCATTTTCTTCTTACTTCGCTTCGGGGTGCCCTGCTGCCTTACACCGATCATGCTCACAAGTGCGAATGTCCTGTAGTACACAGGACATTCGCACTTGTGAGCATGATCGGTGTAAGTCTGCATGTCATCAGGGGTGCTGTAAAGGGGGGGTAAAGAATGACGATTCTCGGGGCCCACGAGTGAGAGGGGGCCCAGAGAACCCCCCAATTGTGGTGCTAAAAAATATTTAATAGTAAAAATTATTAACTTTAAATTATTTTATTTGCTGTTTCCTGGTATCAAAAAATGTATTTGTTTAGGAAACACAAACGTCCGTGGGCCCCTTGCCCCCCTCTGAATTATCATAAAATGGTTCAGTCCGCCCAAATTGTATAATCCAGGCAACACAGCTTGACTTCACTTATAGCGTCGGCAGAATATCAGCTTGACTGACAAGGAAGTGAAAATGCCTCAAAAATCTGGAAGTCAAAAACGGAAAGAGAAAAAAATAAGAAGTGAAAGAGGCAAAGGGTCGACATTATGTTACCCAATTTGCCTGCAAAAAAATATAGAAATTTTTTTAAACACTAAATTCAAGAAAAATTCAAGAAAAATTTGCTTACCCCATTGGCAGATTTTTTTGCTTGTTTTATGCACAAAATCCCTTAAATGTAATATTTTTGGTCTAAAAACTAGACTTATTTTCTTGGGTCGTTTTGCTCATCAAGAAAAAGCATCTAAATGTAAGAATTTTTAGATATTTTTACTGAAAAAAAGAAAAAAATACTAAGAATTTTTTTCTTGAAAATAATTTTTTGCAATGCATAAGTTTTAATGTTGTTTTAGTTAAACGTTCAAAACTGCAAAAAAAATGACTTTCTTACTTAGTATTTTTGTCTTGTTTTCATTAGAAATATCTAAAAATTCTTAAATTACGATGCATTTTCTTGATGAGTAAATGAGTCTAGTTTTAAGACAAATTATTATACAATTTAAGTGAAATTGTCCTTAAAACAAGCAAAATGATCTGCCAATGGGGTGAGAAAAAAATTGTGAAATAAGATTTCTTTTTTTAAAAACACTTAATTCAAGTAAAATTTTCTCACCCCATTGGTAGTCAAAATAACATAAAAGCTCATGGTTTTATGTAAATTAGTATGAAAAAAGTCTCAGCTGTGTTGGGGGCCCTGTCAAGATTATTTTCATGGGGCCCAAAATCCTAAGCAGCACCCCTGCATGTCATACTAACAAAGAGCTACGCTTCGGAGCACCGCTCGAGAGTCAATGCAATCTCATGGCTATCCGTATTTATTTTATATATATATATATATATATATATATATATTTTGGCACAAATAATCGATATGGTATCGTACCGCGGTGAACTGTAAGATTTACACCCGTATTAATCGTACGTTTTTGCACGATCCACTTCATAGGAATTTATACAAATTAGCCAACTTGTAAAATATCTACAAATTCAGGCTGCGATAGCAGTAGGTACAACTACACAAGTTTGCTATGCAGTTTGCGAATGTTCACTTGAAAGATTGGTTTGAATCGTTGAACTATGCTGGTAATGACGCAACTTTTGCGACTATATTTGTTTAACAATGCTGATAACTTTAGCAGTGGGCAATTAACGGTTACACTGTAAACAAAACAGGGGAATTCCCAGTTAGGCCACCGTGATAAGACTGCGAAAAAATGTGCCACACTTTTTAGACGGCAGCTGCTTCATATACTTCAGTTAATCCAGTTCTAGCTTTTGGTGGGTCCATTTCCAACCAGTGACACTTGATATCCACAACATTGTCTAAAGAGGCTCAAAGCCACAGGATCCACCTGGGGTCACAACATATGAAACAAGGACTCACTGAATGAGATCTACACACATGGCACCGAGACACTGCAAGGAGGAACTGACACAGATTCACAAACAGGATAAATGTAAAAGTCCAAACAAACAGGGCTAATCTTCAGTATTAAGCTTAAAAGACTCGAGAAAGGAATTCAGTGTAAGCAAGCAATTAGTCAACATGGATATAAATACCATAATCCAGCAATGTTTGGTAAATCATGTTGAACAGGCAGTAATGTATGTGAATGCAGAAATTGTTTTGTTACCTTAACAGTTTTTATCAGTGTCATTTTGTGAACATTTTTGATTTCTTAAAACTCACCATGGAAATATAATCAACACAGATTTCAGATTTATACATTTTCTCACACATCTCTAATGATAAATTCCACATTCCTGAAGTACATACAGTATAGACTATCAATATATTGTCTGATTGCATCCATCTGTCAACAATTATGTGCAAAGCAACAGCATAATGAAGTCATATTACCATAAAATTGATGCTGAGATGCACTAAATCTGCAAGTCCATTACAAATGCAACATTATAGTCAATCGATGTTCATTACACTGTAAAAAAGTGAAAAGTTGGATCAACTTAAAAAATACACCCCAAAAATGTATTTTTTCCAACTTAAATGTATCACCTAAAGTTAAATTAAAGTTGCTTTTTTCATATTAAATAAACGAGTCTGTCAATTAATAACATCCTATATTATTTGGGATGTTATGTAAAAAAATCATTTTTTTTTGTGAAATGTCCTATGCCTTCTCTCAGAAAAAAACCTTCTCATGTTAAGCCAGGATTGCACAGATAACTGAGACTGTAAAAACAGAAAGCATTCAGGCATCATAATCCCATTAGAAATGTATGTGAATTAGCCCACATAATTTCATCAAATAGAAAATTCCTTTCACTGTTTTAGACACATCAATTAATAATAAAGTGGGCCATGACGACATGTTGACACCATAAATGACAGCAATGATATTGTTTTTTGTTGTTAAAAGGAAAGTACGCCGAAAATGTTCTGTCATTTGTACTCATCCTCAAGTTGTTACAAACCTGTGAAATTTTGAAACAATGTTAATAGCCAAACAAATCTGGGGCACCATTCACTTCCACTGTAGTATTTTTTCTTCCTATGGAAGTCAATGGTGTCCCAGTTCAGCTTGTTTATAAACATTTTTCTAAATATCTTCCTTTGTGTTGAGCAGAACAAAGAAATGTCTGGAACAATTTGAGTGGGAGTAAATGATGATGTCATTTTCAGTGAACTATCCCTTTAATGTTAAGTGCATTAGAGCCCCACTAGTGTTTCTCTTTGTATGGCTTGTTTTTATTTGAGGTAAGGTCACTTTATATCAACTTTAAGGCATCATTTGTCTTTCCATCATACAACATTATTTGTTATTATTTTGTTATTTTAATAGCTAACATTATTATTTAAGATCATTATTTAAGGAACTGTGAAGAAACTGTTAGGACTTTGGGTCACCCTTATTATTTGTCATGAGAACCATATTTTGAACAGGACCTGTCAGCTTTTAATTAATGCTTGAATGGTTTAGATCAAGGCCTTAAAGCACGACTGAACTTAGTTATAATTACCTTTATCACAACAGATTCCATGGGGCTTTCATGCTCCAGGTGTTTGGCATCTAAGCACAAATCAAAATACTTATTAATTATTCAAATCAACTTAAGAAATATTAAAAACTCAGCTATTTGCATATCTGACATATCTGAAGATTAATAAGAAATAAATACACAAAAACAGGTGTTTACAAGTCAACAGGTGTGCATTATAAATGCTGCAGTCTATACAGGTATGCTACAGTACATTTGTTAAACTCCATTGGGTGCATTATGCACCCTATCTATTAATAGAGCTCACAAATGAGATTAAATGTGATTCGTCAGACTGCATGTACTACATATTGGTCAAGGAATTTAAACGATGCCTATAAATCTACTGAGAGGTGTTTAGATAAGAATATATGTCTATATAAGCAGTGCAATAATCTGGCCTTAAACGCGTTGTGCGCGCAAATTCTCTATAAAGCTAAAAGCGATAGAGGTCAGGTGCACCTGTTCCTGTTACCTGTTTCGGTAGACTGTCTGTGGCATCGCTCGCGTGTACTGTGAGATTCGTGTTTTCCCTCATCATCAGGAGAAATGTAATATTTCCGGTCAGTCTGACTCTGACGTGTCGACATGTTATAGTGCAGGATTTACTAAGCGCATCATGAGCATCAGAGGATTAATTCACCTGCGTCCTCTACTGCTCATTCATCACAATGCGTCTTCTTTCACAACAAATAAAGCTGTTTGCACTGGATATGCGATATATCCCGCTTATCTGAGATAACGGAGGCGTTTAATTCAGTAATAAACTGCGTGTAAATGTGTGCAGACAGCTTCGGGTTTTTTTTATGACATAACCTCTTCTTGTTTTGGTGAGTCGAGTTCGCTTCTAGTGTCCGTACATGGATTAAAACTTCACATACAACAAAATCATTTCAATTGTTACTTTTTTTATTTCTGTTCCCATTGCTGCAGCCCACTAGACTTTAATCCCATATTATCCTGCTATAAATCCCATAATTTAACTAAAAACTAACTATAACCACACCAATTTAAGTAACAAATAGCAGGCGTAAGGCTCTGTTGTCCAAAAGCGCATCAGGACTGAACAAAAAAAAACGAAACACGTGTGAACGCCCCTTTTGGGAAGACAAAGTGGAGCGAAAAACTTTGCGTAATTTTGCGAGAGAGAGAGAGAGAGAGAGAGAGAGAGAGAGAGAGAGAGAGAGAGAGAGAGAGAGAGAGAGAGATGGGCAGGAAACTCATCATGAGCTTTTCTCTCTTCCCCATCAATGGCTATTATGTTTGAGGAAGCGCGCGGAGCTCTGTGACACTGACCGGAATCACCGGGACATTTTCCCTTCCAGAAGAACCGCAGCCCATCTAAAGACACCGGGCACGCACGCGTCCTTCTTTAATTGTCTCATATCAGGAGTGTAAATATGGTTTAAATATTTGCTCTTCTTTTGGATGGCACATAGGATGAGTGTTCTGACTCTTGGACTTGTGGGAAGAGTGTAATTTAGCCATGGCATTTCCTCAAGGATATTTGTACCAGTCTTCACTCTCTCTGTTCTCGTGTCCTCCGCACGCGTCCGGGGCAATCACGGGCCCGCGCACGCATGATTTGGGACGCTCGTCCGCTTTCGCCCCTTACGCGTCCACAGCTTTCACCAACACAGCCTTTAACTCAATCCAGTACAGCTCTGAATCTACAGCCCCTTTCACTTCTTACGTGGTGAGTTTTATTCAAAATACAACTTATCTTGGGATTTTGTATGTTTGAACAGTCCCGAGCTTTTCGTGGTTGTTTATTAAAATCATTTTATCAGGACATTACTGTCTACAGTACCTTAATTATCCAAGGCACAGAGTTTTACCCTACACTGTCGCCTGTCGTTTAAAGTTCATTTAGTAAAATAATTGATTTTCATCCTCACCAAAAAAAAACAGGCTGATTTTATACTGATTTTAATGTATACGTTTTTGATAACTTGTTTTTTTGTCACTTATTTTTTTTGAATACGAACAGATTAGAAAATGAAATGCAAGATATGAATCAATTTTTAAGACAGATTAATAAATCTTTCTTTTTTCAACCCCCGAATTAATTGTTTTATTTTAATTTTACTTTAACACGTGCATAATTTACTATATAAGATATATATAATAGAGAGAAATGATGAACAATCAAGCTATATAGCGTAATACAATTTATATTGAATAAATAAATACTAAATAAAAAAATTAACAAATGTTCTTGTTTGTAAAATGCTTGTATGTTTATTGTTATGATATTAATTGGGGTGATGTTTACTTGTTATTAAAACGAAACGAAAAAATATGACACAACGTATTTTCGATCAGTGTAAATCTTTTCAAAGATAATTGTTAAGGCTTATCGCATGTATGTCGGTTGCTACCGTCCTTAACTAGTCCACTGTGTATGACACATTTACGCAGCAAAGCCGAAATAAATTATTAATGGCATTAATGTATAATAACCTCAATTTTAATCAGTATTAATTCATTGCCCAGGGCTCCCCATACGACCATTCGCCGGGCGTAACGGGCTCTGTGGGCTTTCATCCGTACGCCGGTGCGCTGGGAGCGTACCCGCTCGGAGACCCCGCTTACAGGAAGAACGCCACGCGAGATGCCACCGCCACCCTAAAGGCCTGGCTGAGTGAGCACAGGAAAAACCCGTATCCCACGAAGGGTGAAAAGATCATGCTGGCCATCATCACAAAAATGACCCTCACTCAGGTCTCCACCTGGTTCGCCAACGCCCGGAGAAGACTGAAGAAAGAAAACAAAATGACCTGGACGCCACGAAACAGAAGTGAGGACGAAGATGAGGAGGACAGCATTGATTTGGAGAAAAATGATGAAGATGATGAACCTCTCAAAACCACAAAGACAACAGAGATTACCAAAGATTCAGGTATTTATTTGGTCTTTTCTGTCTAAAGATGTGCGTACTGCTAACTACTAACAAAATTATTATTTTTTATCACTATTCATAAACTAATATTCAAGAATAGCTTAATAAAATAGTTAAGCTAGTTTAAAAAAATAAAGTTTATTTAAAGGTTCGCACAATTTGGGAACGAAAATCTTAAAAAAGGTTCCCAAATGTTATTTGTTGGGCTATGTGGTTCCATAAAAAAAGCTTTATGTTGCACAAAATGTTTTTAATTTTTTTGTAGTATTAGGTTCTAAAAAGAGAATTAAGATTTTTAAGAACCTTTAAAGCTTCTTTAGAAAACCAACATATGTATACTATCTTCTTAATTAATTGCTGATGATGTATGTTTAAAAAATCATGCATTAGCTGCATTTCCAGAAGTCCTAAAGCCAAGAAACTTAATCGTGCCTTTGTTGTATAACCTCATGTTGCAGTTGGAGACGACTGTTCAGAAAAACTCACAGAAACGCACGACGACGCGGATCGTGTTACAATCGACTGCGGGGAGCACGAGAAGCGGACAATGCGCGAGTCGCCGCCGGTGGCCACGACCTCATCTCCCCAAAACGACACAAGTGAAACCACGAAACCCCCAAGTGAAAACTGCAAACCCACATCTGTCATTCATTCAGCAAACCCGACCCCTAAACCCAAACTGTGGTCTCTTGCTGAAATCGCTACGTCGGATAAGGGGTGTGACGAACCGTCCCAGACATCTGGGAGGTTATCACCCGCTGGGTCACCCGTGCGGTGTCCGTATCCCCCGAGACATTTATACTACACTCCTCCGGGATTCTGCCCGGGCTTCACGAGCGCATTCGGACCCCTGCACGAATCCAACCCGACGCATCTAAGCGGAATTAACCAGACTGCGTTACACAGAGCGCGAGACAGTAAACTCACTCTGGAGATGTGTCAGGAACTCAGCTTTGCGCACATCAGGAGGCAGAATATATAATCAAGTTCTTTTATTTATTATGTTAAACATATTTTCAGTATGCCCGAATAAAACAGTGAACTCTGAACTATAGTGTGCAAGAGATGCTAGATGGTTTTTATATTTGAGAAGAAAAGCGCGTGGATGTGTTTTTTTATTTTTCTTCAAATATATGCGTGTGCAAGAGGCCAAAGTACTCATTTATCAGTTTTGTAAACCCAATCATGTTCTATTTAATATTATCTTATTTTAATGTATATACATCTGTGCCATTTTACAAAAGTTGTTATAAGACACAGACATCATGTTGGGATTATGAAGTAAATTTGTCAGAGGATCAAGGGTTTGGTTTGTGACTGTTACATAAATCACATAGAAAAATCATACAGATTTTAAATATGTTAAAGCTGTTTTGATATGCTCACAGCACGTGCATTGGGCCCAATTCTCTATAAGGCTCTGAAGACATCCGTCAAGCCAATTTATAGCTGCACCCAACATATTTTTCACTCACATTATAATGCCGTGAGGATTATTTTATCAATCTTTCTTTAAGCACACTATGCAGTGCCTTCCAGATCTGCTCACAACTGCGCTACACTTCTATGGATTCAAAGAATACACTCAATAACTGTAATAGTCGCCTCCTGGGCATAATACAGTGGATAAATTGTATATTTAAATAGCACAAGTCAACATTTATTGCAAGGGGATTACGGGACAGCACTCTTAAGTGGAGGAGATATTAAATTTATGCTCCATAAAGAATCTTCTCATGAGTGATGCGGGAACAGCGATGGGGCTGAAAGTGTTCAAAAGACCATTTTAAAAAGGATTTAAACGTGTAAATGCAAAATTTTGTAAACTCTTCACAAGAAAGACAGGATTACCACCAATTCCCTATTTCTGCTCGAAGAGTCCGACATCAACAAACATCATAGAAGGGACTCGGGCCCTGTGGCTTACAGGGGTAATACAACGTTTTTGTACACAAGACCATGAAAAGAGGCTGCAAGGATTTGAAAAGCTCCCTAATCCTTCTGGTAAAGTTTGAGTATATATTTATACACATGGTGCGATGCTATTTCACAGTTCAGTGAATTTGATGCTTTGTAACCAAAGATGCTTGCATCAAAACTATCCAGTCATCTTGCGCCCATGCACTCCTCTGACCAATGTCACATTTATTTTATCATTCATAGAGGGAGAGGGTATAAAAAATGTATATATTTATATTTGTAACATTTTCTTTCTGTTATTGCAAGAAATTATATAATACTTTTATCAATGCATAAATATTTAACATATTTTGCTTGCTATTACATCACTGACTTCCTTTCTTTAGAGAAGACGTAAAGTCACTGTGCAATTGTAAGTGAAACAACGTAACGGAGACCTTTTAAATTATTTTCTTTTAAATGCTATAAATGTTTGAATGCTACACGGTGTTGCAGATAAAATATCCTCTCAGGAATAAAAAACAAAACTATAATTTTATAATCGTATATTTTACAGAGACTGCAAGACATGCATACAGAACCTAATTGAATATTGTGTGAAAATATATATATACTTATATTATATTACATGTTTTAAAAGTCCTAAGTGCAGGTCTATATCTAAAGAAGATGTTAAGACGAACCTTGTCCATCTTAATCAATATAAGTGGGTCATTTTTAAAGCAAGCACGCTTTTGCTCTTAACTAAAGGGTGTGTAAAGCTTTTAAAAGCATTGATTTAAATTGATCGATGCAGACTAAGGGAGGGCTTTCCTGCACTAACATACTGCCCATGAACCAGACGGCACAAGCTAAACTGTGGGCTTGTTGAAAGGAGGGTTGTTCAAATTACCTCTCGCCCACTTCAGCCTGGAGTCAAACTACTGAATATCAAATCAACACTTTCTAAAAATGATTTTAGTTTCTCACAGGATGTAGAGTTGCCTGCTTGATTATTTGTTCTCATTCATATTAAATTATTTCGATTTTAAAATGTTTAAGCAGTTTAATCTTTGGACTCCTTGAGATTTTACACTGGATATGTAATGTTAACGCAATGCCACGGAAATATATATATATTTATTATTATTATTTTTTTATATACCCATAGAAGACCCCTTCAGTTTTTGTAAGAATCAACCAGTTTCGAATCTGAAGAATACTTTTCTTAGGTTCTTCAGATGTTAAAGCTTCTTGATGGAACCATACAAAATGGTTCTTCTACACTCTAAAAACAAACGGTGCTATATAGAACCAAAAGTGGTTCTTTGCTCGTAATCATAGAAGAACCGTTTTTAGTGCCATATAGCACCAGTGAAGCACCTGTGTAGAACCACATAGTGCTATGTAGAACCATATGTGGTGCTATAGTGGTGCTATATGGCCCCCATATGGTTCTTCACTGGTGCTTCACCGGTGCTATATGGCACTAAAAACGGTTCTTCTATAATTACGAGCAAAGAATCACTGTTGGTGCTATTTAGCACCATTTTTTTTTTAGAGTGTATGGTATTATTTAGCACCTTTATTTTTTGGGGGTGTGATGTGCAGACTTGTTAACTAAGGTATACAAAAATCAGTACAGTAAAATAAAAAGTCCCTAACAAAGCAGAATTGTTAACGTAATACATTTGCAGGTGCTTTTACTCATTGTGATATTAAGCCATGTTTTATAAGTATGAATTCCCCAAAAATCAAACCTATGACTTTGGCTTTACTGGTGCCGTACACTTAAACACTGGATCAATAGGAAAAGTGACAGTTTATAGAATGTCACTTTATCCTCACAAGTGAACTCATATCTAATGTATAGCCTAGGTTATTGTTTATGTTTTTAAAAAGATTAGTACATGTCAAACCAAAGCATCTGGTCAAACCTGGACGAGTAACCCAGAAAATATTTACAAATGTTAGCATTTTGGGGTTAAAAATAACCAATGTTTTTTTTTTTTGCGTGCACACTTTTAAAATGAAATGTGTTTCATGATGTCATAGAAGAACCCTTTTTGTCTAAATGGTTCTTTAAGCAGTGGTTTCCAAACTGGGGGCCGTGAGATGGTGCCAGGCGTTCCCAGATTATAAAATACATAAATTTATTATAATTTCTGTGTAATTAAACCTTAGAAAAATAAGGCTACTAATCAACAGCAATACATTGTATAATTTAATATGTTTTGTTTAATTCAAATTTTAAAATGTTCAAATGTTTTATGTCATAAATTTTCTTTTTGGGGGCCATGAAAGGATGCACCGTACACAAGGGTGGGTGCACGCTGAAAATGTTTGAGAATCAAAGCCTTAAACACCTTCAGATTATACAAATCTATAGAAGATATGGTTCTTTGAGGAACCAAAAAAAGGTTCTTGGCATCGCTGTGAAGAACCTTTAAGCACCTTTATTTTTAAGAGCGATGAAATGTTATGAACATTCCTTAGAGTTGGATGGATGCTTTGCTTTTGATGTCAACAACAAAACACACAAGACGTTTTTCTCTTAAAACAGTTTTCTTCTTCTGTTGGCAAGCATTAGCAATAAATGTGTTTCTTTTGTTTGAACACAAGCATTGCCAAAAACCGTGTCATATTGACACGTGTAATCTAAAGTAAACTACAGCGTAATTCAGATTTAAGGGTGACTTATCCTTGCTGTTATTATTCATTCTCCTAATGAGCTCCTGCCAAGCACCTCGCGCGCAACATTACTGTATTATACTGCAGGTCCTTCAGGCCTTTGGCAAATAGATTTCATTTAGGGTTCAAAACGGCCACAGACGCTGATGGCTCAATTTACTCAATAATAGATGGGAGGCAGTCTCTAAAATAATATTGACTTAAACACTCCCGCACGTCGAGGAGGCTCAGGCGGGCGTTAAGAGAAGGAGGCGTTTGAAACGGACAGCTGCGCTGTAGCCTCAGGGCTCCTCTTTAATTGAAAGGATCATTAGGCACCCCTGCGTCCCTTAGCAGCTCCCGTCCTAGCAGCACAAATACCGCTTCGCTCGCCACGGTGCCACAAACGAAACATGAGGCTGTTGTCCCCACGTGACGCATTCAGCGAGAGCCTGACGTGCAGGTAACGGCATGCCGACGGTTGATTGGCTAATTAAGATGTCACCTCGCATTGTCTTTGGATGCCTTGTTTGCTTATTTAAATGGAAGACTGAGAATAATTTTGTACACCTGCAAACAGGAAACAAAATGATCTGGTTTTAGTAATGGGAACAAATACTTGTTTTGATTATTTGTCATATTGAGTGATATGCACTACTCGTATAGTTGGGATATTTGATTGAATAATTGCATAATTTTTATTTAAAGGCGTATAGGTGTAATGTTTTGGATGCTTAAAATATTTTTTTTTTTCTCAACTAACATGCAGACTTGAAGCCACACCAGTATTTAGTCCACTAAAAGGTTCTTAGCAGAACCAATCAGTCAAAGAACCATAATTATACCTCTTTACACTACAAAGAAGCCTTTGTGAAACAGATCTTTAGATCTTGAAGGTTCTTTATGAAAGCATTCAGCCAAAAATGGTTCTTCTATGGCATTGTGAAAACTTTTGCGGTGCTATCAACACATTGGTATCAATACTGCCCCTTAATCTGCACTATCCAACCACGGCACTGCCATTTATTGCAAAGAGAAAGAGAGAGAAAAAGTGACAGCACAATTAAGTTTCAATTTTAACAAACCACCATTACGGTGATCAGGGTTTGTATTTCATTAGCTTATTTGCATTTTAGAGGACACAGCCCAAAACGGCAAATTTTTTGCTCACACCTACAGGTTATAATAAATGATCTGTATGGTATTTTGAGCTATACCACATAGCTTTGGGTTATTCATCCACGAGAACTTTTGTCTGTCAAGGCACACATTTCAAATTTCAAAAGTACATCAACTGAAAGACGACAATCAATGTCCCAAATCTGGGAGGTAGCATGCAAGAGCCAATGAGCATTTGATATCAGTGCGGTAATGCAGTGTGTCGTAAAAAGCTTCCTGAGGCGCAATATTTGAATTGAAATTTATAACGAATGCGAGATTTGACGTTTTCCGGTGCTGCTGAGAACTGGAATCAAGATCGCTGGATAAAGGGCTGAACCTTCATTTTTAAGAGTGTAGCTAATTTTAACAACTTTTGATTAAAGAAAGTATAAGTAAATAATGAAATTACATAAATTAACACGTTGACGACTTGTTTATGAATTAACACGAATTACTAATGTTAAAAAATACAACCTTATTGTAAACATTTACTTAACAATGCCGTTTCTCTACAATCTTTAAATTAACCAATTAATGTCCCTTTTTATAGTAAAAATTAACTAAGTTCTCATTTATATTTTTGTAGCACTTTTTACTATTTTGCATTGTTGCTGCTTTACCAGACATAAACTTTCAGGGTCGGTTTCCTGGACAGGGTTTTAGTCTAGTCCCAGACTGAATTGCATGTTGGAGTTATCTTAAATAAAAACAGCTTGCACTCACATATCTTTAAATGCATCGGTGCCATTGTTTTGTCTCAAGATAAACACCCATAATGTTTTTTGCAAGATATGTTTGTAAAAACTAATTAAATGTCCTAATTTAACTAAGGCCTAGTCAGGCCTTAATCAAAACCCTGTCTGGAAAAGCACCCATAAACTTTTAAAAATAAAGATGCTGAAAGAGTTATTTGAGTGATGCCATAGAAAAAACATTTTTGATTCTCCAAAGATTCTCCATTTTGATTCTTTTTTACCTTTTAAGGGGTCATTCACATGTTGCGCCTAAATATGTATGGAAAATGCTAAGCGCATAATTTCTTGTCACATGACCTGCGGTGCGCTTGTGGCATTCTGAAAAGTTGAAATGTTTTTTACTCGATGCGGTGTGGAAGTGTCTGAAAAATTGATGCGCATCGCAACTGTTTCACTTTCAACTTGAGTGCACAAAAGACGTGATATGCAGGGATTCCCGCAGAAAATTTGTTAGTTAAGGTGGTAGGGTTGTGCAGGTGGGCGGGCCGGGGGGCGTGGCAATCAAAGGGGCGGGCGTACAAAAAACAGCCAAAGAAGAAGCAGATTGGCCAGTAAACCCACAAACAAAGAAGAAGCAAGCAGCTTGTTGTGTAGGAGCAACTTTTGTCGTAGTTTGAGTTAAATCACTTCTCAACTTGGCTCATCTTTGTTTTTACTGTCGCAAGCAGAAATGCCTCTTTAGGAATGCAACGCAGATATTTTTGACCTGGTGGGAGGGGTTCTAGTGGATCACAGCGCTTGCTGTCCGCGTAGAACGGATGCGTTGTTAAATATTTGGCATGATTACGCAGAGCTACGAACAGCCTAGGCATAGCCTATGGCGTGGAACTTACGCACGGCTATAAATTACACTTAAGGGCAATAGTCACTACTATGAAAAACAGCTTCAGTATATATAGTGTCTAAACCTACTGTGTGTGCCCACACTAACAGCTATACATTAAATAAACTCGAATGTAGTTAGAATTGTCTAGAAGTTCTTTTGTACAACGATACAGCGAAAGCACGAACAGTACTTCTGAAGAGTTGATATGTACGTTTATATCTAATTACAAGGTTTCACATAGGTATATTCTTTAAACTGCACTAAGCTGAAATCAGATTAATGAAAAGTGCATCAAAAGTGCATCCTAGATCGGATTAGCACGTATCTTAACACCGGGAGGAACACACAGAGCATCTGCAATAACACACGCTGACTCTGTAAAGCAATGCATTCATCTCATCTGTTAGGGCATTTAGTTAAGCTGAAGGAAAGAGAATGTTATCCAGAAAGCCGGAACAAAGTTTGAAAGGCAGCGCTCGCAGGTTTAATATCACAAGCACTCCCGCATTACATCTGTAATGCGACGCATTCAGCAAGAACAATTGACAGAGTGCCTCTGTATTCACAAGGGTTGAGTTATCATATTAAAAATACATTTATTCTAAGTCAATTTTTGAGATTGTTTGGCAGTGCTGGAAACAATAACATCATGGAGGACTCTATATTCCTGCCAGCACCCTGGGGTAGAACTATATTTCTTTTTGATGTGATTAAAACACAATGATGAATATGGTTTGCATTGCAGTTGAATAATGGCTGGAAAAGCGAGACTGCGCTGGTGAATGGATTCCTTAAATGGAAAGGCGCCGATATACTGTATGATTACATTTTTATCTATTCTGAGAGCGCTTTAGGTGATTTCCTCTAAATACTGCATATATTCCAAGACGCACGTATTATTAGCGACTGCTCATCCATTTTAATATTAGCCCAACTGTTTTTATTATAACTATTTTTCTTTCTTTCACTTATAGGTAATAAATAGATCAAGGATTATTGAGTGGAGGCCACCTTCTCCGGATATCTCAACCCAGGTTAGATGACTGTAAGGTACGGTCACGATGACACTGCTTAGCAAACGAACCGGATGGAAAATGCAATGAATTAATAATCAAAAGGCATTGGAGTGATGTTGACTCGCTCTATCAGAGTGATTGTGCCAAGCTTGGCGAATACCGTTGTGCACATCACAACATAGGATTTGCAGAAGGAAGCCCTGTCACCGTTACAGTTAACATTGGTTAAAAACAAAGATCTGGCAACCTCAAAGACTGGCTTTCCATAAACAAACCTTAGCTTTCCAAAAAAAAAACAGAAATTAGCATATGTTATGGTATTAACAGATAACATGCTTTGTTTGGTTCACCTTCAGGGGAATCTAGGGGATATTTCTGCCATTTTTAGTTTGTTACAACAATTGTACATTAAAGGATTACTCTACTTACTCCTGATAATTTATTCACCCCCATGTCATCCAAGATGTTTAAGTCTTTCTTTGTTCACTCAAGAAGAAATTAAGTTTTTTGAGGGAAACATTCCAGGATATTTCTTCATATAGTGGACTTTAGTGGACTTTGAGAGTTTACAGTTTCGATTCAGTTTTAATGCAGCTTTAAAGGGCTCTAAACGATCCCAACCGAGGCATAAGGGTGTTATCTAGCGAAACATTTTTACAAAAAAATAGGGAAACTTTTTAACCATAACTTCTCAAATTGCACTAGCCGTGTGACGCACCAGCGCAACCTCATGTATTATGTAATTACATCGAAAGGTCACGTGTTACATATGTGAAACGCACACTGGCAGATTATTTTAAATAATTAAATGACGCAAAGACATTTATTTGCATCATTCCACATACAACAAGGTCTGAACAGTCCTCTTTTTCCACACTTGTAAACGCTGGAGCAGTAGTTTCGCTTACATCACGCGTGACCTTTCGAAGCTTTTGGGAGACTGTTGACATTAGCTTAGCTTAGTGTTTTGTAAATTCTGTTAGCTTTAGGGGCCCTTTTAACGCGGCTGAAAATGCAAGGCAGACGCCGACTGTAGGCACTTGCCAGATTTTTTCAGATAAGCGCTTTGGTTGCTGTGATACTTCTGATTTCTTTATCAGTCGTTGAACGATGCGTCGGTCGGTTGTTGCGATATTTGTCCCGCCCCCCCTCCACAGTGATTGGACGGCTGAGTGAGAAGTGACATTGACGAGCTGAGATTTTCACCCAAAGTTAAAGACTTTTAAACTCTCGGCACTCTGCGCTGAGCGCAGAAAAAAATGCTGAATGCGGCACCAAGCGCAAACAAAACCCGCCGCCTGTTTTTGAAAAGCGGGGCGCTTCCACTGGAAACAATCGAAAATATACGCAGGCCACCAGCGTAAATGCTTTGTTGTGCACACTATCTTAGAAAATGTATTAGGTTATAATCTATTTAACTCTTTCACCGCCATTGACGAGATATCTCGTCAATTAAGAGAAAACGCTTCCCCGCCAATGACGAGATTTTCTGTCTTTCCGCAAAACCGCTATTATCCACCTTCCACAACTTTTTAAACCCGGAAGTATTGCCCTATGGCAAGCGGCTGCATGTCCGTGTCTGTTTTAAAGATCGCTCTGAATGGGATCTCTATGAAAAGTCCGTCACAAAAACGAAATTATCTCTGCTTTTTGCTCAAAATGTGGTGTTTTTGCAGAAACCTACCCATATTCAAAAGCTGATTACAAAAGAACCACTGAAGGTAGGATGAAACGTTTTTAAACTTTGGCATTAAACTTTGGTGAAAATCATGAAAAACGCTGGCGCTGGCTTGCAACTTTTTTTAAAAACGCTGGCGGTGAAAGAGTTAAAATAGACAAGAAAATGTACAAAAGTACTATATTAGGAATACAACGAATGTTCGGCAAACAAAATGATTCAGCCAAAAATAGCAAAAAACAAGTGTAAACCGAACAATGAGGTCTTTGATGACCCAATCAAATTAACCAGCGCAGAGTGAGAGATACGCAAATGCAGAAAACATGTTGGCAAAATAATTTTAAAGTGTCAGAGAAAGACGCGAAAACATACAGCACTACAAGTTTCATTTATCATTTACAATCAAGACATCCTGAACACCATGCAGCGTATGAGAAAGACACTGGGTCGGCGATGGGTATTTGTCTGCTGAATGCACAAGCATAGAGAATGAGAGACTTTAGCTCTTCCTCTGAGAACGACATAAGCGTCAGCAGTACGTAATAAAAACTTCCTAAAACCAGTGAAGTACTACAATGACAAACACTCGTGCTTGACCATCAACATACAGTGCTACATAAGCGTTGTTGCAAGTTTCTTAAGGCAGAGTAATGGATATGATATTTGAATTTTTCGCAGGAATAGAAGATCGGATTAGTATCCGTTAAGCCAAGACTCATTTATGTGGTCGGATGTAAATGGAACAGTTTTAACAAGTCTGTCTATAGCTATCTGATCAGAGAAGTGAACAGGTGTTAAATTGTCCGGTTATTCGGCTGAGTTTTTTATTTTATTCGGCTCAGCCAAGAATTTTCATTTCGGTGCATCTCTATACTACATACTTTCATGTAAAGCTGGTTTATGAAGCTTGGAGAGGTGGTCACCATCCAATCCCACTGTAACAATAAACATGCATGTCAGTTCCGAAGAATAAAGGAAGCTATCATTGTTTGAATGACATGAAGATGATTAAATAATGACATTTTTTTGCATGAACCTTTTAAATTGCTTAACTAAATACTGATCATAGTTTGTCTTCCATGTACAATAGATTCACCAGATTTTGTTTACCATGTAAAAGAGTTGCCTGTGAGCAGCTCTTGCTGTTTGAACCTCAAGGACCAACAGCTGTCAGGATCTGTTCTCTGCCAGCAAACGCTCTCTTTTTACCCCAGTAATCCATCTCAACTGGCCCTGATCTGTACCAACTAAGCTTGTTGCCTCCAGCAATAAACATGCGTAATACACATGTTACCTGCAGGGACATTCACAGGAAATGTTTTCGGAAACATCAGTACACCATTACACTCTCAGTTGCCTCAACCCAGTTCTCTTCATCAGCACCCATAGTGACATATGTTATCCCGGCACTAATAAACATATTGCTCTCCAGATACATGTGAGGGTCATAACACATTATATTACAAATGAAGTAAGTATTTTATTTATCTGATCAACCTATCATAATATTAATGTAATATTTCATTTTGGTCTCTATCTGCAATGTTAGTGGACACCATACCACAGAACGTACAGCGTGCGACACTTTTCATCTGGCTTTTCATATCTGTCCTTATTAAAGCATTTGAAGTGACGGTGTGAGAGTGTGGGTGTTACCTAATAACAGTTCCCTTGACTCCTGGTATTTACATCTATAAAGTGAATCCTAAATGAGATGAGTAATATCAAAGACAACCTAAGGAGCATGGAGTTTTTAATAATGTACCACCTGTTCTAAGCAGAGGCGTCAGTATGGCACGGGAGGTTTTAAAGCTTATAAATACAAAATGAGGTGAGGTAGACATCTATCATTATAAATACATGGCTGCTCTGTTCAAACAAATATAATGCTGTGATTAAGCTAGAGATGTTTAAGAAATAAAACACTGTGGGTGCGCTAATATTAAACATTCCTGAAAACAAGTTTTTTGGAACGGTTCACGGATTGTGTACAGAATTTGCGACTTTTCTATTTAAGGCTCACTATTGTATGTTGTGGGTGTGATGAACCTCCTAACCCCTGGCATTTTACATTCGGAGCTGTGCTTCTGGTGTGTCGATGGAAGTGGTGAATATTTCACTTTCTATTGAAGATCACACAGTGGGTATGAAGTGCCATAGGCGGCAATGAGGGGTTCACAATATGGTACATGGCATTTGTGAGTTACCTACTGATGCTGGCTTACCTGCTGGTAGTTACACAAACAGCATCCTGCTATCTTAAAGATGCTAGAAGCTACAGACAGCGAGTCAAAGTCTTGAGATCAGTCATGCAGTACAACATTACAAGTAGGTTTTAGCGTTAAGTTTACATGACAACTATAGAGTAAGAAAATGTTACCTACACAGGCTGTTATCCACGTTATCAAAAAGATCTGAGTATACACATATCCAGAAAAACGCTGTATTACATGTGCCGTGCCAGTAGATGGCGAGGTTACTATGTAAACAAACACTACACGTCTCCACACATACGCACTCTTCTACAGAGCGATAAATACAAACAATGAAGATGGCCAAAGCATTGAGCAATATTTTTTAAATGGACAATGAGGTAGGTTTAACTCTGGAGTACAAACGTGGTACATTTTGTTAGATATGCATTAATAAACTTCAAAAAACTGTAATATGCATGTGCATGACATAACCGATCTCTCTGATGAAGTGATTTAAACTGCAATTCATTGACTGGCCGCTAGAGGCAGGCTCCAAAAGAGAGTCAATTCCCATAGACCTCCATGTTAAAAAAGACCAACTTTACAGTAGAAAATAATATGTTTACAGCCTGGTACAAAAATAGTTTTTGGTCTGTATAGCAAAGTTTGCCCTTCATGACAACTATGAGGGGGGAGAATTCTTTGTAACTCATCCGTTTAAATGATAATAAGCCTTAAAGTTCTGCATAATTAAGGGTGTGGCCACTTGAGTGACAGTTAAACAGCCACTGCTGTCACTAGAGTCGAGCTAGGCGGGCCTGGTTTTAGCAACCAGCCACATCGGCTTCACCCATGTCCCGCCTTTTTACCCATTTTCGGATATCCGCAAGTGATGCGTGGTGACGCGCGGCCAAGATGGCGACGGCAGACACCGCCTAATTTAAGCTTTAAAAACGATCTTCAGAAACCTATGGGTGACGATTCGGACACTACATCCATCTTTTTTTAAAGTCTATGGTTACTTCGCATTTATGTTGTTTACACAAAAGCAATAATGTTGTAGTGTTTAAAAATGTGCACTTTGAAACATCGCCCCATAACAATTAATTAGAAAAAGATAGATATCATTTTATGTATATATAAGGCATCCCCCACTTCTGGAAATGTCAAGTAAGATAAGAAGATGACCGACCCAACATTATGCCTCTCTGGGCTCAATTAGTTTTGTCTGATGGCCTGATGTGTCCGGCAGTTCAGATGCAAATAGACCAAAGCAGACAAGCCCAGACCCAGCACAGGTGTTACTTAGCATGGGGTCTGTCATCTACATCAAAAGGACACCTCTGACACTTCACATAAACTTCCAGATCCTTCTGCTGCCACCAGAAAGAAAGAACAAAAGAACCGGCTTGAAAGAGGAATCAATAAGCATATGGCAATTAATAAAACATTTTCCCACTGAATTCACTACAGAGGAATTTTTCTTTGTTCTAGTTTCACAAAAAGAGGAGACGAGACTGAGTACATCACAGAATAATGTCTAACATTTCCTTAGTCCAATTCTGATATTTGTCGCTTGTTGTAAAGCTCAAAATAAGGAAATGCGTGCACTTTAACATTCCATTAATGTATGAGTACACTTCAAAGGGTTCATATGATAGGATCTTATATTTTCCTTTGTCTTTGGGGTTTTAATCTGTTTGTGCATATAGAAGATCTGTAAAGTCGCAAAGATTAAAGTTTTAAACCCAAAGAGACATTCTTTTCTAAAAGTGAAGGCTCCTAAAACGCCTCATTCAAACATATCTACATCACTTTGTGGGAAGATTTGCATAACATCGCCCAAATGTATACGTGAAGAAAGAAGGCCTAACTTTTATTCTCACAGTAGTATTGTGGCCCCCACCATGTCGTGGAGACGCTGTGTTTTGGGAGCTTATATTCAAAATATCACATGCTTGAGGTATTCAGCCAATCACAATGCACTGGATAGCAGAGCACACTACGCATTTCAGAACAATGAGGTTTGTAAAAAATCTACACGTTTCAGAAAGGTGGGGCACAGAGGAACAACAATAATCTATGGGTCGTGGAAAACAATGTGTTCCGCCAACCACAATGTATCTGTCAACCATCTGGAATCCAGGATTGTCTTGACTAAATAAACCATTTTGTATTCTCTGTCTGGTTTCAGAGTTGATTTCCACAAACAGTTGAAGAAGATGGTTTCAGTGAGATTATTCAGTTCGTAAGAAGATGCAACCAGTGGATAATTTCAGAATGTGATTATTTCTCAGAGCTTTTGTTCCTGGGGTTGAATTTGTGGCTTCAGATACATTTCTTGTAGGCAACTAATGTTAACTAAGGGCGCACTCACACTAACCAAACCAAACCAAACCATGCCCAAGCCCGATTGTCCCCCTTCCCTACTCCCCCAGAATCACTCACTCACATTGTACTTTTATCAGTCCGAGCCTGGGCATGCTTTCATCATTAGGATGCGATTGTATTGAACAAACCAGAAAGTAAAGTACTGGAACCCATCGTAATGTCGTGTCTGTGTTTTATACCCAGAGTCCTCTCCTTTGGGGTGCAATGATACACAGCCCCCTCACATGCTATCACATTGCTTAGTTGATCTGTCACTTGTGCAGCTCTGACATTTACGTAACCCTGCTGTGCGCATTAGAAGGTTTTTTACGAAGGCAGATGAAGGTGAGTGGTGGCGCAATAGACGTCTCTCCTTTTTGAAATGTGCTCTGGTGCGATTTGCAATCACATTCCGCGTTCCACGCCTGAGCACAAGTGAACCACGCTCGAACCCACCTCTGCAAGCCCGCCAGGGCGCAGTTAACCAAACCGCGTTTGGGTGCAGTACAGAGCAATCACACTAGTCAAACAAACCAGTCTTTAGGGGTTAAATGCATCAGAGTGAGGTTTAGTTTGGATAGTGTGAGTGCGCCCTAAGGGGGGTTCCACACTAGCACTTTTGGTGTACACCCTGGTCCGGTTGACGCACACCTGCGAAGCGCACCCGAGTCTGCCTAAAAATGGTGATCTGGGGTACATTTCGTGTGGACTGTGGTACATTTTGCTGCTGATATGAATGCAATTGAACCAAATCACAGAACTGAACCGCTATAAATGGCTGAAATCAATAACTGATATCAAACTTTGATGCTCATAATCTCATAATTAGAATATAAGACTTGACCTGTCATACAAGAAGTTTTTAAAAACAATTTCCAAAACAAATCACATTATAATATAAACTCACTGTTATCAGAACTGGCAAACCCAAATGAACATTCACGAGTAATCATTCATAACTAAACTACTTGTAATTCATATACCACCGGATCCACAAACACTAAAGCACATGTACACACATCACTACCCTGCCCCTGTTATCCATTGAGAGTCCTGACTGGAGGGAAACAGCTTAGGATAAAGTAAATCAAGCATATAATTGGGTTTTGACTCTTGTGACCTGTCAGTATCAGAATAAACAACCCATCACCTGAGCGATTAGCACAAGTAAATTAACACAGTCCATAATTATAAACCACCTTTAACTCCTTTTCAGATGCAGAGTTTGGACTCTAACTTACTGATAACACCGAACCAGAGCTTGTGGATGTTGAGGGATTAATTTAGGGTCGTGCCCTCAGCTGGAGAAAGAGAGAGAGAGTCCACGCTAGCAGAACGAATTAAACTTACAACACAACGTGGGAATCGTCTGGAAATGTCAAGGCCAAGTATCTCTGAAGACCAGTAATCAATATAGCATGCGCTTTTTGGACAAGGCCACTCTGTCACAGCTTTCATATTCAAACGCAGGCCTCACAAACAGTTTAATTATGAATCATAAGCTGATTCATACAGGACCATGACAGGTTCAGGTGTCCAACGCAATGCCTGCTGCATAATTGAAGACTTTGGCGATGGACGCGAGATCCCTCAATGCATGAATTCAGAGCACCAGGTGGACTATTGGACTGCCGTGGTATCTTGCTTGTGTTTATTTCCTATTAAAATATGTCTTTGTGTTTTTAGGGAATAATCAGTAAGGTAAGTTGACTGTTTTACCACAATACCTCTTTTTCGTTTTAAGGTTGAAGGGGGATGAATTTAGAGATGCAATATCATATGTCTTAGTCTGATGACATTTTGTAAAATTCACTTTGTATGAATTAATATGAATTAACCAACTCATAAAATACTGTAGCAAGAAAAAGTATGTGAACCCCAGGAATGAACTAGTTTTCTATGGTGATTTGCCATAAAATGTGATCTGATCCTCATCTAGGTCACAACAATAGACAAACACAATGTGCATAAGCTGACAACACACAAAAAATTCTACTTTCTTGTGTTTTGTTTGAAAACACTCATTTAACATTCCCAGTGCTGGAGGAAAATGTAAGTGAGCCCTTGTATTTAGTAGCTTGTTGAACCTCCTTTGGCAGCAAACACTTCAAGCGAGCACTTTTAGTAGTTCTAAATCAGACCTGCACATCATTCAGAAGGCATTTTATGCCAATTCCCCTTTACAAAACCGCTTCAACTCAGACACATTTGTTGGATGTCTGGTGTGAAATGCTTTCTTGAGGTCATTCCACAGTTTAAGGTTTTGGGGCTTTGACTAGGCCATTCTAACCGTTTTGTTTTTCTTAAGCCAGTCTGGGGTGGATTTACTTCAATGCTTAAGGTCATTGTCCTGCTGCATCAACCAACCTCTACTGAGCCTCTACAGCCACCCTGACATTATTCTGTAGGATATTTTGTTAAACTTGGGAAATCATTTTCCCTTGATGATGGCAAGTGGTCCAGGCCCTGAGGTAGCAAAGCATTCCCAAATCATGATGTTCCCTCTACCATACTTCACTGTTGGGATGATGTTTTGATGTTGGTAAGCTGTGCCCTTTTGCGCCATAGTATTTTCCCAAAAAAATGCAACTTTTGTTTCATTAGTCCATAAAATATTTTTCCAGTAGCACTGGGGTTTGCCAAGGTGGTCTTTTGCAGCTTCAGGCTCACAGCAATGTTTTTCGGGAGAGCAGCGGTTTCCTCCGTGGTGTTCAAATGCCTGTTCAAAGACTAACGTATGGTAGACAAGAGATGTGTGCCAGCTCCAATGATGTCTTCAAGCCTTTAGCTGTTACTCATGGGTTCTTCTTTACTTCATTGAGTATTCTGCGTTGTGCCTTAGGAGTCATCTTGGAAGGGTAGCTTCAATATTAAACTGTCTCCATTCATAGACAATTTGTCTAACTGTCGACTGAGGATGTCCAAACATTTTACGATTGTTTTGTATCCCTTTTCAGCCTTATGGAGTGCAACAACTCTTGATTGGATATCTTTAAAAAAGCTCCTTCTTGCGAGGCATGGTTCATAAGAGTTGATTCTTCTTAAGGGCAGCAATCTTAAAATGTTTGATTGTCTTTTTATCAATAAAAGTATCACTAAACCACACCTTTAAACTTATTTTATTAATTAAACTCCAGTTTGCCAGCTTCTGACACAAATTGGCTTTCATTAACGTAATTAGTCTATGGGTTCACTTACAAATGTTTTTTTTTTAAATGACACAAGAAACTAGAATTATTTGTGTTGTCAGCTTATACACATTGTGTTTGTCCATTGTTGTGACCTAGATAAGGATCAGATCACATTTTATGGCAAATCACTGTAGAAAACCAGTTCATTCTGGGTTCACGTACTTTTTCTTGCCACTGTATACAAATCTCTGCAATATCAGGTTGTCTACACAGGTTTCTGCTTGTCAAACAGCCAGGCTGAAGTTGTAAGTTATTTGTCTTGGCCGGATCCACGTTTTAAGAGTCCTCATCTTGCAGTAATCGCTGATAGCATTGCCTGAGCCATTATGAGATGCTAATCCTGCTACCTTCTTGTCAGGGACAACGCTGGAGGACCAACACAAGCAGTTTGTTGTCCTGTTCTCGTCTGGCAAGCTTGACATTTTCCCCTTCTGCTTTGTCCTCCGCTCTCTCTGAGGGCCTCGGCTCGAGGCGTGTATTAAGCACAAATCTCTCTCGGCCCTCCCGGATAATCTCATCAGAGAGCGGGATAAGGGGGGTGTATGTAAATCCACATCTGTTGTGTCCTCTGCAGACAGAGAGAGAGAGAGAGCCGCTGGAACACTCATTGCGCCTGGCTTCACCATCCAGCATCACGCAGCGAGTTGAGACCACGACCTCTCTTTAGATGCAAACACAAGATTGCTCACGCAGGCAAGTATGCATGCTGCACCTGTCTCTTATGCATTACACAGCATCTGATGGGGAACGTATTGAAGTTTTGAGTGTTGAATTTTAAGTACATGCTTTACGTATTCGATTATTAGAATGCGCATCACCATACGTATATAAGATGAGAATAATACAGGCCCCAAAAATCATCATCAGATTCAAATACTCTCTTTTGCAGCTCACTACTGCAGCCTATGAAACCTCTCAGGAGAAGCTCTGGGATCACACTGAGAAATGATAATAGATGACTTGGTGTTTATATGATATGCTGTTTTACTCGTTTAGCTGTAAAATTGTATTGAATAAATGCGTAAAATAAAATTAGATCATGATTCATCAGCAACTTTGCACTTATAAGGGATGCTCATTTGTAGTTTATACCTATAATTGTGACCATGTATAATAATGAAAATGTATTAACCATAAGAGCATTTGTTGTATTCTAATAAAATTTTGGATGAGAACCTTTTAATTTAAGTTAGAACACAACACAATGTCCAGGGTTTCCCGCAGAAATTTTGTTAGTTAAGGTGTAGGGTTGGACAAGTGGGGGGGGGGGGTAGAGGTCGTTGCAATCAAATAGGCGGGGTGTCTGCGTCATGATGAAAATTGTAATATTTTAATTTAAAACACTCAAATAAAACTTAATTTTGACGAAACTATGACAGAAAATGAACACATACTAGATTATTAATGAATTAAATGTTTTTAACAGATACCTCTAATGGGAATAGCTGCATGATGAAGTGAAACTAAAGGGTTAATAAACACAAACTGAAGCAGATGTTGTAGAACGTCAAGCGAACGATGATAAATGGCGCAAAAATTGTAAAAACTGATTATTTCCCACTATTAATTACATTATCTTAAAGGAGTATACTGTAACATTTAAATAACGCACATAAATAAAGTGAGCAAAGCGCTCAACAATTATATCGAATCAACAGGCACATGAAACCTAGCTAGCAGGTTGCTCAAACAACAAAATCACCAGCTAACTTACTTTAAATTGGCAAGAACTATAGACAAATACAATAACATGCTTAAATAAACCCAAAACATAAGTCCACTTACAGTTCTCACGGACACGCGGTTTATCAACTGGCTATCCTCCAGACATGACGGACCACGTCTTTATCTCATTTCGGTCGTGTGGCGTGCGTGCACGCTCGCGGTGTGAAGTGCGTCCGCGCTATTCTCCGAGATGTTTTATCAACTGTCTAATTATCCTCCAGACAGTGACGGTCCGGACCACGTCTTTCTCATTTCGGCCGTGTGGCGCGCGTACGCGCTATTCTACGAGATGCCGTTGACGGCCTTTTGTGCATCGAATTTGTTTTTTTTTTGGACGACCTAGTTAAGGCGGTAGGGTTTCCAAGCTTAGGCGGGCCGCCTCAACTGAAATGTGCTGCGGGAAACCCTGATGTCAGTAAACTACACAAATGTTTTTATGGCCGATGCCGATATTGAGCAATCAATGTGGGTGATATAACACAAATTGAATTACAGTAAATGAGTAACAGACAGTACATAGGTGAAACTAAATGAAACGTGTTATGCATAATATTTATAAATTTCCTCTTTTTAAGTACTTGAAAAATATTATCAAGACATCTGCGGATCTGACACGTACTATTTGAATAAGACACTCCTTACAAACTTACAATACATAATTTTTAGGCCAATTATAGGTTTTAAATACAGTATATGCTAAATACATCTTCTAGAAAGTAAAGCTTAATTAAATATATTTTTTGAATTTGAAAATATATTTATTTTTAACCGTTATATATTAACATAAATTTCGAAATGTATTTCGGGGGCAAAAAACCCATACAACAAAATATAAAAGTTTGAATTAAATGTATAAAGTATAAGTACTATAACATGTATATGCATGTATTTAATAATAAAGTATATGTATATTTTAGTAATTGAAAATATATTTAATTTTAATCTTTATAAACCTGTTATGTGCACAAAGTTTTTCTTTCAATGCATCGTGAATCTAAATGGTTTAAAATATATTTATTTTTAAAATACATTTATTTTTAAAATATAAAAAACGGCAATTTAAATGGTTAAATAACAATAAACCTTATATGTGATCGTTCTTTAACCTTGGAGAACCCACAGGGTCAAATTTGGCCACTGTTAAAGGTGCTCTAAGCGAATTCATGCGTTTTCGGCCATAACACATTTTAATGTTTCATACAGTAAACATCTCCTCGCTATCTGCTGCCTGTCCCCTGAACACACTGTAAAAAAAATGCGGTCCCAGCAGACAGCCCAGGCTCCACAAACTGCAACAAAAACAAAGTGGTCAAACCTACCACCACGAAACATAACAAACGTGTTCCAGCCAATAAACAACAAGAAGGATTTGCGAGTGGGGGTTGGGCATGTTCAAGACTCGTACAGAAAGCACGGAAGGAAGGGGGAGGGGAGGAGTTAGCTACGCTAGGTTTTGTTTGACAACACTACGAACGTCAACAAGAAGTGACGTCACAAAGATTTGCTTAGAGCGCCTTTAATTGCTGCTATCCAAAATCTTCTTGTGTTCTTCCAGGGTTAAATATGGTGGGGTATGTTTGATTGGAGAACAAGAGAGAAGAGATGTTTTCAACTTCAAGGGCATGACATCAAAATACCGCAAAAGTTATTCGGGAGTCGACAGCTCTTAGTTGCATGACTAAACATCAGTTAACGGAAATGGCATCATTTCCCAATAGTTTTTTTGTCGACATTTAGAAAATAGGGCTACATTTTTGAGCAAATCTTTAATGGAAACGCAACTACTGTTAGACAAAAAATAAAGCTTCCGGTAATGGTGCCATCTTGGAGTTTTAGCATATTGAGCTCTTGTTTTCATAGGTACATTGCGCCAAGATGTCCAAGATGGCGTCATTATCAGAAGCTAGTTATTATAGACTATTACGGTTTATAAAGTTTAAAATATGGAATTTTTCTTACAAAATCACATCAATTACCCACAAAAGACCTTTAATAACCACTTGGAGCCTTGTGGATTACTTTTGTGAAGGATGGATGCACTTTTTTGGGCTTAAAAGTCAGATGTTGTTCCCTGATTCTGATGATGGACATGTGTATCTCGGTGTGCTTGAGGGTGAGTAAATCATGGGGTCATTTTGATGGAGTATCCCTTTAAATGCTGTAGATGCAAACATTAGACTGCTGTTTACATTTCAGAAACTTTAAACATGAGAACTAGCTCTCCTTCTACCTGCTTTTCAGATTTTGGGGGAGTTTAATAACAGAATCAACATCTGATCTGTGCAGCATTGGATGGGGATTAACTCCAGCACAGACCTTGGAGCTCATTACCAGAAATATTACATCTTGTAATTGGATGGAGAGATTTATATACTGATCTGATGGAGTTTATCTAATAACATTGTGATTAAAGGCTTTAGTTTGCACTGGGGTTTATCAGTCTTAGCAGAAGAGTTTAAGGGCATAGAAAAGGATGTTTTTATTAACCCTTGACCCGTAGTGCTAACCTATGGTCAGTATAAATCTATGGGAAAATAGATAATCAAGTTTACCAACTGTATAATTGAACCAGGCACTTCATGTTTACATTAATTGGTTTATATTGGTTCAGAAAGACAATTGTTCAGCTCTCAAACTTGGCAGATAAGGTTCGATTAAAATGAACTCTTGTGCGATTGCTGCTCTGTTGGTGCAGTACATATAAAGGCGGGGTGCATGATCTCTGAAAGCCAATGTTGATATTTGAAATCACCTAAACAAACACGCCCCTACCCTAAATAGAATCTAGACATTCTTTTGGTAGACTTGGCTACAAGTTTGTTTTGGTACTCGGCCGAACTCCCTTTTGAGTGTTAAGCGTTTCTCAAAAATCATAAACCCTGCCTTTAAGTAAGTGTGAACGCTGCCATGCGAACACTGGGGTCTCATGTATTAAATGTTGCACTGAAACCGTGATGAATTGATCAAAAAGTGCAAATGTGTGATTCATAGAATTAAAATATTCACAGAAAACACGTGTATGGCTCTATTTTTAGATGTGAAATCAATCAATCGCAAATAATATTTTTAAGATATATTGAAATTGTGCGCAGCTAACCAGTTTTAGATCTCCGCCTCGTAAACTATGCATAATTTTGTCATTAACATTTTTTAAAGAGCCCCCTGTCAATGTTTAAATCCTGTTAGAGATTAAATAATAGATTATATTTCCAAAAACATGCAGCACTCTGACAAGCAAAAGTGGGTACGTCTGCTCAGACTATAACGTGGTGCTATGCATTTTTCTACGTCAAAGATTGTTTACATAAATATGAACGTCACTGTGGCTTTTTGTGTATGCATGCTTTAAAAATGAGGCCACTTGCGATCCGGTCGACCAAAACGCATCTTGATACCAGGTGTAAACTTTCCCTCTGGTGCGGTTCGACTGAAATGTAAACGCAACACAGAACAAAAACATCTAAACAAACCAATAACAGGAAGTCATAACAAGATGCGACCCCAAAAATGACTATTTGTTAATATGAAGAGAATTTATTCTACATTCATTTGTGCATATAATGAATTAATTCCTGCTGCTGTTTTGACTTTTTTATATAATTGGATCTTCATGAGTTTTCCGTGGGTAAAAATACCCTTATGTACATGCATACAATGAGTGCGTTTAGCTTAGTACACATAATTGTATTAGATGGTCCGCAAAATCCATCATAAAAGCTGACCAATCAAGTTGTGACCTTATCCTTATTTGGTTCACAGTAAAAAATCCCAGTGTGAATGCTAAACGAACTGTAAACAAATATTATCTTTTTTGGTCCAGGCTAAGTGAACCGAACTTCAAGTGTGAACACGACCTTAGACCCTTTCATGGCCACTGTAATCCAAATGAAACTAAACGTGAAAGAACGATTGGTTTAGGTGCATAGATCAATAGTAATTTTCACTCCAAAACACACTTTACAATTCTTTAACTTTCACAAAAGAAACATGTAAAGATTGCCTGCATAGAGCACAGAAAGAAAAGACATACGAGCTGACATATAAAGCACCCAAATATTCTCAAATGTTTGAAAGGCAGATAGATTTCTTGTGTAAAAGAGATCGAGCTGCAGATACATTAACGGTTTATAATGGTTTATCAATTCTTATTGAATTAAATAATGGCAGTTTATCAAAAGATTGTATGTCGTTAGGAGACTTCACAAAATTGGAACATAAAAATATTATTTTTAGTTTTTTAAGACCATTGCAGAACAACAACGTTATATGTAAGAACGTTAAATCCAAACATTTCATTTTGTTTGTAAGAAAAATGTCATAAAGGTTTAGATAGACATGAGGTAAACCACAGCATGAATTTTATTTTAAAGTTGACTTATTGTTTAATACTTCAATATAATAAAATAATAATAAAATGAAGCTAACTATTCACTCATTTACAAACCACGATGCCTCTCCTTTGTAAAACGGTCTTAAAACGTTACGACTGTAAGAAGCCAAGAAAAAAAATCAATATTTCGAAGTTATCCTTTTAGCCCAAAAGAGGTTAAATGGAAATGTTTAACATTTTTAGTTGGTACCTCAGATGGTGCGAAATCAAAGTTGTTTTTGATTCGCGTGTCACCGACGCTGCGCGGGAAAATCAGAGCGAGAAAGCTGACATGATTCAGCGATGGGTGATGAAGAGACATCACAGAGGTTTGGAGAGAGCAGACGTCGGGCTGAGAGGGTGACAGTCTGAGTCTCTATTGATTTCTGCTGCGGTAAAAGCACTCAGGGGAAACATCTCAACCCGCCAACAACCTCAAACATCTTTAAGCGTCATGACAGATGCGTCTGACGTCACCGCAATACATTTTTTTAACGGTTGCTTTCTGATCTAAAAATCATAGTGAAACGAAACACATATTATATGCAGATGATTCTTAATATACATTTTTAAAAATGCATACAGCTCCAAAATGTCCAAATTATTGGTGGAGGTGTTTGGGTGTTGATGGAAAATAAACTTTTATTTTGATTAATATAAGTAGCGAAACTTGCACATAAAAGCTACAATAAAAGCTATTTAACATTTATTGACCAGTTTACTCTTGTGACAACATGCCCCAAGAGCAAAACATTTTATGACACTGTAGATTGTCCCATTAAAATCAGCAAATAAACAGCACAATTTAAACCATTCTTAGTGATAATATTATAAATCCCATTCTATTAAAATATGTGACCACTTGCACTGACATAAAATTTACCAACAATAAGAATGCAGTTTATATATAAAATCTTTCTTTTTTTACTCTTTTCAGATTTATATTTTAATACGGATGACCATAATCTACTTTGAGTGTTTTTTAACTGATTAAAACGAAAATGGACACTATCAACAGTATGATAATAATGGTTATTAATAATAAAGGTAGCATGAGTGACATCAGTGCATGTTGTGGTCTCTTGTTTGCAGAGAGGTCACGTTCTCCAAATATCTTATGGAGTCATTTATGGGTCTATAGCGACCTCTAGTGCCAATATACCGCTTAGCATTTAATTAACACTTGAATAATACAACTTGAATAAAAAAAATACGTCATTCAATATTTTAATTACTTCAATTCATAAAATCTTTTGTTATTTGTCAAAAATGCTGAAAGTGAAGTCAGTTAAAAATTTCACTTCATGCCTACTCTTACGAAAATTAAGCATGGTTTTACTATAGTTAAAAAAAAAAACATGGTTAGTGTAGTAAAACCATGGTTTTGCTGATAGTAATCAATACACCAAAACACCATGGTTACTACACTTTTACCACAATAAAACCATGGTTAATTTTCATAAGGGTACAACTTCAATCATTACGTTTTTCTTTCCAAACTGCTTTAAAGCAACAAACCAGAATAAATATTACACTAATAATGATTTCTATGCCTAAACTTTACATCTCACCTAAAGGGTTATTAGGAACACCATACTAATACTGTGTTTGACCCCTTTTCACATTCAGAGCTGCCTTAATTCTATGTGGCATTGATTCAACAAGGTGCTGAAAGCATTCTTTAGAAATGTTGGCCCATATTGATAGGATAGCATCTTGCAGTTGATGGAGATTTGTGGGATGCACATCCAGGGCACGAAGCTCCCGTTCCACCACATCCCAAAGTTGCTCTATTGGGTTGAGATCTGGTGACTGTGAGAGCCATTTTAGTACAGTGAACTCATTGTCATGTTCAAGAAACCAATTTGCAATGATTCGAGCTTTGTGACTCTTCGCATTATCCTGCTGGAAGTAGCCATCAGAGGATGAGTACACGGTGGTCATAAAGGGATGGACATGGTCAGAAACAATGCTCAGGTAGGCCGTGGCATTTAAATGATGCCCAATTGGCACTAAGGGGCCTAAAGTGTGCCAAGAAAACACCCCCATTACACCATTACACCACAACAACCAGCCTGCACAGTGGTAACAAGGCATGATGGATCCATGTTCTCATTCTGTTTACGCCAAATTCTGACTCTACCATCTGAATGTCTAAACAGAAATCGAGACTCATCAGACCAGGCAACATTTTTTCAGTCTTCAACTGTCCAATTTTGGTGAGCTTGTGCAAATTGTAGCCTCTTTTTCTATTTGTAGTGGAGATGAGTGGTACCCAGTGGGGTCTTCTGCTGTTGTAGCCCATCCGCCTCAAGGTTGTGCGTGTTGTGGCTTCACAAATGCTTTGCTGCATACCTCGGTTGTAACGAGTGGTTATTTCAGTCATGGTTGCTCTTCTATCAGCTTGAATCAGTCGGCCCATTCTCCTCTGACCTCTAGCATCAACAAGGCATTTTGGCCCACAGGACTGCCGCATACTGGATGTTTTTCCCTTTTTACACCATTCTTTGTAAACCCTAGAAGTGGAAGTGCTTGAAAATCCCAGTAACTGAGCAAATTGTGAAATACTCAGACCGGCCCGTCCGGCACCAACAACCATGCCACGCTCAAAATTGCTTAAATTACTTTTCTTTCCCATTCTGACATTCAGTTTGGAGTTCAGGAGTTTGTCTTAACCAGGACCAAACCCCTAAATGCATTGAAGCAGCTTCCATGTGATTGGTTGATTAGATAATTGCATTAATGAGAAATTGAACAGGTGTTCCTAATAATCCTTTAGGGGTGTGTGCGCGCGTGTATATATATATCTATAAACAGTTTATTCATCTGAAATAAAGACAGTCTAAAAAATATGCTTAAAAGCTCTAAAGCAGCTGTGACTTTTATTTTGTACAGGGTCATTTCACATGTATTATACAGTCTTTATTACAAAATTATTTACATAAATCAAATCATATTATTAAATCCACTGTTAATTCCAGGCACAAATTAATAAATGTTGTACAAAGAGCAATCTTCACTCCAGCAAACAGCATGAACAATATCATGTGAACAAAGTCCAGTGGATATTTAATAATTAGTAGTTTTAAGAAATACTGTTAAAGGTGCATCTGTGCGACCAAAACATATAAGCCTATGGTTTCACAATGTTCATCTTTAGTAGAGAAAACTGGGGATATCTTTGGAAATATTTGATGGTTTATAGACATAACATTGATTTCATGCATAGAAAAAATCATTCACATAAAAGTGACCAAATTTTAGAGCTGTAAACAGTATATTCACAGTGTAAAACATTAGAGATACATTAGAGATATATACGGCTTATGAGGTCGAAAAAATGCACTACATTCTCAATGAAACACAAAACTGGTGACTGTGGATTTGAGTCCTGTTTGATTCAACAGAAGGCATTTTTTTATTAAACATAACGTAAATTTATATTAACTTACAAAACAGCTTATCCACATCGAACTCAAAATGAAGGTTCTGAATTGCCAAAATAGCATGTTATCTGTGATGTATATCGTGGGCCAGTAAAAAAATAAGAATTTATAGGCATTAGTATTTTAGTACATTAGTACGGTGAATAGTACACATCTTTATAACCATTTAAATACAAATGCAATAAAATGCTAACAACAAAATGCTACAAAACTGACCTGTTGACCATTTTTATATACGCCCTATCCAAACAACTCGACTCAATATCGTTTCTAGTCGTCCATCACATAGGGCCATCATACATGAAACACGAGTAAAACTAATTTGATTGTTAAACTGTCAATTCACTTGATTCAACCGTACTCGTTTTACACTAAAACATACATGAATATATGCTCTCCACTTAAAACTATAGGTGACAATATTAAAATTAAAACTGAATTCTGCAGATCTTAAAGAAAAAAAATATAACGGTGAGAAAGGAGACCATAATTTCTGATTGAGAAAATAATTTAAGTGCAGAAATAAATTTAAAGTCGACAGATAAACAAAACTCAAGATAAATTAAATCAAACCTGCGTTTTTAATAACACACTACGGCAAGATAAACTGCATCAAACGACTAAATGAACAAATCTTACAATGCACTGATCTGTCAAAATGCAATAGATGAGTTTTTGTCAACTCTTTACGGACAGCAGGATCTACGCCACGACGTTCCCTCTTAGCAATCCAAAAAATGCCATGTTGGCATTATAAGAGCTCAGATTCGAGTTTCACAAGCCACCTTTAGGCCGATATCTTTCTTCACCAAACCAATAAACAACAAAACTGACATACAGATGCCAAATACAAACGCCATATCTTTACTCAAATCTAAATATAAGTATGAAACAAATTTAATTAAATTGTTAATTTTACACAAAATCCTAATTATAAAATCCAACATTTGAACCAAATATTTTGAATGGAACGCAAGAATCTAATATTTCAGAAACGTTCCTAATGTTTGAAACATGCAAGCAGCCAAACAACCAATGCTTTAGTCACTCAAATATGAATTTATTAAAGATTTGACTCAAATATCAAACCTGCCTTCTTTACTGTAATTTAAATAATCAAATCAAATAATTCTCATGAAATGGGCATCTTTTGGTGTGTAGTAGTTAAGATTTTTGCAATCGGGCAGGATTGTATCACAGCAAAGTCGCATCATGCACGTTTTCGCTCGGCTTAAGATAGGTGGAATAAGAACGGCTTCCGTTTCGATGATTAAGCCGTGGACAGGATTATATATGGGCAGTGCCGGACACGTGGACGTGGGTGGAGCTCATCTCACAGAGGCGGGTCTGTCTGCCTATGCATGCGTCTCTCGGCTGCGGCCGCCAGCCTCCTGCGCCGCAGGGTCACCCAGTCGGAGTCTTCATCCTCTATAGAAGGTGGATCCTCGTCGTAATCGGCCGAGGAGGAGAGGTCTCCTTCATCGGGTTTTTTAATTAAATAACGTCTGATGAGTAGAACAAAAGGGACATGAAACATCATTTTTTTTATTTCTGGTCGTGGGGAGCCACAAAACCGCACATCAGACTCACCTGCGTGCTCTTTGGAGTAGCTCTTCTTTTCTCTGCATTAGCATTCTTTGTCTCTCATCCGCAGATTTTGAAAAGCGACTTCCCCGTACCTCGAAGTCTTCGGGCGCAGGAGCGGTGACCTCCGAATTGCTGCTGGAACCGGCTGACTCTTCCGAAGCAGGGTTTACTTGTATGGGTGAGCGCTCCACAGGCTACAAGAGATATCATCGTGAGACTTCAATAAGGCTTTTAGTTTCCGGTTTCACTTTTTGTTCACTCACCTGTGTTGGAAAAGGCACCTGTATCCTTCCCTCCAGTATGTTATCAGTGGTGACCTCCACAGAGCGTGTGAGCTGTAAGTCCTGCAGGATCAGGTGATAAGGGACCTGTGGAAACATCTCCTGGATCTGATGGGCCTACGGAAGACACAGAAAACCAGATTGAATCTTGTGGCGATCAGACTGGGATGATAGTAAACATGCCGAGTGTAGCCTGACGGACTCACCATGGCGTTGAGCTGCGAGTTGTTAGCGTGTGCGATGCCCAGGATGTTAGTGGTGTGCATGACCTCCACAGAGAAACTGGGCAGCCAGCTGGCAATGCGGGACCCTGCAAGTAAATATGTAGATATGAGAATACTCTGTTGTGTAAATGTGGGTTGTGGTTGTGATGATCATTTTTGAATCTCACCATCAAAGTGAAAGAAGTGATTGTGTTGGTTGAGGTGTTGTCTAGCGTCTGCTCCCGGCCCAGCGGCCACGGTTTCATCCAGCGGCCCTCTTTGGCCCTCCTGTCGCTCTCTGCCACCTTCGTTGATGTTTAGTGACATACGACACGTGGGACAGGAAGTATCTTGTTCTAGCCAGGAGCGCAGACAGGAACTGGAAATGAAAATATGGAGGAATCAGATTTATGGTACAACTCGTTTTGATCACATTTGGCGAGTTACAAGAGTGTTATTTAAGGATTGAACAAAGATCCTGGCAGGGACATTGAAGGGCATTAGATAACTATAGTACTGTGAGTGGCTGTAGTTTTTGTTTACTTGTGAAACAGGTGTCCACATGGCAGCTTGCGTGCTGTAGTCATTGAATCCCAGCAGATGGCACAGTCGTCATTATTAGCCACAAGCTCATCGGGTGTCGCCACAGCAAACCTGTACACAAAGTAAATGATCAGTACATAATGAATCATGAAAATAAATCCAGAATTGTGCAAAGACTCGGTTTGCTTGTTTGGTCCGCATCCGAGTTGATTCTCACCTACCCAAAGGAACCGCACAAGTAAGCTATCGAACCCTGGTACGATACGATCTGACTAAACAAGGCAGGTGAGAAAGCACCCTTAAACACTTCCATCGTTTATTAGCATGTGTACAATGCAAGCGGCTCCTCACCTGGACTCCATGTTATCAATAACACGCAAATAGTTTTTATGCCTGCGGATTCTCCTCTGGACCTCGTGAAAGAGATACCGCAACTGCATGAAGATCACCAGACTGGCCATGGACAACCAGATGTTACCAAAGAGCTGAAACAAGAACACAAAATAATGCAGATACGCTAACCATTCAAATGAGAAGCAAAAGTTTCCTTTTGTGTTCCACAATACTTTTTATGAGATATACGAGTTTAGTATTTCTCTCACCAGCATGTGGATGTGATGCATCAGGTCCAGGCAGAGAATGACCAACTCCAAGATGAAGTCTGTGTAGTAGATATTTGAGCTCTTATTCTCCCAGGTGCCCTCATGGTTTAAGTCCCACAGGTGAATGGAGTACCTGTAATGAAAGATCATCACCTTTAGATTCATGTATCTGATCTCCTACGCTGGGCAATGATAGAACAAGAAACCCAACACACCGTATGATAACGTGTCCCGTGCGTACCGTCACCAACATACACTGCAAAGAAAGGTTTGTGGTTAGGGATGTTGCATCAATGGTTTATAGGCTCTGGTCTTTATATTTTATATAAACAGCAAGAAAATAGATGTTTTTTACCTCAGCCGTCATAAAAGCAACCGTGTGTGCGCTGTGAAGATGGCCGACGATTACACAGAGCACTGCTAGACCTCCACAGCATGCGAGAATTGACACCAGAAGAGTCAGGACGCGAACGTGACTGCTCATCGGAGTGGTGGGAGAAAATGAGAGCTGACAGAAAGAAATCAATAAGAAAGAGATTCAAATTGGAATGAAGGGAATGTAACACGACATCTTAATCATGTACATCTCTACAAATATATTACAGGGTAATACCCATATATATTAGATGATAAATATTTCAACTATTTTGTAATGATGTGTAAATGATGTCATCTAAAATAAATAAATAAATATTAATAGTTATCCCATGTTTATGTGGTTAGTAAGTTTGCTTACATATTCAAAGCGGTCTTTACAGAGCTGCACCATCAGATGGAGGAAGATGAGCATAGAGAACCACAGACACCAGAGCACCACTTCCTCCACCCGCTGCACATTCAGGACACCAAAGATGAAGATGAACTTGTAGAAGATGAAGTTCCAGAATTTGTCTTTCAGATGCTGGAGGGAAACATGGAAATCATTACATCAATTTGCGACATTAAGTGTCAGTTTCCCAGACTGGGTTAAGGTTAAGCCAGGAGTGGGCCTTGGTTATGAGTAGTTTTTACAAACACATCTTACAAAAAAAACATTACTGGTGTGCATCTTTAGACAAAATAATAGCTGTGAGATATTTTAAGATAGTCAGGTTATAACAACATTTGTTTTAAAGGTGCCAAAGAATGCACTGTAATAATCTGTTAAATTGTTCTCTGATATTTACATAAAAGCTATGTGGCTTTATAAAGTGCAAAAAATATCCCAAAAAGTTTTTACATGTCCATTTACAACCCAAAGATTTGTCCTCTAGAATGAAATTGTCTATTTTTGCCCTTTTGGGAAGAATCATGAATAATAATGTTGAGCTCTGCTCTGAGGCTCATGCCAGTAGCTCACATTAGTAAACAGTAGGGCTGTGAATCTTTGGGTAGACAGCGAATCGATTCGATTCACGATTCAAAGGTTTCCGATTCGATTCAAAAACGATTTTTGCTAACCAGAACGATTCAATTCGATTCGATTAACAATAAAATTTGATTTGATTCGAATATTAACGATTCTGTTCTATAAATTAGTATACATCTGCATCTGAGCAAATAAAAGAAATATTTGGGAAATTCATGACCATTTAATAGATTTTCATTAACTAGATTCAGGACTTTAGTTTAATAGCTTAACTTCTTAGGACTCAAAATACATTAAAGCAAGTAAACCAAGAAAAATAATACTACTTCTACATATTCAATGCACCATAAACGTTTATTGTAAACATTGCATACATTTCCTGAAAATTTAGGAAATACAGCAAAGTGTGTAAATACAGCAAAGTGTGTAAAGGAGTAGCACTTCTCACGTCTGACCCTAAAATACTAGCTGCTTTAAGTGCAGGTATGTCTATCTTAATGGCATGGCATCTGCGGAGATGGTTGCTAATAAGGTTCGTTGTATTTCCAATGTATTTTAACTCAGATTTACAATGTCTGCAAACTGCAACGGACTTCGGACAGTCTTTCAATTTACTTCGTGAAAACTGAAGTAATCCCAAACCTTTGATCTCATGTTGGCTGGTGCGTTGTTCTCCTTCGTGTCCCTCCATTTGTGCACTGTCTGCTGTGTTTATTCAAATGACAGCAAACAGGCGCGCCGCAAATTGAAGAGTAGTGACGTAATCCACTGCTCATTTTACGTCGCAGATGTAACTAATTAAAAATTTATTTATATATTTTTTATTATCCATCATATTCGTTATATAATCACGATTCATTCGATTGTTAAATATAAAATCGAAACAAACGATTCACGATTCAAAAATCAAGGTTTCAAGATCGATGCATATGCATCGGCAGGATTTGTAATCGATGCATCGAGAAAACGAATGAATCGTTACACCCCTAGTAAACAGATCTTATGTTTGAGCCTGTATCAGACAAAAATACAGATTTTGAGGAACAACAAATAGTTTGGAGATCGTAAATGGACATTTCAGAGTGGTAAGTTTGTATTTTTTCAGTATGGACCTGCAAAACGTAACTGTAACATCAATAGTAGAACTTTAACGTAAACACTAGCATACAGCGCTAACTTAACAGAAACAACTTAGTTTTTAGCATTTTAACTAGAGGTCGACCAATATGGGGTTCTATTTACGGCCGATTCTGATATTAAGAAAACAGTATGGCTGATATGAGGCTGATATAACACAAATGACAAAAAACATTTGTTATGCATAACATTTATAAATATACCCTTTTAAAGTACATTTACGAGACATAAATAATGTGGATCTGAAATCTCACGGTAGGGCACAGCGGTGCACAACGCCTTTTGACTTCAGCTCTGTCATTCAAAAAATATTTAACCCTTGTGCATTATTCCAATTTACTACCCTTTTGTGTTGTTAGTGTCAAAAAATGCCACTAAATTAAACTGCTGTAAAATGTAGGGGTGCACCGAAATTTCAGGCGCCGAAAATTTCGGCCGAAAATGCCATTATCGGTTTCGGGCCGAAATAAAAAATCCAGCCGAAAATATAAACCGAAAATGAATGTCAACCGCGCCCTCCCATCTGTGCGCTAGCGCTTGGGTTTCACTCACGGTGATCAGTCGTCTCCCACCCCTCCCCTTCGTGCTCAAGCAGGTTTCACTCAGGGTCGAGCTGTTTGCACGCGTCTGCAAAGATTAAGCAAGATAAAGTCTTGATGTGTAAACTTTAGAGAGAGTCGCGCTAATGTGTCTCATACTGTAATCCATTAACATATATTTGGCGAATAAAGCAATGAAACACAACGTAACGTTTTTATGTGGAGCGACTGTTGCGCTGTTTGGGATTCACCCTCGGTCTCTGTATGTGCATGCGTTTAAGTGCCCTCGGTAGTGCACATAAGAGAGAAACGCGTTTAAAAAAAAACAAGCAAACATAAAATCTCGCTGTTATTGACAGGGCACATATAAACAAAATTCTCTCCACAGTATTCTTTTTCTAATAAAAACATTTGTTTATGTCTTAAGTGTATGTATAGATTACAGTCAGATTAACCTACTTAAATCTGTGTCATTAATGTTAATCAAACAACCCATGACAAAGAGACAAATAGCTCTAAAAAATAATTATATATTTAATTGATTGTGTTATGATTCATTTAATTTGATTTCTGTACCTAATGCTAATTTCAGACCTTATTAATGTACAACTTTGTTCTCTTTTATAAATGTTTGCAATTTCTTTATTGTTTACTAGATTTTTCCCACCTGCTTTTTGCTGATCCGAAAAATAATCTGATCTGTGCCTCAAAAACTGTAATGTGATCCGAACTGTTAGTTTTTTTATTCGTCACACACCCCTAGTAAAGTTAGTACACAGTGATGGCCATAAATGCAATTGTACTAATAATTGGCATAATAATTTATTTCGGTATTTCGGTTTCGGTTTTTCGGCCTTGGCTTCCTTTTTTCGGTTTCGGCCAAGAATTTTCATTTCGGTGCATCACTAGTAAAATGTATAAGATTAATTTTTTTTTTTTGCATAAATCTGTTAATCAACCTCAGTACTGATCAAAACTACCAAATGTTTACAAAAATTTTAATGATTTTAACTCTTTAATTGCTAGGTTCATAAGTGATGTCACTGATTTTGGAAAACACACACAAAATGACTTATTTTCAATTTAAAAAGTGATTGTGGACTGGATTTTTTTCACCTTTTCACAGTCTTGGGCGTGTATAGATTAGTAAAAACATTGGCTTTGATGCATTATTAGTTTTTGTGTAGCAACAGTTTTTATTTTTCTTCTTCATTTATGGTTTGTGGCCATTTTTGCCCCATTGACTTCCATTATAACAATGTTTTTATTGCAGAGCCATGTCAAATTAGTCATTTTTACTGTCGATCAACATGTGTCACCATTAACCCTTTAGTGGGACTTTGCAAAAACAGAGCTTAATTTCTAGCTTATACATTGAGTTATATTGAGTTAAAAAGGGCCAAAAATGGCCCCAACAACACATAAGGGTTAAGTTAGATTAATCATTTATTTACACAATCAACACACACATCTCTGCTACAAATGAACATTTAAAGTTCGTTTGTAGGACCTACCGTTATCGTACAATTACACTGAAAGTGACAGGAGTGCAACTAACCCCGCTGTGTAAACATGTTTTCAATCCCAGCTATCAGTTACTAGAAGTTGCTGACATGTTTAATAGTGTTATGTTTTAGGTAACAAGGCAATGTTGGATTTGGTGACTTGGACACACAACTCAGAAATCGAAAAAAAAAACATAAGACGAAATTTACTTTTATGCCTCCAAAACACTCTTTGTTCAATATCTTAACCAAAACACACCTAAACTTTTAACAAATTCACAGGAGATCTTCTGACAGTAAGAAAAAAATACCAATAGCACAAATTGCTCAGTCCTGTAAAAATATGTAAAGTAGCTGCGTTACAATTAACCCCATGTTAGTTTGTGCCCCGCACACCCCTACTGTTTGAATAAGTGTGTTAAATTAGTGTGATGATGTGTGTGACAACATAACGTCATGTTAAAAAGTGAAAAATGATTGGTCATTTTACTGTCTGTCAGACTTTGACTTTACATTGAGTGTCTTTTTATTACAAACATCAAATTTAAGTAATGGAGAAATGTACTGGCCGATTAAAAAGATTTATCAGCCGATGACGATAATAAAATATATTGTCTCTGACATATATTGTATACATATACAACTTTGTATTAATTTAATGTCTAATTTAATGTTGGGGCGTACATCAGAGTCTGTGTTATGTTGAGATTGGTCTGTTTTCCAGCGGTCTTTTGCATGGACGAGGTTTAAATGAGGAGGAAACAATCACGTTTGAGGCTCACGTGATGTCAATACCATGTACAGAGCTCTTATTACTCATCAATGCCTAGGAAAATACATTTTTTTAATTCTATGGCACCTTTAAACAAAATGTAGTAACATGCTCTGCCTATAATTTTTCCTTTTGGCTGATTTATAAAGCCCTACACCTACATACGGACAACATTATTAATTCAACTGTAAAGCGACAAGTAAATCTTTTTATATATCACAATGTTTTGTAAGAACTAGGGTTGCAAAATTCTCAGAATTTTCCAGACTGGAAACTTTCCATGAGAGTTAATAGGAAAATATGGAAATGAATGTAAAATAAACTGGAAAATTGCAAAGTTGCCCGTAACAGGGCACTTAAATGTACTTTAAAAAAATCTTGCAGCTTCATTTTGTTTCATTTTCCAGGCCTTGACTACCACAGAAGCCAAACTTTGTGCATTTGAGCCCAAGGACTCCATCAAGTCAATTAAGTTTGGATGATAAAACTTGGATACATTTACTTGATCTATGGTATTTTAGTTTAACTAGCAAATACAAAATTTGCTTATTGAGTAGCTAGCTAACCAGTAAATCAGACATCTAATGTAAGATAGCATTATTTCATTTAAACTTATGAGGCGAGCTATCATGTAGCTATAGCTCAAGCTGTGATGCACTTTCTTCTACATTTTGCTAGACATTTTCTGTTATCATACAGAATTACTGTACCACCCAAAAGTTTGGACACATGACTATTTTTAATGTTTTAAAAAAAAGTCTCATATGCTCATCAAGCCTGCATGCATGTCTGCTTATAACCAAACAAAATCTTCATTTATGTTTGTATATGATAAAGTTTATATAAATTTCCAAAGAACACATCTACAAGAAAACAATTTTTGGAATATTGTGGAACATTTAGGAATGGTTTCCCAGACAGGGATTAGACTAGTCGTAGACTAAAATAAATGTAAGAGCTGTCCAAACTGAAAACCACTTGCATGACATATCTTAAAATAAATCAGTGTCCTTTGTTTTACCTCTAAATGCACACCAGTATTGTATTTAGTGAGGCATGTTTGTCAAACTAGTTATATTTCCCAATTAAACTATGTTCTAGTCCTGGCTTAAAGGTGCAGTAATGTTCGAGTATCAGACACAGTCGATCAATTTAAATCTAAACTTAAGACATTCTTCTTTAACAAAGCATTCACATAGAATGTCCAGTAAATGTACTTTTTTTGTATGTGCAGTAGTTATTTTGTCTAGAACAAAGCACTCACATACCTCATATGGGTAATATACTATTGCCGCAATAGTTAGCCTGTCTGGAACAGAGCTGACTTAAACCACTATAATGTATGACACTTGCATTACATGCCAACGGCCCCTACGCTAATAGAACTCTGTTTTTGTCTCCCTGTCTCGTCCTCGACCCCGAAGACAATGAGACAAACAGACCCAGTTCCTGTTGCTGTGAAGGTCATCGCACCACTGATCTACTCGCTGTCCTTCAACGTGATGCCCAGCCGATGCGCGACCAATGACCACCAGCTGAACCAGTTTAATCCGCTTACCCGCTTCCTATCCCTACCGTATCTATATATCTATCTATCTATCTATCTATCTATCTATCTATATTAATTTCTCCCAAGGGTTTTTGTCCTTCTAGGAGTTTTTCCCACCGGGTTTTCTCCTAGGGGGGTTTTTTAGTCCCAGGGAGATACAGCCAACTTTGGCTTAACTTCGCACTTTACTGTATACGTGACATTATTAATACGCTTGCTTGTATGGTTTAACCTTAGCCGCTATATTCTACTTCTTATATTATCTATTGATTTTCTGTGTTCTCCTCTACATCTACTCATGTAAAGCTGCTTTGCAACAATTAACAATTGTGAAAAGCGCAATATAAATAAAATTGAATTGAATTTTTATAAAGACCTTTCATAATGAACCGTTATGTTTTTATTATCCTTAGAATGAGACATTTTCATCTACATACACCGAGGGTCTCCTTTCAAGGAAGTCGCCATTTTGTGCCGCCATGTTTCTACAGAAGCCCTTAACGGACAAACTTTTTTACTAAGTTGTCTCCGATGATGACATGTTTGTCCTGTGGCAGCTACCGTAGCATCTCTATTAGGGGTGGCACGGTTCACAAAACCCTCGGTTCGGTTCGTATCCCGGTTCTATGGTCACGGTTCACGGTTCAGTACGGTTCTTGTTGTTATTTTTTCTTTAAATTTTTAACACTCCAGAAATGTATTATCTTATTAATTTATTAATTATCCATAATTTAGGATACAGTATTAAAAAAAGTTATATCATGTAATCATGCACAAACTGAATTTGACTTTAAGCACATTAGACCATCTCTGAGGAAAGCCAGGTGAGATTTTGATAGAGCAAGAGGGAAGACATTGATGATTTCAACATGCTTTTCATTTATTTGGCAAAAAAGAGAATGTGTATTGCCATCTACATAAACTTTATGTGCATTTTTAGCACACAAAGATAACTTGCATTTATTAAAATGCCAACTTCAGTGTAGCTCTTAGATTTATCACTGAGAGGCTGCTTTAATACTGAGAGTTTATGTGGACGAGAGAGAAACATAACCTTTGCACCTGTAATATTAAAATCTCTTTAAGTCTCTTTTGTCCACTTTTGACCACTTCTGTCCTGATTACTTTGAGGGGAAATTTCTGAAATAAGATCGCGCAACTTTCACACGCTAGCAAAATGAAACTACGCGGAAATCAGCCGCTTTAATTTTATCAATGAAAGGCTAAAAATAGCGCTGAATATGAAAAGACGTAAAACATTGTTGTCAGTACCTCAGATTAGATAAATGGTCGGAGAGAAGGCGATCTCCTGTGGCTGTTGGAGCATATTCAACCCATAGACTGCAGTTGTATCTATTGTTTTATTTCCGCTGTCATCATTAGTAACATGAAATAAAAATATGTTTCCACACACCAAACTTATACGACGCTGGCGCATCCTCCAACTGCGGGCAGACTTCATTTTCTCTCCCACTTGCCATTTCTACACGTAACATAACCTGCAGTTACTTATACTCCAAACCAGTCACCTCTTCTTTCACGCGAAAGGGAAACACGCTATCTGAGGTCACATACAGGGCATGAGACTACATTGCGCATGCCATGAACCGTTGAACCGTGCGGTACACACGCGCTCCGAACCGAGACAAGCGAACCGAACGGTTCGGATTTTTTTCATGGACCGTGCCACCCCTAATCTCTATGCGTTTCAAAGCAAGGGGTGAGCAGTGAACTGAGCCATTGGTTGTAATTTGCAACCTCACCACCAGATGCCGCTAAAATGTACACACTGCACCTTTAAGCTAATCCCTGTCCGGGACACCACCAACTAAAAACATTAATTGTGTGCATTTTGAGGCAAAACAAAGGGCACCATTGTATTTAAAGATATGTCAGTGCAAGTTTTTTTTTAGTTTGGACAGTTCTTACATTTATTTTAGTCTAATCCCTGTCCGAGAAACCGCCCAATTGTGGAACACTCAGTAACAAATAATCTGTGACATGTGTTCATAAATTAATCCTACCTGTTTCTCGCTGACCCTCAGTGGCCCAAAAACAATCCGTTGGATCACTTTAGCTATTAACATGAGGATGCAGCATGCAGTGTTCACCATCACCTGTAAGACAATGACAACAAACAATCAAATCCAAAACATGACTTTCACTCGCACCTTAATTCATAGATAAATTTAAATAAGTGATATAAACCGATATATAGAGCCGATGTATCTTTATAATCGACAACTAAAACTTTTTTCATCAAACAATTATTTGTTCATCACCGGAACTAAATTTGTGTTATATCGGCCTCAATACTTTCTCAACATCTCTGTCGACCACTAAATGAAAAAGCCTCACATACCCAGACAAACAGAGTGTCTGTGATGAGATAAAGTAACACACTGGTGACCAGGTTTCCAAGGTTTTCCAGATGATCCAGCTTGATCTCCTCATTGGATTCAGTGTGTGCGTCTTCTGTCAGGGGAGTGGAGAACTCTGGGTCTCTGACTGTGCTGTAGGCACTTAAGATGGACCCAGCAAGCAGAACCGAGCTCAGGGCTGTGTATGTCTGTAAACTGGGCCAAGGGAACCGCTCCAAAAACAGCAACGGCATCCTGCCTGCTTCTCAGGTTATGTGTCCAAATGAGTAACAAATCCTTTTCCAGAGGTTCAGTACACCAGTTTCTCAGCTTAAAGGTCCAAATGAAAAGTACTTAACATTCAAGATATATCTCAGGATTAAAAATAGGAGAGGGAAATATTAGATATTTTCCCGAAAATATGATTTAAATGTCAGAAGGTATTAAATGTCACAACAGATCTGTTATGTCTACGTGTCCTATTTGATCCCCAACGTGCATGAACACTGTAAATGAGCACAGAAATTAAATATAGATATATGTTATCTGTTCACTGTCATGACACTGTCACGATGTTAAATGTTTATGATTAATAAATTAACGTTTCTTTTTCGTAACCTATGTTTACAGCATTAGCATAACAGCTAATCTGTTTGAGCAACGCAACGGAAATCCGGATGAAAACACGATATAGCTTAATACATTCCTTAGAGAGAGATTATATCCGCATCTTGATACTCGACGAACAGTCTGACATGTGCAGATCTTAAATAAAACTGTTTAATAACATGTTTACTCCTGTATCTCTTGATGTTTCTGGCAGTTTCGATCCCTCATACCTGTTTCCGGCGATGCTGACGTCATTGCGTGCAAACTTCCGGCGGGCCTGTCGTGCCTTCTTACATAAACATGAAAGGGTGGTTTCTCGGACAGGGATCATCTTAAACCAGGACTAGGCCTTAGTTTAATTAGGAAATATAACTAGTTCTAACAAACATGCCTTGCTAAAAACATTACTGGCGTGCATTTTGAGGCAAAACAAAGGGCACTGATGTATTTTAAGATATGTCAGTTGTTTTCATTTTGAACAGCTCTTACATTTATTTTAGTCTAGGACTAATCCCTGTCCGGGAACTGCCCAGAAATATTAAAATAGATTAGTCTGAACCCTTAACCCACAATAATGGTTTTAAATGTACTTGAAGCCAATAAGGAAGTGATTTAAACTGCAATTCATCGTCTGGCCGCTAGAGGCAGGCTCCAAAAGGGGGTCAATTCCCATAGACCTCTATGTTAAAAATGCCCAACTTTACAGTAGAAAATAATATGTTTACAGCCTGGTACAAAAAGTGTTTTTGGTCTTTATAGCTAATTTGCCCTTCATGACAACTGTGAGGGGTGTGATTTCTTTTCTAACTCATCCGTTTAAGTTATATTAAGCCTTAAAGTTCTGCATAATTAAGGGCGTGGCCACTTGAGTGATGGTTGAACAGCCACTGCTGTTACTGAGGCGACCTAGGCGGGCGTGGTTTCAGCAACCAGTCACCTCAGCTTCACCAACGTCCCGCCTCTTTACCCATGTTCGGATATCCGTGACTGATGCGCGGAGACCATAGGGGCGGAGACGCGCGGCCAAGATGGCGACGGAAGACACCGCCTACTTTAAGCTTCAAAAACCATCTTCAGAAACCTATGGGTGACGTCACGGACATTACGTCTATCTTTTTTACACTCTATGACTTGAACACAAGTTTTACAAATTTTGTATTATAAATTATGAAAATTTGGAATTTAAATATATATATATATATATACATATATATATATATATTCAAATATTCACCAATGAAGATTTAAAATACGATTTATATGCACAATATATGCAAAAAATATTTTAATGTGTTTTTTCATACCTTGAACAGTTTTATTTACATCAAAAATACAAATTAATCATGTGAAATTTAAATAAAGTTCCATTTGAAGGAAAATATCACACAAAATATCCAATTTCTTCTATTAAGTAAAAATTCATAAATACAAAGTCATTTTAAAAAACGACCAGGCAATGAAAATTATGAGAATATAATCTATTGAGATGTTAAACAGGTATCACAGTTCATTAAAGTGAGATTCAGCAGATTGAAACATTGGGTGTGCATTATATGCTACATGCTGGTGTAGTTTTCTTTATCATTTATTCTAAACTGCTTTATCATAAATTGCAAGAATTTTAATTACATTAAAACTCCAAATTAAGACAACTGAAACATTTTAATAGGATCACTGAAAGGCAAGTGAGGTTTTAAGGCACTTACTGAAAAAAAATTATGGCTGGTCAACATTTTACATTCACATTTGATATGACCAGTATTTATGCACTCTTTTCTATGGAAACTTTTTACATGGTATCGTTAATTAAAAAAAAAACACTTTCTTCAGATGCAGTAAATAGTACGAGGATGTTGTTACAACAATGAGTCCACATTTTTTATTTGCAGTACTTGTAAGTCATATGCATAATTTCCATTCACTTTTCCTTTTCGTTCATGAGAGTAGAGCTACGGCATGCTGCTGGCATTCCCTGAATCTGGAGTGTCGAACAAATCTCTGACGATAATCTCACTTACTGCAAAAAGAAACAAAAATATAAAAAGTCTTTCTGATAAATCTCTGAATGCATTAAAAACCAGCTATTAATATCTTTGCATTATGGCATTTTTAATGAAAAAATCATATTTCACAATGTGCACAATAGCATTCAAAATAATAGGAATATATAATACTACAGTGATTTGACCTATCAAAAAGCAAGAAACCTCTATAGTCCCTGAAAAATGGATCAAAGCAATGTTAAGTTTTTGTCCATGTAGTTTATTAATCCATCTGAGGGCAGCATTATACAGTTTATCTTATAATAATTGATGTTCCTGTGCATTGCTTCAACTTAAAGCATGTTTGAGCTTTTGCACAGAATCACTTTTTACACCTAACACCTTACATGGTTGGTGTTAAACCACAAAGACTAAAACTGAGTTACTACTATTACTGTGTAGTTATACATTGTATTGCTTTCAAGGTTTAAATTTAAACCAACACCAATAAAAAGGTAAACATCCTAAGCCAATGCCTATCGAACAAATCTATTAAATGGGTCATATTAAAATAATTTGGTGTGCCCGGAGTGCGTATGTGAAGTTTTAACTCAAAATACGCCACAGATAATTTATTATAACGTGTTAAAATGGCCACTTTGTAGGTGCGAGCAAAAATTTGTGTTTTTTGGGTGTGTCCTTTGAAATGCAAATGAGCTGATGAAATGCAAACACTGATCGCAATGATGGTGGTTTGTTGAATAATTAATGTGCTGTCAATAACTTTTATCTCTCTTTCTTTCTGCACTAAATGTCAGTGCCGTGGTTGGATAGTGCAGATTAAGGGATGGTATTATTGTAATAAGACTACATCACACAACAGGTGGAATCTGAATGAACTATTTTTCAGAGAATGGTTTACCAAAACTAAGTTACTGGGTTGACCTTTTTCACATTTTCTAGATTGATAAGCACAGGGGACCCAATTATATCACTTGAAAAAAGGAAAATGTCAGATTTAAATATGTCCCCTTTAATACAGTTTAAATTTACAATATGAAATGCATCACTGAATTCATGAGCATACAGACTGTGGGCTTTAAATATTTGGACAAGAATCTGTTTGAGCGTATATGAAAGACAACACGTAGATTCTGGGAATGAATGTACATGATAGCGGACAACAGCACTCACTCAACAGGGGTATTGGAGCCCACTCCACCTGTCCTCTCCAACACATAGACACGATGACAGCAGGACCGGTACACAAAAATACACAAATTCTATGCTAACACAAAAGTGACTTAAACTGCAGTTCATCAACTGACCCCTAGGAGTCCAAAAGAGAGTCACTCAATTCCTATAGACCCCCATGTTAAAAAGGCCAACTTTACAGCAGAAAATGATAAGCCTGGTACAAAAAAGTGATTTTGGTCTATATAGCTACATTTTTGGTGAGAGGTTTTTTTTTTTTTTAACAAATTGGTTTAAATTATATTAAAGCGACACCATGTGATTTTTCAACCTTCATAATACATTTTTTAAGACCCTTGTGATATACATCGACTTTAAATAGGTTGAATGACATGTCAACCATAGCCTGACGGGGTCTGTATCACTTTTACTCGTACTTTAAAACTTAGGGTTTTGGGTAGTAACCAGAGCACAAAAAAAACTGAAAAAATTCGATTGCTTACGGCATACGTCACTTCCTCCACACTATTTTTTAACGTAAATTTTGCTGGAGGCTTATTAAGGAGTGTAGAGAGCATATTCTATTATGTGACTCTATGGCACTGTGTTAGTGTCACGGACCTATGACACGGGCGACCCGGGTTTAATTCTCCTTTAAGGCAATTTTTTATATAAACTCACGATCTTGCTTCATACATAAATGCGATCTTCTTTATAAATGACGGCGATTATCTTGCATATAGTTCCCTGTATTTAGATGCTGCATTCACGTGTTCACATATTTACCTTTCTTTTACTGTCTATGGTATTTACATTACAATCCAGTATGCTATAGCAGTCAAACTTGCTCAAACTCACACAAAACCAAACCCAATTCATTCACCAATCAGATCCGAGCGTTTCTCTCTTCTCTCTTCCTCATTTGCTGCGTTCCGCTGTCACTCGCGTGACGTATTACAAAGCGGCAGACCTAAACACATCGGTTTACTTGGATTTGGAGCGACAATTTTCACACAAAAGCGAGGAAAAACGAGCGCCATTGGGGAAAATCCTGGTGGCGAGGGAGAGAGGGACGATGCAACATTTGTTTTCGAAAAAGGCAAGGAAATACTTCTGGTTATTCCTCAATTGAAAGGCTGCAGCCTCCGGAGGTCAAATATGCAGGCTGCATATGTCATCAAGCCTGGTTTTTAAGGTAAACTGAGCATTACATTTGCAAGTCATAAGGATACTGCAACAATTTACAATTAACTAAGTATAATAGTCAACTTTATAATTGTTAATATTCTGAAATAAGACGGTCTTGATGACGTATGCAGCTTAGAAATACGACATCCGGAGCTGCAACCTTCAGATTGAGAAATGGCTTCTGCCACGAGTTCCTCATCAGCAAGTTGTAACATGACTGCGTTTCTCCCTGATGCCTCAAAATGTTGATCGTTTAGCGTTTAGTTTTTAAAGGTTTAGTTTTAAGTTTTAAGGTTGGCCAGTTCTTTTCCTTCGCGACAGTGCTGCGGCGCTTGTGGCCTATAGGGGCGCTAGGCATGAAAAATACATGTCTAGCGCCCCCTAGTGGCCAAAAAGTTCTGCGGTGTTTCTTTAAGCTTTAAAGTTCTGCATAATTAGGGGTGTGGTCACGACTTGAGTGATGGGTGAACTGACACTACTGTCGAGCTAGGTGGGTGTGGTTTCAGCAACCAGCTACCTCAGCTTCACCCACGTTCCTCCTCTTAACCTCTTTGGTTATCCGTGAGTGATGTGCGATGGCGCTCCGCCAAAATGGCAACTATTGGCTTCAAAAAAGCTCTTCACAAACCTATGGGTGACATCACAGACACTACATCCATATTTTTTACAGTCTACGGTGAGAACGCAATTTAAAAAAAAAGCGCTGATGGGTTGGAAAAAACAAGAGCAAAAATCTCCATTTCCATAATGACGCAATTCAAGACATGCTTTTTGGGCGTTAAATAATGGCACAAATTCTGGTAAATTGATGAGCACAAATGTTAGTAAATCACATTGCGTGATTCATTTAAATACTCTACTCCCAAAAATTTTGCTTTGGAAAGGAAAACTACAAATGCATATGCAAAAAACCAACTATGTCCAACCCTTTTCAGCGCTAATTTTTCATTGCGTCTTAGAAAATCCTGACTGTAGTTTTTAAAAGGCAAAAGAGGCATTTGCATTGGTGCAAACTGTTAGTAAATCTGGTCTTTAGATTCTTAGATTTTATTCTTTAATTTTATGATCATGTGTCTTGACGTTGAATTTAAACTTGAGCTTTCATTTATCAAGAAAAATTTAAAATGAAAAAATAAATAAAAATAAATAAAAGCTCTTTCAGATTCTGTATATTTATATCATAACCTTTTTATTTAACTATTTTATTTTAAAACATTTTATTTTTAAATTACATTTTTTTTAAATACATTTTAAGATAAAATTAAATATCCATATAGTAAAGAAGTCAATGTACCTAAGATGAATCGCTTAGTTGTTTTACTTTTTAAGTCTCTTTGGATAGAAGCGTCTACTAAATGCATAAGTGTAATGTGATGTATCTCATATTCAGCTATTAAAAAAATAGATATAATAGCTAACAAAAATGTAGAAGCTCTGTTCTAAATGTTTTTAAGGAACACATTGAAGGGGCACCTTCATGAGCAAAGGTCAAGTTCAGTCAAGGCCATATGATATACATCTTCTTCAAGACCGTCACAATACAGCTGTGTAACACTAGCGGAGGATTTGACTCTACGGTATATTTAGCTCTTTCTGTGACACTCCATTCAATGCCAGTATCCTCTTTCTCACTGCACTGCGGGACTGGAGACTAAAATTAGGTTCAAACTAAACAGGCGTCCAGACACGCGGGGTGGCAGCTGCTAGTTTTTCTTGGGAGTAAACAAAAAGTCTGGCTGGCATATGGCGCAAAGCAAGCAAACGTTTTGTTAATGCGGTCTGGGGTAAGATACTGACCCAGTATGAGATGCAAACAAAAATGTGTATTACTTGTAAACAGATAATGAACAAGCACAACCACTGTTAGACTTTACATTGATGTGAAAATGTTAATTACATTTTTATACATTTTATTACATTTTACACGCTTGTGAACTTAATACAGGTTTAAAAAGTAATGCGTTAGGAACAAAACAAATAAATCTGCATCCCACAGACAAATAATTCATGAAATTTCCCAGCTACAGACGGTTTCATCGGACGCACGTGATACACGTCTGGATCCGAACTTTACTTCCGGTTTCGTTTTTTTAATGGTCTGACTAGTTGCTAAACTGATCTCTTGAACAAATGCCTTGTCGAAAATAACAAATGTTTTGGTTTCCTAGGTAATCTATGTGTTGTTTTTTTTGCTTGTTATATAAATAAACTACGTTAAAATAACTTTGTTGTTATTTATTCTTAGCGGAGTTTACCGGAAAATACGTGCGGACCGCGACAGCCGCTTGTTTATGTTGTTACTGCTGAAACGGTCTATATTAACTTCCTACTTGTCATGAAACTGTATTTTGATGGTTAAAGGTACAATATGTACGATTTTTTGCATTAAAATGAAAAATTACTTTACGTAAGGTTACTGGACAACTGGACTCGACAAAGCCGAACTGCACTTGGCATTTGGAGAGTGTTCGTTTTGGACCCTGCTTCTACTACTGGATATAACGTAACACAAACAAGGTTGGTAAATTGTTTCGTCATCTGGTTAACACATTCAAGTCTTGCCTTGCCCTATATGACCTGAAAGTGCACATCTGTAACATGATTTTGACAATTGTTTATGGTAATCTTAACTTGTTTTAAATCTGTAACATTCCCTCAAAAGTTTTGTTTAGAAACTTACCATCATCAAGAGTGATATCCTGTAGTCCAATAGTCTGAAAGGTCAGCTCTTTATCCTCCGGCTCCTGTTTAATGTTTAGGCTCTCTTCACCTTGTGAAGATGTGTAATCAAATGTGGACACACTTTTACCACCTGCCTTAAGTGATGTGGGGACTTTGTGGGGATCAGGGTCCATCAAGCTTTCCTTGATAGAAGTCGAGTTAGAAGGCACTTTAGCAAGAGAAACAGACAACATCTCGGAAGAGGAGGACTCTGGGAATTGCATCGAATCAAAAGAGGGCAGATCAGACCCATGGACACTTGGGTTAGTTATCAGAGACTGGCTGGGTCCAAAGTTGTGGAGATTACGGCTGTGTTTTGAAGGCATGTCCTGGTAACCTTTGGCTGGTTGAGATCTTGCCTGATCTGAAAAGTTTTGGAAAGAACCACCACCACTTGGAAGACAAGGTTGTCCTTTGTAAGACAGGTTTTGTTGAGGTTTTTGGTACAAAGTCTCCAAGTCTACTGTTTGTTGGTGAAACACAGGATGTTGGTCTGCTCCAGTGCTGCCGGTCGGATGAGAAAGGTTAAGATACAAAGCATCCTGAGGTGAGTAACTGAGATGGGCGGACGATGGGGCACAGACGGATCCTCTGGACAGCAGCCATTGCTCAAGGGGTTGGACCTGGTTGGACGGAATTTGATCCCCACTGGTGCGGGAGGCAGAATGATCCTCAAGAGTATTGGTGTCCACACTAAACTCCTGCTTCACTTGCACTCCTGCAATGAGGATGTTCAACACATTAATTTTAAAGCATTCCTAAAATGAAGGTCTTAGCTGGTAGAAATAACAAACAGTATTGTGCAAAAGTGATGTCTGGGGGTGGAAAAATGTGTACAATATTTACTTTTAATGCCCCTCAGGTTAAATGGACAAAACTCTAAACATTTAAAGTCGCCATGAAACACAAGTAGTGATTGTCTTATTGTAGTGACGTATATCCGAGTGAAACGGCTTCTTAAATAAAATAAGGTATGGCTGGACTTCAATTCGTCCATTGAGAACTGATTGGATCGTTTGAAGTAGGTATGTCAAATTATGCAATTTCCCATATTCGATGATCATTTAAATTAACGATCAATCAATCGAATAATCATTGACAGTAATAGTGCAATAAGTTACAGCAGTGGCATATAGCCAATGACATAAAAGTGTGTGTAAAAATCAACATGATCTCACAAAGTTCCGTGGGATAGTCACAGAATTTTGTGCTAATTTTTCCGTGGCATTCTCACGGATCTCTGCATTTTTCCATGGCCCTGCTATGGACTGTCTTTTTCCGTGGCATTCTCACGGATTGGTTACTCAACTGCTTTTTCCTATTTTCAAACAATTTTCGCTTCGGTTTAGGGTTAGATTTGGTGTTTGCATTAGTATGTCACTTTAACTATTGGTTTATACTATTTTTTCTGATTTATTCTTTTATATTTTCTAAACTTTAAACAATTGTCGCCTGGCATTGGGGTTAGAGTTGGGTTTGGGTAGGGATGTCATTTCATGTAAATCTAACCCTAAACCGAAGCGAAAATGGTAAGAAAATAGGACAAAACAGTTGAGTAACCAGTCCGTAGCAGGGCCACGGAAAAATGCGGAGATCCGTGAAAATGCCACGGAAAAATTAGCACAAAATTCTGTGACTATGCCATGGAAATTCGTGAGATCAGGTTGGTAAAAGTGCCAGCTTCCTCACGCCAATTAAGCGATTTGATTTTGTCTAAATAACATGCTAGTGGGTTTGTAAAATGGGGTAATGTAGTTGGTGTTTTGATAAAAATCATAATGAAATATATAAAAATCATAATCAAATATCGTAATGAAATATAATGACTAATAAACACAGTAAACTCCGCCTCATAACGGGCACTCCGCACAGTCGGATGAAAGTCCGTGCGTCCATGAAAAAATAAAAGTTTCATTATCATCAAGTGTTATTTTTCTAGTTGTTCACCTAGCTTTCTGAGTCATTGATACACCGTTTGTTGTAATTATATCCAAGAAGCACACAAAGGGCACTTTTCCCGCCGTTACCTCAGCTTTAGACCTGCGGCGTACTTTTAGTAAAGATGCTTATGTTATGAAGATTTCAACCTTCCATTAGAAAACCCACAACAGAGCGTGTAGCTCCTCAGCCAGTCAATAATGATGATCACTGATATATGTTGCGGGCGTTCAGAGTGTAACGACAGTCAGTTATAGTTTACATTTAACAGTTCTTGCCAGATTTTAAGTTTTACATTTTAATCTGTTTATTAAAAACGGCTTCTGGTTTCCTTCCCTGTGTATAGTACCGTTAGCAGCGTTGCTATGCTAATCTTGTAGGCTTCCCTGAAGAGGGTCTTTGCTTTCAGTAACGTGTTAGCATTTTCGGCATCGGACCCTCTCAGATCCACTACGGATGCCATGTAGTTGCGTTAGCAGCCAGCCTCGTCTTGAATGAGGTTAAAAAGCCCAGGTGTGTGTTTGGCATCGAGCATCGTTGTGATCATGGCTAGTTTAACTTCTTCGCGCTTGTTTAATTTTTTTTACCAGCTGTGTATGTGCTTTGCGCAGGCGCCGCACACACGTGCTTGCTTTTTCGACAAACGTTAAGTTTTATCGATTTAATTCTTATCGACAATTAATCGAAGATCAATTAATTGTTAACATCCCTAGTTTGAAGTTTGGTCATGTTGCGATTTGTTAATCGTTGCAATCTTTTCCGGGAGCCCACCCACCTGCCATACCATATGACCGGAAGTAAAAAGAGATCGTTTCGAGGAGGAGATTTGCATTTTTGATAAAAAAAATTATGAGGGCACATGCATTGTTTTAAAAAATTAAGCTCGCAGATAAGTCATTTGTAAAGAAAATACCACAATATTCCAAAACAAATTAAAAGTTTTTCATTTCAATTTCATTGCGACTTTAAGGTGTTTATTAGATTAAATATTGTGGCAAAAAAGCTCATCGATAATAAAGCAAACTTTAACTTCAATTACAAATATTTGTTGATTTTTTTTGGTAACACTTGGTTACACCTTGTAGTCATGGGACTTAAATTCTTCTTAAAGGCACACAAGGCAAGTCTGAGTATTATTTCTCTACTAGCTCCCCCTAGTGTCTGGGAGTAAATGCGTTCTATATCTAAGACTATACGAGACTGAAGGACACCGGGTCGGATACAGCGAACTTGCAAGTGAGGTATTCTTCCTACAGACGGTAGGGGCGGGCGAGAGAGTCTTCATTCGTCATGTAATGAGTCATTTAACCATATACCGACTTACGAAGATGATTTATTAACATAAAAATGCTGCCTTGTGTCCCTTTAAAGCTGAGACTCAAAATCCTTATTTGCAACACCTCTGGGCAGGTTTTTAGTCATGCTAAGACTAATGTCCTATCTACTTTCAGCTACTGAGCATGTGCACAGGTTACCCTATGCCTCACACGGCTTAGTATAGAGCCCCTCCCACAGAGAATCGTCAGTCTTTGTTGGTTGATGATTGGTTCTTTTAACTGACTTTCATTTCCAGACCAACCATATTGGGCGTTGCATTGTCACCCTATAGTCTGATGTGTCAGTCGTGTTTGTACGATGCATGTTTTGTCTTTGGTTTGATTTGACATGTGGACACGTGCGCACCTGTCATTGTGTCGTCCTCCCCCCTCCTTATCTCATTCATTCCTATTATGTTCTTCTCCATTCACCTGCCCTTGTTCCCCTCTCATTATTTCTGCCATTTATTCGCTGTGTTTCTCTTGTCCTGTGCGAGACTGTCAGTCTTTTTATGTAGACTATCGCCTCTCTTGTCCAGTCTAGTTCAATTAGTCTAGTTCAGTTTTTCCGTGTCTATTTTGTTAGGCTCCAAAGCACTTTCTGTTCTTTTCCCTACTGCCTCCTCTCAGTTCTCTGCAGATTGAGTCCTGCTGTCATCTGCCCCAGCCTGTGCTCTTTTACTCTCTCTCTGTGCCTAGCTTCGCATCGGCTGTCCCTTCTGCGACTTTTTCCATCCCGCCTGCCTGCCTGGCCGCCCTGTTGCTCTACTTAGTAACCCTTTCTGCCTGGCGCCATGCCCTTCGACCCTCTTTGCCGGTTGCAACCTCTCGGCTTAGGCTCGCTTCTGTGCAACCCTGCTCCTTGGCCCACTTTGTTAGGTTTCCGCATTCCAGAACTGAGATTTTCTTCGTCTATTCAATAAACATTGTTGAGCCTGCAATTTAATCTTTGACCTCTCTCCTGACAATAGCAGCGCTTAATCCTGTTATATTCAATATCTGTGCTTCGGTTTGTACTTCAAACACACCAATGCAGCATAATGCATCTTTAATAAAATATTTTAGGCCACTACTTCATGTAGTAAGAAATAAAGAAATGGTCACACCAGTTCTTCAATACACTCAATACTGAGTACAAAATTCCAGACTTTCCAAAACTGCTAAAAATCTTTCCTCTCTAACGGACATTTCATGGAATTAATACTTTGGGAAGTGAAAGGCAGGTACCAAACTACACTTGTGGCCAACCAGCAGTAAGGGGCGTGTCTACTAACCGACATCGTTGCCTGTGTTGCGTATTTGTGGAGCGGGTCTATCAAAAAAGGTCTAGATTCTATTGGGGTTAGAAGTGTGTTTGTTTAGGAAATTTCAAATGTCAACATTGGCTTTCAGAGATTATGTACCCCACCTTTAATCCTATTATGCTGTGTACAACCCAAACACGAAGAAACACGTTCCTCGCTCTAGATTTTGCTCGTGGGATTTAACTTTGTGTCATGCAAATTTTTCACTTAAGTTGAAAATGTTCAACTTGTGCGAAGATGCGTTTGAGGGGAATAGCGTGTGTTTTCGCAGCAATCTCGCCACCTGCACGTCTTTGCGTTTATTAGCGTCTTTGCTAGTGCTGGGCAAAGATTAATCGCGATTAAACACATAGATTTTTTTGCATAATATATGTGCGTGTACTGTGTCAAATTATTATGTAAGGGATAATGTAGAGGCAGCCGGTAGTTATCGGGAAATAAGCCCCGACAGTGTGATCAGGACCTGACGCGAAGCGGAGGGTCTTGTATCACACTGAAGGGGCTTATTTCCCAATAACTACCGGCTGCCTCTACATTATCCCGCTTATTACACGGCTACTTGCCACATAAGAAAAAAAACTGGACATGAATATGAATTTGAAACATTTTATTGGCATATTTGTTTTAAATTAACATTTTTATCCTTCCGCGAAACTTTGCACAGATGCATAAAATGATCGTAATACCTTATTAAGATCCTCTGCTTCATACTTGTCTGTCTCCATTTTTTCTCTTTTAGCCAGTCTTTGAGAAGTTTTAATCCCCATTCTGTATTTTTTTGTGTGTTGGCTTCGTAGCTGTCATGCTCTATTTTGTCAAGTTCAGTCTCAGTAGCTGTCTGTGTCTTGTCGTGGTTGTCCAGTGTTTGTCACAAGATGGCGCCAAACAGTAATCTTTATTGATCTTTATTGGCGCGGAGCGATTTTACTCGTACAAGTAGTACCGGCTATGCGTTATTACTTTGGAGCGGTTATTATTTGAAAAGAACGAACCTGCAAATGTCTCAACTGACCAATCAGAATCAAGCATTCCAGAGAGCCGTGTAATAAGTATATTTAACCACACACACATTCATATATTAATTTCAGAATTATTTTATTTATATATAATTTTTATTACACACAGCACACACTCATATATTATGCGGAAAAAAAATCACTTTTATTTTGTATGCGATTAATCGCGATTAATCTTTGACCAGCACTAGTCTTTGCATGACTTTGTATGTAATCAAATCATTGAATTCATGTTTGGTGCGTACATCCTAATAATACAGTATTATTATACAACTATCAATATTAGATACCCAGCCCCCTAATGTAAAAACTAAATGAGCTGTGTATAGTTAGTTATTTAAAACGGTAGTTGATTGTTTCTTCTTGACTAAGTGGGTGGGTCTAAACTAGGCATGGGCCGGTACAAGATTCTGGCGTTATGATAACCTTTAGCAAAAATACCACGGTTTCGCTGTGTTGCGGTATTGCCATTGCAACACTAAAATGTGTTATTTTCAAATGCCAGGTAAGCCTTTAAATTGAAATATGCTTTCAAAAAATATATAATAATTTCGTAATGTATATTAAACGTAAAGATCAAATCAATCACATGACTTAATGATTTAATGAATTTTATAAACACAGCTCATACCTTGGAGACGGTATCACAGAACATTTTAGTGGTTTTAAAACCTCAGTATACCTTGAAATCGGTAACCAGCCTATGCCTAGTCTAAACCAGTATTAAACACAAAATTAACCAGCTCTGCTAATGAGGACGAATACCTGATAGATAAGTGAAGAACTGTGATGAACTTCTCTTCCTCTTTCCATTGCTAACATAGAACAGCACCTGGGTGGAGGAAGCTGTGGGTTTCTTGTAATACGGAGGAATCTTCACCACAATGCTTGTCTAATCAGGAATGGGAACACATAAAAACAGTCGTGCACATGTTGAAAAATCTCTATAGCAAATGCACTTACCAAAAGCTACTGTATGTATTTGAAGTTCTTGCTAAAGTTTATAACATAATATGCTTACATTATTACTCTTTTCTTGTATAGCTTTCACATCAACCTCCCATTGTGTTTTACCATCTGGAATGGAAAAGGACCGATGGAAAAATCTTTGTTATCATATCCCAGAAGTGACCCGTAATGTTTTGTAAAACAATTCATTTAAATAGCTTGAATTAATAGTGCAGATATGAATCTCATGTATTAAACATTACGTACCTGTGCTCTTTTCTAAGAAGATGACTATTGAGTCTTGGTTGATGTTTGGGCCTGTGATGAGCATTTCTTCTCCTCCAGTTACAGAACCACAGGTGGGATTAAAGCTTTCTACCTGGGGAAGTTCCTGAGCTAAGCGTTGAGCTGGTGAATGGAGAAAAACAATTGGTGATAAATCATTCATCAACGTTTTCCTATAAAATCTCGTCCATTTAAAAACAATATAGGTGTCTGACAACTTTTGCTCATACACAATAAATCTTGGGAAAACATTGTTTACATTAGTCACAGTGAAATGCTTTCTACAATGTTTCTTCCCCTGCCTCTCATACGAGCCACAACCACCATCAAAATGTATGGCGTCTGACTTAATGGACTCACAGCATTCGATGGGTACAGATGCCACCTGCAGTGAGAGCACCTTTCCATTGTGCTGTGGGATATGGACACGGAATACGGCACGCACTCGCGTGTTTTTACGTCCGATGTCAGTTTCCCCCTTCCGCAACTCGATGTCGGAATTCCGTAGCTTTAGGATTCCGGCACAGTCAATGCTGCCAAAGAAATTCATTTTATCATCATTCTGTTCAATAAAATTACTTTTAGGGAGAGTAAATAAAAAGAGAAATAATAGATTTTACAAATCTACTTATTTGTTCCAGCTAAAAATATTGCACACCATAGAACATTCAGTGAAAATATAACCTTGATATCTTTAATATTGACCGAGTACGATCATGTCAAATATTGAAACCAGTGATCTGGTCATTAGATTATGAGACTTTAAGATGGATTACACAGACAGGGCTACATATTATTGGTTGCTTGATCGATTGGAAGTCAGTCTGCGGCCATCATCTTATTGTATCTAAAAGCTGAATAGTCGGCCATGTGAATACATCATTTATGCAAAAACCCATTCTCTCTGATTGGAGCAGGGCTGGTTCATGTAAATCAGTGGTGACTCAGATGGGTACCTGGCACACATGTTGTTTTCAGGGAGGAGAGGTATTTCCAAAACTTTGGTACCGCTGAACATTGTCTCCTGACTGGGTGTTGCTACAGTTTTACCAGTAATCCTGTGCACCTGATAGAATATGTGTGGCCTGATGTACCGCTCGTCTGCTGTCCCAATGAACATCTGGAGGGTCACTGCTTTCTCATTGTAGCCAATGAGCTGTAGGTGTAAGAACAAATTATATGAATAAACATCCAAAATTTGCTATATATATATATATATTTCTGCCTGTCTGTCAATCCCTCCACCTGTCCATCAATCTATCCATCAATCCAACTATCTATCTGTCCGTCCGTCCATCCACCCATCCATCCATCCATCCATCCATCCATCCATCCATCCATCTATCTATCTATCTATTTAGATAATACTATCTATCTATCTATCTATCTATCTATCTATCTATCTATCTATCTATCTATCTATCTATCTATCTATCTATCTATCTATCTATCTATCTATCTATCTATCTATCTATCTATCCAACTATCTATCCATCAATCCAACTATCCATCCATCCATCCATCTATCTATCCATCAATCCAACTATCTATCCAGACATCTATCAATCTATCCCTCCATCCAACTATCTATCTATCTATCTATCTATCTATCTATCTATCTATCTATCTATCTATCTATCTATCTATCTATCTATCTATCTATCTATCTATCTATCTATCTATCTATCTATCCATCGATCCATCTATCTATCTATCCATCAATCCAACTATCCATCCATCCATCTATCCATCAATCCAACTATCTATCCAGACATCTATCAATCTATCCCTCCATCCAACTATCTATCTATCTATCTATCTATCTATCTATCTATCTATCTATCTATCTATCTATCTATCTATCTATCTATCTATCTATCTATCTATCTATCTATCTATCCATCGATCCATTTATCTATCTATCCATCAATCCAACTATCCATCCATCCTTCCATCTATCAATCCAACTATCTATCCATCAATCCATCTATCTATCCATCTAGCTATCCATCAATCCATCTATCTATCCATCAATCCAACTATCTATCCAGCCATCTATCAATCTATCCCTCCATCCAACTATCTATCTATCTATCTATCTATCTATCTATCTATCTATCTATCTATCTATCTATCTATCTATCTATCTATCTATCTATCTATCTATCTATCTATCTATCTATCTATAAATCCAACTATCTATCCATCAATCCATCTATCTATCCATCCATCTATCCATCAATCCAACTATCTATCCATCAATCTATCAATCTATCAATCCATCCATCCATCTATCTATCTATCTATCTATCTATCTATCTATCTATCTATCTATCTATCTATCTATCTATCTATCTATCTATCTATCTATCTATCTATCTATCTATCTATCTATCTATCTATCAATCCAACTATCTATCTATTCATCCATCCATCCGTCCATCCATCCATCTATCTATTCGTCAATCCATCAAACCAACTATCCATCAATCTATCAATTCAACAATCATCTATCTATCTATCTATCTATCTATCTATCTATCTATCTATCTATCTATCTATCTATCTATCTATCTAGCTAGCTAGCTATCTAGCTATCCATCAATCCATCAACCCGTCCATCCATCCATCCATCCATCTATCTATCTATCTATTAACCCAACTATCAATCCATCGATCCGTCTATCTATCCATCTATCTATCTATCTATCTATCTATCTATCTATCTATCTATCTATCTATCTATCTATCTATCTATCTATCTATCTATCTATCCATCAATCCAACTATTTATCAATACATCAATCCATCTATCAATCAATGCATCTACCAATCAATCAATCAATCAATCAATCAATCCATCTATCAATCAATCAATCAATCAATCAATCAATCAATCCATCTATTCATCCATCCATCCGTCCATCCATCCATCTATCTATTCGTCAATCCATCAAACCAGCTATCCATCAATCTATCAATTCATCTATCTATCTATGTATCCATCCATCCATCCATCCATCCATCCATCCATCCATCCATCCATCCATCCATCCATCCATCCATCCATCCATCCATCCATCCATCCATCTATCTATCTATCTATCTATCTATCTATCTATCTATCTATCTATCTATCTATCTATCTATCTATCTATCTATCCATCCATCTGTCTATCTGTCAAATCTTTAAACCATTATGCTTTTAAAGGCACTTATTTACATTTATGGCTTTTTTAAGCCTTTGCTAGTTTTGCATGTGATTGTTTCTGAGAGTTCAGCCCACCTGTTCCTCAGATGGCAGAAATGGTTACCCATTTTGTGTTGTGGGTAACTAGGGTAAACAAACCAACATGTGTAACATTAGCTTTAACCATTGCACTATGTTAAAAATACCACAAGCTGTCTGTGTCTCTTGTTCTGTCCATAAGCCGGGTTGATACGCATTGAAGAATCCAGGTTCTGATCATATAATATCAAATAGATTTATCTCTCATAATAATCGGGTAAAAATAAGTACAGAGCAGATGCCATACAAGAAACACACCCTGGGGTTTGGAAGTCATTCTCAATTTACCAGAACAATGAAAGCAACCGCTGCGTGAGTTCACTGAACTCTGACAAACCTCTACGTGCACAATGCAATCTGTGTGCCATGTGACTAAAAAAACAACAACACTGGAACGTAGCTAATAATGGATGTTATTCTTCAATTATTAACTATTATCAATAAAATACACTGTAGTCATTATACTGCTGACTTATATTTGTATTCACCTGGCAGCGAAAGGTTTGAGCAATAACAACACAACCATTGCCCACCCAACCACATAACCCGCTGACACCTATAGTAGTAGGTCAGGAAACATTTCACAAACCCGAGTGGTTTAATACTTTAAACACGTTTAAAGAGCACCTATTACATTGCCAAAAACAACATTATTTTGCATATTTGGTGTTTGCATGGTTTATGAATCAAAAAACGCATTATTTTCCACATAGTGTACATTATTGTTGCTCCTCTATGCCCTGCCTCCATGAAACACATTGATTTTGTACAAAGCTCATTGTTCTGAAAAGCACAGCCTGCTCCGATTGGCCAGTTATTCAATGCATTGTGATTGGCTGAATACCTTAAAGTCGGGGTGCATGATTGTTGAGAAACATTTTGTAAAAGGGACTCAGGCCGAGTACCAAAACACACTTGTAGCCAATCAGCAGTAAGGGGCTTGTCTAATAACCAACATCGTTGCCTGGGTTAGCCCCCCAGAAACGATCTCTCTTTACTCTCATTTGGTATGGCAGGTGGGAGGGGTCCGGGAAAAGATCATAATGATTAGCAATTAGCAAAATGACTTAACTTCAAATGATCCAATCAGTTCTCGATGGACAAATTCAAGTCCAGACCTACCTTTTTTTTTCATTTCAAAAGCTGTTTCACTCAGATATATGTCACCACAGGAAAAATAAGACTTAAATAAAATAACTGCTACTTCTGTTTCATGGCGACTTTAAATAGCTGAAAATCATGATTTCCTGTTGTCCGAATAAGTCAGTGTCTGGGTATCAAATGCACGGCCTTGCGCTGCTAATGCAATGCTCGAATAACTAAGCTAACAGTCTCCTAACAGCCTGAAGACTATCTTGCTGAGCAGCTTCAAGTTACACTGTCAACATGTTTATAGTTTTCAACCTATATAACAGCACATCCAATTTAACAGCACAGGCATTTGAAGTTAAAACCGGTAACCACTAGTAGTGTCACCAAATGGAAAATGGAAAAAACTTCTACAAAATACACCTCCTTCACCCATTGTATGAAGAAACAATAGTGCTGAGGGTGCCCTGATCCAAATGGTTAAGCCAAACGTTGACATGCTGGCCACAAGCAAAGTAATAAAAATGTCACTAAACCACAGTGTATAATACACTTATCAGAAAGTCAACTTATAAACGCCACAGTTGACTCTAAACATTACAAGTACATAGAAAGCAGTGCCAAAGCCTAAAACAAATAATAGTCACTTTACAAGGGAACATTTATAGAAAGTTGATCTGAGATCTGGAATAAAATCTGACCTTTACGACAGGGTGTCTTCCACATTCTGACTTAATGGCCCCACGACTGCCCTCCGTCTCATAATGGGCTCTGTGGTGAGGCCTCGGTTGAATCTCCATCTTGAGCTCAAACTGACCGAACTGACTGGGAAGTGGGCAATCCAATGGAGGTAAGGACGTGGACCTGAGCAGATAAGAGACACCATTCGAACTATATTAAACGTGACCTTTGTTTTTATGCTATCTACTATCTACTTATGCTAACATACACGGGATAAAAAATGACATGGCTCTGAGCAAAACACTGTATTACGCAACTCACTTACATTTACCTTGGAAAAAAGTTATTTACCTGTATAAAGGAGTGCTGACTTGCTTGGGTTTAGCCCAAGGGAACTGCCTTGGGACCGCTAAGAAATGTTCCATTATTTCCTCTTTCTTCAAAGTTGGGAGAGACATCGCTAGACCTTGGTCTGGAAGACCAGAATCCTGTTGACCAAGCAGCAGAGACACTTGCTCCTGGTTGTGGTTGGTCTGATACGTTCTCCTTGTTTTAGATGGGATGTCTACATCCAATGGAAAAGTCTGGTTGGGGGGAAATGTCCCACCTCCCATCCACGTCTCCTCAGTGACGCTCCCCCTCGGTGAATGAGAGGGTGTGGCGTTGGGGGAAAGGTGAGGGGATGTCGAACCAGGGAAGACCTCTGCGCTGGAATGACGCCTTTTCCCACACGGCGAGTTTGACCGAGAGGAATGCCGCGAGGATGAGGAATGGGGACGGGGACTGAGCCATGTTTCCTCTGTGACACTTGTGCGTGGAGACTGATAGGGTGACAGTGATTGGGCGTATTGATATTGCAAGTGCTGCTGTTGCTGGTTTTGAAAACGGTACCAAGGGTCTTCACCATATGCAGTCGCGTAGCTTGGTGAACCAAAAGGGGAGCCAAGTGGGGACACTTGAGGAGATGCCTGGGGAGAAGTGAGGGGGGACGGAAGAGGAGACCCCTGAGGTGACATAAAAGGAGAAGCCAGACGAACTCTAGCTGCCGCCTCATTTAGCTCTGCCTCTACGTCGTCGTAGATGTGCGAGAACGATTCACAGGACGAGGCGTCAGACAGCCAGCTACGGGAAGACAAGCTACTGCAGGGGCTGGGACACAATGTGTCCCTGAAGGACTGATCTAGTGGGAGGAATAGCTGGTCCCTTGATAGAGATGAAGCACCATCTTCCCCGCAAGCACCTGCTAGTTGGTCCAACTGTTGGGCACCGAGGTCTTGGTGGTAGTTGGCTGGGATTGAGGTGATCTGAATGCTAGGACAGTCAAATATCCTGCTGGGGGACTCCATGGGTTGAATATAACCGGCATGGGGGATGACATTAGGCTGAGCTGTACAGCTGTCCTGTTGTCCTATGGGATAGTCAGGGCCGGCAGCAAAAAGGGGGTAACGGTTGCCATCATTATCCAATCTGGATTCTAGGGTATCAACCAAATAAGAAGGGTGTTTTAAAATTAGAAGATGATGCAATAGCATGGACATCAGTACACAAAGCAAGCATGAAACAGAATTTACAACCCACTTTGTTTCAATTATCTTGAGGATTACAAAGTATAAATGATTGACAATCAATATTTTAGATTAGAAATTGTGGGGATTTCAATGAGCAATCAAATGTGAATGCACATTTGCAGTATACTGCAGGTAACACTTCTTGGTTACCCTTATTTTTTACAGTGTCCTTGTTACAGTGTAATAACACATTTAAGTACAGAATAATAATGATTCAAGGGATAGTTCACCCAAAAATTAAAATTATTTCATAATTTACTCAC